>NC_072854.1:30265362-30581925 GCF_028858705.1 Grus americana
AGGTGACCCCTAGGGTTAACCCACAACCACCATTTACAGAACTATGTAGAACTGTGCTGTAATGTGACAGAAAGCTTACTTCCCTTATTCCTTTTTCACCTTTCCACTAAGTATTGTTTTCAGTAGAAGTTGTGTTGTTCAAGTTTCCCCAAGTTGAGTCACACTACATATCTGCAAATTTCTTTGTTCTGAAGTAATATTAGAATGCGTTAATAATTTTTGGGGGTAATTTGACCTCAAGAACAAATGAAATCATTGTCTCTTGAAGTAAATCGAGTTTTTAAAATACTATAATTGACAGTTTTGTTTTGGTTTGATTTGGTTTGGTTTTCTTTTTTCCTACCAAATTTGTTTTGATTTTGGTGTAGCTGTTTTGGCTTGGTTTAAATCTTGATTCCTTCAGATTTCCTCAAAGAAATTGGAAGCCTTCTGGATGGATGAAGTTATGAGATAAGCTGAAGGAGATATTAAAGAGTTAGGATTTTTTAGAATTTTCTTTGGAATTGATTTAGCAAGGGAATAATATTTAATCAAAGTACACAGGCATGTATTTAAATTATAATTTATTCAGTGGGATATAAATATACTGGAACAGGTCACTAAGTCAGCCATCACTTTGAGGTGGACATCATCTTTACAGTGGGTTCCTAAATAACATCTGAAAGGTTTTTAATTTTTTTTTTTTTAATAATAAAGGCCAGATTTTATTAGAGTATGAGCTAGAACTTTTTTTTTTTTTTTTAAACAAAAAAGAACTGGAAGTGACCAAGCCAGCTAGAATAAAAGGAATTCATACATAGCTTTTTCCTCCTTGATGGTCTCTCTGCAGATTAGTTCTTGTTTCTGGCTTGGTTTCTTGGCTAACTGCACAGTCATCCTACTCCCTAGGAAGTTCTTTCCAGCACCACTGGCTCCTGGCTGCCTGATCCTTACTCCTTTCCACTAGTCTTCTGCATAAGCTGCAATGTCTTCTCTCACTGTCGTTTTCTCCTGTTTGCTACACTGCCGTGTGTAGGCTTCTCCCCTAAGTCTGATCAGTTGTTCACTAGGGAAGAAGCAATCTACTTCTGTCTTTTCTTTTTTTAAAAGGGACAGAACATATCAACTGAGATTGACAAACAACAGTGATTCTTTTCATTACGTACATGTTTTAAGTGCTCTGATGGATGGCTGCCATTATTCCATACTGCTCATTTTTGTTATTTTAAAGTGATGCTACTGGTGTCAGTGACTCTGACTCATTTATAGTCCTCTCTTTTCTGCCTGGTCTGTAACTGTACAGCCTTATATTCTTCTTAATTTACTATCTTACTGCACAGTATCATTAAATACTTTGAATATTCCTACAAAAATTATTAAGCTACTGCTAATCTTGAGTCATGATATATATTTACTATTATTACTATTACTATTAATTAGCATATGGAAGATGGTTTTTAAAAGGATATTCTCTTAATCTCTAAATCTCTTATGCCTGTAAGAAATATGTATGTGCATTTGTGTATAAAGGCTGCTTTTAAGAGATTCCATTAAGCAAAGTTGTAAAAGGGCTATAGTTGTTGATGCAGTCCAACAATGATGTATATAGAATGTTACAATCTATTTATGCATTTGAAGGCATATAATTGTGACTGTAGGCTTATAATTAAGAATATTTAATGTATTGTGATTGTTTGACTGTTTTTGACTAGACAGATAAAATTTTGAAACATTTCTTCTAATGTGAATACACTTTATATGTTTCAGTTATTGGGCTCTAGGTTCAATGCACATAAGCTATAGTTGCTTCTGTGTGATTACAGTCAGTGTGCTGGAAGGTTTTCAAGGGATTTGCATTCTCAGAACGCTGGCCTATTATATTTATAAATCATTGTGAATCAAAATTAAAACAAGAACTGAACTCTGAAAACATCAAAACTCCAGGGTTCAACTCCCTCTCCTTTAAGAGTGATAAAAGATCTCTTTTGTTAATGGCTTGTTCAGAATTATTCTGGAAAGTAAACTAAATACTCAATCAAAAATCATTCTCTGCCCTGCATTGAACTTTCTGCCTATTTTGCAGGCAAGACCACCAATATTCAGGATGGATTCCAAATAAACCATGGGTTAAAAGTAATTTGAAAACTATTTAAACTTCTTTATTTGGAGTTCGTGACCTGAACTACTGTACATAAATGAAATGTGTAATGATGAATGTACGGACCAATAATTTATCCACATAGTAATGGACAAAACATGAAAATTCTAAATCGAAATGGCATGGTAAAAGACCTGAATATATTACATTCTTTAATTATACAACGCTTCTTTAACATCTTACATTTCTAGAAATAATAAATTGAATTACTTTCATTCAAATTTACTTACAGGAAATGCTGGTCTCTCCAATTGTATGTGCAATTAGCTTTTTTTAACACATAATCTTCAATCAGGCTGTTGTTCTTTTGAAATAATGTAAAAAGATGTTCTTAAAATGAAAGACTGCCTGATATAAAAAGAAAAGAGGCTTTGCTTTCAAATGGCACTATCCTATATTTTCATGACCTTGATTCATTACTATGTGGACAAAGTTAAAGTCAAGATAGCGCTGAAAGGTGTACTATCTGTTAACTTCAGAGTGATTAATGACAAGACAAGATATCAGGTATCTCAGAGTTGAGAACCCATTAACTTGGGAGAAAGCTGAAAAGCCAGAGGGAAGAAATAAGTCATAGTAACAAAAGGAGACGAAGAAGCAATGCAGTTCTCTTGACTATAGATTGATACGCTCCTGTAGCCATGCTTAGTGTCAAAAGAAATTTCAAATTACTGCTCATGTACACTCTGGCTTTACATTCAAACAAACTACCACAAGTTGACCAGTAAGCACTAAGGGCTTAAGGAAGAGAAAACTAACAGATGCCAGCAGCAAACTAAAGAAATGATTTTCTAGAGTGAGCTCATAAACACAACAAGAAAAGAACGTTCAAGTACAGGAAAACTAACAGCAGTATTTTTTTTCCCATTAACATAGTTTAAAAAAAGGAATTGAACTGTATTGAATAGAATTGCATGTGTATAATAGATGTTAAATCAATTAAATGTGCAGAAATCATTTTTTTTTTCAGATTCTAGAGTGTTCAATCCACTCGACGTACTGTCAGAATAAAACTTAAGTTTACCTTCTGTGAGGATATCCATTGAACAAAAGGAAAATATTTAGAATTAATCAATCTCAACAGCAAATGTATACAATTTGCTTTACATTTCTAACTTCCCTGTGTTGGCAGTGTTTTCCATCATTTAACAAAACCTTTATTCCTCACATACCACAGCATTTCTCTACAGGGGTAAACTCCATGTATGATTTCTTGTGTTAATAAGCATCCACACAAGCTTCTGTATTGTACAACAGTTTAACACAGTATAGTTAGGCTTTCTGTGTTTTGAATAAAACTGGTTTCAGGAACAGTTCTGATTAAGTTTTCTTTTTATAAAAGCAATAACAACAAAAAACCCTACTGATACACGCAAAGCATTTTTTAGTTGTCAAGTGTTGATAAAATGGTGCCTGCTAAGTGATCTTCTACAAAATTAATTGAGTAGGGAGTACCTGCTGGTTTTAAAGGCCAATAATAACAGTAAGAAACTGTGAAACTGTAGTTTTTTGTACTGAACACTTATTAAGCTCTTTATTCCTGCAGTGAAATAGATTTCTTTTGGACAAATCGGATGATGAGTGTATGCCTACATTCTATATCAGCATACAGGAATGGAACTGCACCTTAAGGTACAGTGATCAGATCTTTCACGGGCAACTCAGAGGAGTGACAATTTTAAGCATGGAATACTCTGTGGATATGGAGAGGAAGCAGAGACTGCAGCCTAGAGCTCATGAAAGCTTCAATGTCAGTGGAAGGCCTTTGACAACTAAGTTGCCAACTAATTCTCTCTCTATCCAAAATTGTGATAAAATACCCTCTAAACAGCTATCGCCTAACCATCAAGGCACCCATGCTCTACAGGCATCATCATTTCAGTATTTGTCTAACATGCAGATGCATATTTAGACTCAAGCTACCCCAGTCTGATGTGCTCACTGCCCGTCTTTAGTGGTGTAACTGACATAACAGACCTAAATGACATTTATTCACTTCTAATTGAAGTAAGATACACCAAGGACATCAGCTTATCTATTTTTTTTGACAGTCTAATGCTAGTTTACCCATGTTTAGTGAAGATACTAGAATTAGGAGCCTCTCTAAATTCCCCCAAAAGTTCAACAAGCTATACGCAATTAGAGATGCATGTCGGTCAGAAAGAATTCATTCCACACAATGAGAAGCAACAGTTATAGGCAATCAGTTAATTTAATAAAACTGAGCTATACCCACTTACTGTGGAGAAGTTTTTACTTTCACAAAAACTTACTGTAGATGCTTGTATGTTTGGTTTACAAAATTTTGTCTTGAGTTTAGAACACAAAAATTCAGAAAATATGTTTACATAGAAATATAGTTACAGTGACTTAATACTATCGGCAGACATAAGAAATCACTGTACTAAGGAACTTCATTGTTTTAAAGAGTTAATGATTACTAAATGGATATAATTAAATCAAGTTTAATTTATTGTAAATAATGCAGTCACAAAGCAGAAAAATGCATTTAATTAAAACTGAAATACAAAAAGAGATGTGGTTTGGCTACTTTTTTGCATAAAACTAAATATAAGCTTAAGCCATTTGTTCTTCTTACCCAATAAAGCCATGGCTATCTTGCAGCTGCAATTCAGTCCATTCAAAACGTATTTTTTACAGTTCTAAATGTATATTCATTTACAGAATGCTGTTTGACTGCTGTTTGACTTGAGGTTTTCAATTTTTTTGTAAATGATCACTGAAATAAATCCATAAAATCATGATGGTCACACAAAAAATGAGTCTGATACAAATGAGAGTCTATAATCACAAATTATTAAAATGTGTTGGGGACAGCTTTTTGCTATGGAATATGGATTTCAAAATACTTCAGAAAAGTAGGATGCAATCCCGTGAAACATGTGCAGAGTCTACAGTTAGATAAGAATACTCATCTAAGCAATAACTGGCTAAATAACAGTATTTAGAAAAGACTTTCATGCTTTTAGAGCACCACAATCAAAATGTGAATCAGTAATTTCTTGCTGTTGCAAAAATTACTTGTATAAATGGAAATATTTTCTGTATATTTTCTGTAACCTATGAAATTTTTCTCCTCTACTTTTTTCCTTTAGGCATAGTTTCTAATTTGAGGTCATAGGATCATAGAATCAGAATAGTTTGGTTTGGAAGGGGCCTTTAAAGGTCATTTAGTTCAAGCCCCCCCTACAATGAGCAGGGACATCTTCAATTAGATCAAGTTGCTCAAAGCTCCATCCAATCTGACCTTGAATATTTTCAGGGAGGGGCATCTACCACCTCTCTGGGCAACCTGCTCCAGTGTTTCACCACCCTTATTATAAAAAAATTCCTTCCTTATGTCTATTCTGAATCTACCCTCTTTTATTTCAAAACCATGACCCCTTGTCCTGTTGCTACAGGCCCTACTAAAAGGTCTTTCTTATAAGCCCCCTTTAAGTATTGAAAGGCTGCAACAAGGTCTCACTGGAGCCTTCTCCATTCTCAACAACCCCAACACTCCCAGCCTTTCCTCATAGGAGAGGTGCTCCATACATCTGATAATTTTTGTGGCCCTCCTCTGGACCTGCTCCAACAGGTTGTAGGTGCCTAGTAGATTTTGGATATAAATTAAGGCAACAGTGATACTTAATAGAGTCCTAAAGGCTCAGAAACTGCCCTTATGTCTATGTGGCATTTTGAGCAATGGACATGACAGGTTTGAAATAACCCAAATTTGTAGAAATTTCTGTAATTTTTACTATCAAACATGACAAAATTATTCTAATTGACTATATTCAGACAAACAATTTGCACTTTACTACCCACTTTTTAAATTAGCTACATCAATGGATAATTAACAGTCACAGGAAAATTGGAATGGGATTATGCAATTTTTTCTTGCTATGATCATCTAATTTGAATATATTTTCTAAAGCAGTACTGTACTATTCCTCTTATCTTGACTATATTAACTCCTGTAGTGCAGAAAAACAGAAAAAGTGATAAGCAGATGTCATAGTTGAAATTGAGAAATGCTTGGCTAGCAAATCTCAACTGGAAGACTTTGAAGCTGCCTGAGTGGGCAAACTGGGAGAAGAAAAAGAACAGTATGTGGTTACTGACAAATGAGTTCTCTACCTAAGTGTTGTGGTTTAACCCAGCAGGCAGCTAAAACAACCACACAGCTGTTCACTCACTTCCCCTGCCCTAGTGAGTCAGGGGAAAGAATCGAAAAAAAGTGAAACTTGTGGGTTGAGATAAAAAGTTTAGTAGGACAGAAAAAGAATTTAATAATAACAATAACAATAATAATAATGCTATACCAAACAAGTGATGCACAGCACAATTGCTCACCATCCCCTGACCAATGCCCAGCTATTTCCCAAGCTGTGGCCCTCCCTGGCGAACTCCCCCCAGCTTATGTACTGAGCATGATGTCATATGGTATGGAATATCCCTTTAGCCAGTTTGGGTCAGCTGTCCTGGCTGTGCCCCCTTCCACCTTCTTGTGCACCTCCTGTGGAAGGCTCATGCCTCCTCGCTGGCAGGCCTGGGAAGCCCGCTGGTGGGCCAGCTGTTGGTGGTACAAAGAGCTAGCTGGTTATTTTGCTACTATTGAGAAAATACACTCACTACGATGAAAGAACATAGGAGGTCAGAAAACTGTATCTTTACAATGTCATGAAGCTGATGACATGAAATGACAAAGTCTTGAGTTACTATTTAAAGAAAGGACCTAGGTAAGCATAGTTTTAGGGAAGAAAATAAAAATAATATCCTGCTGAGTTTCAGGTGGTCATTATTAATATAGTACTTCAACAAACTGAGAAGCAAAAATTCTACATTCACATATAGTCTAGGCATAGCAATTTGCTAGTTATATCACTGTAAGGCAGTTTAGAGTTTGCAGATGTAAGAATTACCTAAGTATGATGCAGTTTGCTTGCCAGATGATCAACCTATAGGGTACTATATGTCACAAGATGCCTGACAATTGCAATTTAAATACCAGTTGTAACACATTAAAGAGTTCAGATTCAATTACTCAGAAGAGCAGAGAAGAAGAAATTAATGGAAGTCATTCTTAATGCAGTTTAGCTTTTTAAAAGATCAAATGGAAAATGTCAAATAATCAGGCTACTTGCTAGCACCTGGAAGACAATAAAGATAGATATAATAACAAACATAAAAGACCACACGGAGTTGTAAGCTACAAATCTTGTCAAACCAGTCTAGGTTTTTGAAGGACAAATCATCTTATAATGCCATTTATATTAAATTTAATAGTGTATTTGACATTACTTTCCATAAATAGTTAAAGAAAACAATCTGTTTCTATGTCAGTTAGATTACAGGCTCAGTTTAAAAAACAGGGGAAAAAAAAGAAAGTGCATCATTACAGAAAGTCCTGCTTAAAGAACAAGAAGTATCAAAATTTAATGAACATGATTTACAAAGACAATTTGAAGGAACTTGAGTTCAACTTAAGGAAAAAAAAAAGGTTCAGGGATAATGTGATAGCAATTTTCAAGTACAAGAAAGATTTCAAGATCTTCCTTCTAAGAAAATCCTGTAATAGCTCTAACAGCCAAAATGAAGTAACCCTTTCCATGGACAGGGTCAGCATGGAGTGCTTGCACACTGCTTGGAGGACCATTCAGTGCTGGGGTTACCAGAATCTATAGGGATATAAGATTATCTATACTATTTTCTCTTTCTTTATTTTGTCATCCCTGATAGATACCATTTTAAAGTATCATTTAGCATGATACTTTACAGAGTCTGAGTGCCTTTCTTATTAGGCTCGTAACAGACCAGCACCTCCTGGTAAAAAATACCTTTGTGATAGGAAGTGCTAAAAAAAGGACACTGACTAGGAATTATATGGCAGTTATCTTGTGGTAGCCTAATAAAAAATATTTTTTCTTATAATGAATGTTACAGGTATAGCTGATCCTGCACTGGAGAAGAGGGATGGAGTAGATGATACTGCGATGAATTTAATGTTATATTTCTTTCACTTTTGTCAGTCAGGATGCAAGTCAGACAGCATGCACTGCCTCAGAGGAGGTTCTTTTCTTTGTCAAAGGCAAATGTGAGATGTGGTGTTTGATTTTTTTGAATAATTTCATCAGAACACTGTTAAAGTATAAATATGGATCAACGCTTGAGTAAAATTTAAAAACTGGCAAACAAGAAAGCTGCTTACCATAAATGAAAGTTTTATAATGTCAATGAAGAAAAGTATAAATATCAACAAAATGTAAAATGGTATCACATCAAACACCTCTACAGTGGCTTTAAATTACATATGCCCCTATGATGGTGCTATTGCACAACATTTCAATGGAGATGATCAAATTGTGTCAACTGATGGAAGAGAAATCCTGAATCACTGGTGCAAAGTAAACAATTCAACACCATTAAATCATTCATCTATCATTTCTGACAAAATGCTAAATGAAACTTAAGCTACCCATCAAGAAGCAGATAGTAGTAGTATCACCTTTGTGATATGCTTAAAACTACTGAACAGCTGCAACAGAGCCATTCAACAGAAACTTATGGTATTCCCACCAAAATACAGAAATATAGGAGACACTAGTGAATCAGACTGTGCTTTTGACAAACAATATAAAGAAGACTTTTCCACATGAAAAAACAATGTTCATCTCTAAAAGAGAAACATGACCTCTCAGGCATGATAATCACCATATTGATTCTCTCAGTGATAAAAATATTATAAAGAGAATTATGGTTGACAGTGTTGATGCTAATAAACTTCTAGCAAATCTGTTCAGTTTTCGATTGTACTGGTTTTGGCTGGGAAAGAGTTAATTTTCTTTATACTAGTTGGTATGGTGCTGTGTTCTGGATTTGTCTGAAAACAGCGTTGATAACACAGGGATGTTTTCGCTACTGCTGAGCAGTGCTTACACAGAGCCAAGGCCTCTTCTGCTTCTCACATCACCCCACCAGTGAGTAGGCTGGGGGTGCACAAGGAGTTTGACACAGCTGGGACAGCTGATGCCAACTGACCAAAGGGACATTCCATACCATATGACATTATACTCATCAAGAAGAGCTGTGGGGAAGAAGGAGGAAGTGGGGAGACATTTGGAGTTATGCAGTTTGTCTTCCCAAGTAACTGCAACATATGATGGAGCCCTACTTTCCTGAAGATGGCTGAAAAGCTGCCTGCCAATGGGAAGTGGTGAATGAATTCAGCATTTTGTTTTGTTTGCATGCGCAGTTTTGCTTTCCCTGTTAAACTGTCTTATCTCAACCCACGGGTTTTCTTGTTTTTACCTTTCTGATTCTCTCCCCCATCCTGCTGGTAGGGAATGAGCAAGTGACTGTGTGGTGCTTCACTGCCTACTGGGGTTAAACCATGACACTGATCAAGCTGATACGATTTGTACAACAAGGGAAATATAACAAAAATGTTATGTATTTAATCCAAAACCCTCAGTATTATCAGCTATCAAGTTCTCTGAAGGTTTCAGTAAAAATTTCATTATTTAGGCAAGTTTTCAAATACATTTATTTCATAATGAGAGAGGGCACAGGTCCCCGTTTAAAGTGGACTGCTTAGGTATTTCAGTGACAAAAAATTACAATGCAATAGCTTTTTCTACAGTTAGTTAGCATAAAGTAATCTGTATTTGTCAGCATATATATGTGAGACATTTTGTGCTAAATCAAAATTTATATAATTGCTGTACTGTAGGCTGTTCTTTGCGAATAACTATGCACATATTAGGATGCATGCCATGTATCATCAACTCTTTTGATCACAAGAACAAGTGATTAAGCCTGCACATAAACATAAAGGAAATTAAGATCCTCATCCAGCTTCACAACACTGAAAAGCTAGAAGATGCTGAAAAGTCAGTTAGATCTGTGCATTGCCACTGAATAACTGAAAAATCTGTGGCAAAATTTAGCTAGGTTGACAATATAACTGATAAAATATACATGGATGACAATACAGATGAATTCAAGCTCTGTTTTGGGGCATTAAAAACTCATATCTATATTAAAGAGAAAAACAGTATTTTGAATGAAAGTATCTTCTATCCATTTTTCAAAAACAGTTTTATGTAACATGCAGAAGTTAAGAAACTTGCAGTCATCAGAATAAATATCTCGATGCTTTCCACATGAGTCTGTATGAATGATTTTGCTGATATAAAGTGACAGAATATAGGTTTGAATATTGACATCAGCAGCACAGCTGTATGCTTCTTTAAGCACAAATGTGCTGGTCCAGGCATGTGTATGGCAGATAATATGATGCTCAAATCTATTTTCACTGGCCAGATAATATATACATAAATGGCTGAAAAGAAGGCTTATGAAATATTACCTGGACAAGCTCAAGATAAATCATTAGTGGAGTGGCAGCAGAACCACCACAATATGGAAAGCTAAAGGCTAAGGGCAATTTGCTGAATCAGAGAACCTATATTGATATTGCCAAGGCCTTCAAGCAAAAACTAATTCAAACCACATGGACAAATACACCGTTTAAAGTGACTGCAATGAAGAGTACAAAACATTTTTATGGCATTTATCATACTAATTGGCTACAAAACAGTACCATAAATTACTATGGCTACAAATTACAAGGGCTACAAAAATGAGAATAATTACTTATGAAGAAGCCACAAAACTGAATCCTCCCATATTGAATTAGTAACGACTGTAAAAACATTCCTGGAAAGCCCATCTGTCTAAAGAAGGGAAAAAAAATTAGATTTAGGATATTCTGATGGAAGTCTGGCACTGCAGAGCATTGGAGGAGAAAAAAAAAAAAAGAAAAAGGCTTACTTTATTCACAGTGAGTAAAATTTACAGGAGTTGTGGCAGAGAAATGTAGACCAAACTATCTAATTCTTGTGGAACAAAGTGTTTGTGGACTCTGGGATAACATAGTTAAGAAGGTGGTGGGGAGGAAACAACCAGGAGCAATTGCAGCCCCAGAGAAGAATGAGAACATGTGAGAGGAACAACTCTGCAGACACCAAGGTCAGTGAAGAAGGAGGAGGAGGAGGTGCTCCAGGCACTCGAGCAGAGATCCCCCTGCAGCCTGTGGAGAAGACCATGGTGAGTGTCTTGGTTTAGGCCCAGCCGGCAGCAGAGCACCACGCAGCCGCTTGCTCACCCCTCCCCCAGCGGGATGGGAAGAAGTATAACGAAAAGCTTGGGTTGAGATAAGGACAGGGAGAGATCATTCACTAATTATTGTCACGAGCAAACAGACTGAACTTAGACAGGAGATTAATCTAATTTATTACTAAGCAAAACAGAGTAGAGGAATGAGAAATAAAATCAAGTCTTAAAACACCTCCCCCCACCCCTCCCATCTTCCCGGGCTCAACTTTACTCCCGGCTTCAACCTCCTCCCCTCCTCAGCGGCACAGGGGGACGGGGAATGGGGGTTACGGTCAGTTCATCTCACGGTGTTTCTGCCGCTTCTTCATCCTCAGGGGGAGGACTCCTCTCATCGTTCCCCTGCTCCAGCATGGAGTCCCTCTCACGGGAGGCAGTCCTTCACAAACTGCTCCAGCATGGTCTCTTCCATGGGGTGCAGACCTTCAGGAGCAAACTGCTCCAGTGTGGGGTCCCCCACGGGGTCACAAGTCCTGCCAGCAAACCTGCCCTGGTGTGGGCTCCCCTCTGCACGGGTCCACAGGTCCTGCCAGGAACTTGCTCCAGCGTGGGCTTCCCACGGGCCACAGCCTCCTTCAGGTGCCTCCACCTGCTCCGACGTGGGGTCCTCCATGGGCTGCAGGTGGAATCTCTACACCCCCTCATCCTTCCTCCCTGGGCTGCAGGGGGACAGCCTGCTTCACCATGGCCTTCACCACAGGCTGCAGGGGGATCCCTGCTCTGGCGCCTGGAGCACCTCCTCCCCCTCCATCTGCACTGACCTTGGTGTCTGCAGAGTTTCTTACATCTTCTCACTCCTCTCTCTGGCTGCAAAAGCTCTCCCTAACTGTTTTTTCCACTTCTCAAATATGGTATCACAGAGGCGCTGATTGGCTTGGCCTTGGCCAGTGGCGGGTCCATCTTGGAGCCGGCTGGCATTGGCTCTATCAGACACAGGGGGAGCTTCTAGCAGCTTCTCACAGAAGCCACCCCTGTAGCGCCCCCCCCCCCCCCCCCCCCCACTACCAAAACCTTGCCATGCAAACCCAACACAGTGAGTCAGGCTGTCCTCCTGCAACCCATGGAGGTTAACAATTGAGCAGATATCCACCTGCAGCCTGTGGAAGACACCAGGCTGGAGCAGCTGTATGCACCAGAAGGAGGCTGTGACACCGTGGGAAGCCCGCACTGGAGCAGGCTCCTGGCAGGACCTGTGGCTCCAGACGAGCCCATGCCAGAACAGGTTTGCTGGCAGGACTTTTGACCCTGTGTGAGACCCACGCTGGAGCAGTCTATTCCTGAAGGTCCGCACCCCATGGAAGGGACCCACGCTTGAACAGTTTGTGAAGAACTGTAGCCTGTGGGAAGGACTCACATTGGAGAAGTTTGTGGAGGACTTGTTTCCAGCAAAGTTCCCAGTCACTGGAAAAGAGGAAACATTACCCCCATTTTTAAGAAGGGAAAAAAGGAAGACCCAGGGAACTGCAGGCCGGTCAGTCTCACCTCCGTGCCTGGCAAGACCATGGAGCAGATCCTCCTGGATACTGTGCTCAGGCACATGGAAAATAAGGAGGTGATTGGTGACAGCCAACACAGCTTCACTAAGGGCAAATCGTGCCTGACAAATTTGGAGGCCTTCTATGATGGGTTACAGCATTGGTGGACGAGGAAAAGGCAACTGACATCATCTACCTGGACTTGTGCAAGGCATTTGACACTGTCCTGCATGACATCCTTGTGTCTAAATTGGAGACATGGATTTCATGGATGGACCACTTGTTGGATAAGGAATTGGCTGGATGGTCGCACTCAAAGGATTGTGGTCAACGGCTCAATGTCCAAGTGGACAACAGTGACGAGTGGCGTTCCTCAGGGGTTGGTACTGGGACCGGCACTGTTGTAACATCTTTGTCAGCGACATGGACAGTGGGATCGAGTGCACCCTCAGCAAGTTTGCTGACGACACCAAGCTGTGTGGTGTGGTCGACATGCTGGAGGGAAGGGATGCCATCCAGAGGGACCTTGACAGGCTGCAGAGGTGGGCCCGTGAGAACCGCATGAAGTTCAGTGAGGCCAAGTGCAAGGTCCTGCACATGGGTCGGCACAATCCCAAGCACGACTATAGGCTGGGCGAGGAATGGATTGAAAGCAGCCCTGAGGAGAAGGACTTGGGGATGTTGATTGATGAGAAGCTCAACATGAGCCAGCAGTGTGTGCTTGCAGGCCAGAAAGCCAACCGTGTCCTGGGCTGCATCAAAAGAGGTCTGAACAGCAGCTCAAGGGAGGCAATTCTGCTCCTCTACTCTGCTCTTGTGAGACCCCCCCTGGAGTACTGCATCCAGCTCTGGGGGCCCCAGTACAGCAGAGACATGGAGCTGTTGGAGCGAGTCCAGAGGAGGGTCACGAAGCTGATCAGAGGGCTGGAGCACCTCTCCTATGAGGACAGGCTGAGAGAGTTGGGATTGTTCAGCCTGGAGAAAAGAAGGCTCCGGGGAGATCTAATTGTGGCTTACCAGTACCTGAAGGGGGCCTCCAGGAAAGAAGGTGAGGGACTGTTTATGAGGGAATGTAGTGACAGGACAAGGGGTAATGGGTTTAAGCTGAAGGAGGGTCGATTCAGATTAGATGTTAGAAAGAAATTCTTTACTGTTAGAGTGGTGAGGCACAGGAACAGGTTGTCCAGAGAGGTTGTGGATGCCCCATTCCTGGAAGTGTTTAAGGCCAGGTTGGATGGGGCTTTGGGCAACGTGGTCTAGTGGAGGGTGGCGGGGGGGGTTTGGAACAAGATGATCTTTGAGGTCCCTTCCAACCCAAACCATTCTACAATTCTATGAATCTATGATTCCATGACTGTCTCCCGTGGGAAGGACCCCATGCTGGAGCAGGGGAAGAGTGTGAGGAGTCCTCCCCATGAGGAGGAAGAGCGGCAGAGACAATGTGTGATGAACTGACCGCAACCCTCATTCCCCGTCTCCCTGTGCCACTGGAGGGGAGGAGGTAGAGACATTGGGAGTGAAGTTAAGGCCAGGAAGAAGGGAGGGGTGGGGGGAAGGTGTTTCAAGGTTTGCTTTTTTTTTCTCATTGCTCAATTCTGATTTGATTGGTAATAAATTAAATTAATTTTCCCAAGTTGAGTCATAGAATCATAGAATTGTTTTAGTTGGAAAAGACCTTTAAGATCATCAAGTCCAACTGTTAACCTAGCACTGCCAAGTCCAACCACTAAACTATGTCCCTAAGCACCACATCTTTTAAATCCCTCCAGGGATGGTGACTCAACCATTTCCCTGGGCAACCTGTTCCAGTGCTTGACAACCCTTTTGGTGAAGAAATTTTTCCTAGTATCCAATCTAAATCTCTCCCGGCACAACTTGAGGCCATTTCCTTTTGTCCTATCGCTTGTTACTTGGGAGAAGAGACCAATACCCATCTGGCTACAACCTCCTTTCAGGTAGTTGTAGAGAGTGATGAGGTCTCCCCTCAGCCTCCTTTTCTCATTTCTGCTTTGTCTGTGACGGTAATTAGTGAATGATCTCTCCCTGTCCTTATCTTGACCCATCAGCCTTTTGTTATATTTTCTCTCCGCTGTGTAGCTGAGGAGGCGAGTGATAGAGCTGCTCTGGTGAGCATGCAGCCAGGGTCAACCTACCACAAACATATATGCTGCAATCAAATTAGTTAAGCAAATATAACTACTACCATTTCCACCTGGATATTGATGATGAGATTTAAAGTTGCTTTTGTAAGTCTGACCTACTATGTGATAAAAACCAGCACAAGATTAATTTGTGGGGATGAAGCCAAGTGAAATAACACGTTTACATTAAGAAAATATTTACCTTGTTATCATCTGTGCTGCTGGTATGTTATTTTCTTTGGTGTACAGTAGACAATAGGTAGTTTCGTGTGAAGGCTTTTAAAGACATAACTGATCTCATTACAAGTTACGAATACAATACAGAGTTTCTCCTGCCAGGAAATACTAGGTTTACTAATTTTACTACTGTGTACAAGTCAACAGTGACACCATTGCCTTTTACTTCTTATGCCTTTTACTTACCATAGCAACTAGATTATCATGTTAACCTTCTGTTATTATTCTTTGCTTTCTATTTGAACTATGGACCTTTGTTTATTTTGTGCTTCTTTCATAAAGATTAATAAACTCTTAAATAATCATTAGTTTATTCTACAACATCAAGAAGTTCTTAGATAATCCTTGCTTTCTTCTACAGCAGAATCTATTACAATTTTCTTCAGTTGTATAATTTAGTCTTCTTTTTCAGTACTTCTTTCTCTCCAATCTTTTTAACTGCCCTTTCAGACTTCCTTTTTCCAATTAGTATTCATTGAGGACTCATATAAGAATCATATTGAGAAGAAGTCTCACATTCATAGGACTTTGTCCTCATGGGGAATTTCAAACAGCCTGATATCTGCTGGAGAAACAACATAGCAGGACATAAGAAATCCAAGAGATTCTTGGGGAGCATTAATGACAACTTCCTGACCCAAGTCATAGAGGGGCTAATGAGGAGAGGTGCTCTGGTGGACCTCATACTCACAAACAAGGATAGGCTCATTGGGGATAAGAAGGTTGAAGGCAGGCTTGGCTGCAGTGATCGTGAAATATTCATGCTACATGAAATGATGTAGTTCAGGATCCTGAAAAAAAGCAAGGTCAAAACAATGGACTTCAGGAGAGCAAACTGTGGCCTCTTCAAGGATCTGCTTGGAAGAGACCCATGGGATAAGGGCCTGGAGGGAAGAGAGGCCCAGGAAAGCTGGTTAATATTGAAGCATCACCTCTTACACATTCAAGAGTGGTCCATCCCAATCAGCAGGAATTCTGGCAAAAATGCCTGCATAGATGAACAAGGAGCTCCTGGCAAAAGTCAAACATAAAAAGGAAGGATACAGAGGGTGGAAGCAGGGACAGGTACCCTGGGAGGAATGCAAGACACTGTCCAAGCACACAGAGACACAGTTAGGAAAGCCAAGGCTCAAATGTAATTGAGTCTGGCCAGGGACATCAAAGGCAAAAAAAAGGGCTTCTATATAAGTACATCAGTGACAGAAGAGTAGAGAAAATGTGAGCCCACTGCTGAATGGGTCAGGGGACGTGGTGACACTGGACATGGAAAAGTTTGAGGTACTGAATGTTCTTTTCACCTCAGGATTTACCAACAAGAACCCCAGGCTCTGGAGGCCAGGGCAAAAGCAAGGAGCAAGGTGAAAGAGGATCAAATCAGAGAATACTTAGGCAAACTGAATAAACAAAAACCCACAGGTCCTAATTAGATACACCCATGAGTGTTGGGAGCTGGCTGATGCCATTTCAAGGCCACTCTCAATAATCTTTGAAGGATCATGGGAACAGTGAGAGGTGCCTGAAGACTGGAGAAAAGATAATGTCACTGCTATCTTCAAGAAGGGTACAAAGGAAGACCTGGGGAACTACAGGCTGGTCAGCCTCACCTCGATCCCTATGAAGGTGATAGAGCAGCTAATTATGGAAACCATTTCCAGGCACATGAAGGACAAGAAGGTAATCAAGAGCAGTCAGCATGGATTCACAAAGGGGAAGTCACACTTGACCAGCCTGATAACCTTCTACAATGCAATGACTGCCTTTGTAGATGAGGAGAGAGCAGTGTATGTTGTCTACCTTGACATTAGGAAGACTTTTGGAACAATCTCCCACAAGATCCTCATGAAAAAGCTCATGAAGTATGGGCTGGATGAGCAGACGGTGAGGTGAACGGAAAACTGGATGAATGGCCAGGCCTAAAGGGTGATGATCCATGGCATGAAGTTTACTTGGAGGCCAGTAACCAACAGTGTACCCCAGGGGTCAATAGTGGGTCCAGTCCTGTTTAACATCTTCATTAATGATCTGCTGGGGCAGAGTGTACCCTCAGGAAGTCTGCAGAAGACACAAAAATGAGAGAAATGGCTGATACACCAGGGGGTTGTGCTGCCACCCAGAGGGACCTCAACAGGCTTGAGAAACGGGCTGACATGAACTGCAAGAAGTTCCGCAAGGGGAAGTGCCAAATCCTGCACCTGGGGAGGAATAACCCCAAGCACCGGTACATGATGGGGGTTAACCAACTGGAAAGCAGCTTTGCAGAGAAGAACAGGGGGTCCTGGCAGACACTAAGTTGAACATGCATCAGCAATGTTCCTTTTGCTGCAAAGGCTAATGTTAACCTGGGCTACGTTCATAGGAGTGTTGCCAGCAGGCCAAGGGAAGTGACCCTTCCCCTCTACTCAGCACTGGTGCTGAGGCCACACCTGGAGTACTGTGTCCAGTTCTGGGCTCCCGAATATAAAAGAGACATGGACATACTAGAGAGACTCCGGCAAAGGGCCACTAAAATGATTAACAGACTGGAGATCTCCCCTGTGAAGAAAGTCTGAGAAAGTTGAGCATAGAGAAGAGGAGGCTCAGGAGGATCTCACCAACGTATATAAATACCTGAAGGGAGGGTGCAAAGAAGACAGAGCTGTTCTGTGTGCCCAGTGATGGGACCAGAGGGAATGGGCACAAACTGAAACACAGGAGGTTCTGTCTGAATATCAGGAAAAACTTTTTCACTGTGAGGCTAACAGCACTGGCACAAGTTGCCCAGAGAAGTTGTGGAGTTTCCATCCTTGGAGATACTCAAAAGTCACCTGGACATGGTCCTGGGAAACACGCTTTTGGTGTCCCTGCTTGAGCAGGGGCTTCGGACCTGATGGTCTCCAGAGGTCACTTTCAACCTAAATCCTTCCGTGATTCATTTTACAATTACTCAGGTTGTTTCACAACCTAGGGTTTTGGTTCTACAGGACATTCACAGTAGCACAATTACAGAAGTCTTTCAAACTCCACTTAGAAATCAAAATATCATATTTGTTCTCACACTGTATTTTGCTAGACTATGATAAAAGTTCACATAGTCTTGTCTTCACTCCTTTGTGCTTTACTTGGCCAACTTAATTTTTCTTGCATGAGGATAAGCAAAACTTTACAGCATATATGTCAACTGTCTTACTTCATTACTGTACTTTGTAAAGGTGTGAATATCTCCATATGTCAATTGAAAATACCTTGAGGAAAATGTCACAAGATTGCAATTTCCTTTTCATGATGATACTGTAGTGTTAGCTCTGTGTGGGTTTCTTTGAGATCAGTCAAAAACCATAGGTCTTCCTGTCTATCTATTGATGAATTTATGATTGTAAGAGATTTTTTTTAAAAACTCTTTAAATGTAACATTTAATGTTTTTATGATTCCAGTCTTCCAGGTCACCCAAATCTTCCTGCAAAACTCTTCTAATTCTCCTTTTTATTGACAGAGCATCCTAACTGGTATAGTTAGCAAATTTCATTATCACAGCTTTACCTTCTGTACTCAAGTCATCAATGGGTTGTTAAGTCACTGCCGATCATCTCTCATGCATATTTGCACATCTCACTTCCCTAAGAACCTGTCTTTGTAGGTTTACATTTCCAAATGTAATCACCTTTCTGTGTGGTTGTCTGATACAGATTTACAAACCACAATGCTTCTGAATGCTTATAGATGAATATGCTGTTTGATTGCTACAGATTTTTTACCAAAGGTTTGTAATATTAAGCAAGATGGAGATTATATATTTTCCTATGAGAAGCTGCAGTAAAATCACTGTGGATATAAAATAGTTCATCATAGTAACACTCATTTTTATGAACAGGTAAGCAGTCAAGTACTGTGATTTTTATTGTTGTGCATGTTTTTTTGCTGTTGCAGGTGCTATCAAAAAACTTCCCTTTTCATGAAATCTGATTTTGGTTAATCAGTCACTTTCTGTTGATATGCCCTGCGTATTATACTAAGATACATCAATGTGATACATACAATGCAAGTTGTTTATGCATACAGAATTCCACTGTGGTTACACTTATCCAGTAAATAAGCAGGGATTTATGTATGGCACCTGAGCTGTATTCTTGTCTCCTGATGAGTGACTTCAGAGCTTCAGCCACAGTTTCCTAGAATTCAGCTGAGATATTATTTCAGTCATAAAGTCTTTGAAGAAGAGATATTTTTGCTTGCACAATCCTTAGCAAAACAATGATGGGAACTACAGCTAGAATTAATGTAAGGTGCTGAACTGAAAAAAAAAAAAAAAGAAAAAAGGGGGAAAAAAAAGAAACAGTATCTTCTATTTTTTCAATTTCATGGCATTCTTTCTTAATTTTTTTTCCTCCTCTGTATGGATTTCATAAGCCATTATTATCACACCACTGTGAAACTGTAACATCTGCCTTTTATTTTTGCTCACAAACCATGGATTTGATTTCAAACTGGTTTTCTTTTTAAAATTTGTTACTTGCTTAATGTTGAGAATTTTAAACAGCGTGCTATTGAGAGTGGCAGTATCTTTATTGACTGTGTCACTTTCATTATTTCCTACAGTATTTGTCCTCTTCCTAGAATTACTATTATTTTTAATATTTGCTTTGTCAGAGTTTGTGAGACTTCAGTATGCTGTCTATACTTAAGTTTTCATGTCACCTTGTGTTTTTTTTCTCTCAGTAAGTGTAATTTATAACTCTGTAAGTGGAATGGCAGCACAGGCAGAACTAAAAAGAAATATTACATCTCTATGTTTTCATCAATATTAACCCAATACATTGCAATGTATGCTTTGTCTTCACCAATCCAACTGTGATTGCTAAATATGAATAATGACAGTCAAACTATGAACAATCTCTGTTTGTTGTATTATCTACCTATCTGTCTATTCATCCATCACCCCAGTATCCAATAACTTCCATAAAAATGAATAGTGATATATTTTGTGGACTTAATGGAGCCTTCGGCATGTCTCCCATTTCAGGCCCAGCATTGTGCTGGGATAGAGCTCTTTTGTTCTTGGTATTTGCTGTGGTTTATGGTTAACAAAGAATGTCACATTTGAGCCACCTCTCATTCATCAGCCTCACTGGCTACCCTAGACTTCCACGCACAACTGGTATTCCTCACACTCACTTTTGTTTTTTTGCAAAGCATGGCTCTGTTTTTTATTTCAATCACTTCCATTCCTCTTATTTTTCATTATTTTACCTCTTTTTTTTGTTTTTGGTTATTTTTTTCCTTAAATACTGATTACTAAATTTAAAACGTCTGTTTCTGATTCCTCATTTCTGTTCAGAATCTTAGCTGATACCACCTTCTGAGCCTATCTTCCATGAAGTCTCACAATCATTCAACTCAGTTTTATAGAAACAAATCTCTTTACCTGCTTTTTCTTTTTGGCATTCCTCCATTATGTTCTCTTTTGTGGTGTCACTCTGTCTTCTTATGTTATACAAAAAGTCTTAGCTCTAAATCCTTCTAGTTCTTCACTGCTTGGTTTCATATTATAATCATTGTTCTGGATAACGTAGCTATAAAGGCCTATTATGAAAAGAAAATGCATGCTCTCCTCTGGTCCTATGGAAGGAAGTGGAAATGCTCTTACTGCTTTCTACTGCTTGTCATACTTCATATATATTTTATTAAATAAAGATTTTTACAGCTGTGTGCTTTGCAGCTAAAAGAGAAGCAGCATGTACCTTTCTCTTGAAAGATATTTTACAGAACTGGCTACTTCATAAATGAATACTATTGATGATATTCCCTTTCATGATGCATCTAGCAGATGGTGAAACAATGAACTAAAATTATCAATTCACTAGAATTAATATCCAAACATTTTCTCATTCCCTATTTCCCCATTTGTTTATGCTGTTTGACTCATCCCCTTTTTCTTTGCTTATGGAACAAAACCCACAGAATTTCTCCATCAGATTTTATGCATTTAACTGAGGCATGCAAGTTAGTAACTTGCTTTCTGTAGATATCTTTGTTGTCAGTGGAGAAACAGACAATTCTAGGACAGATCAAGTAAGATCAAAATGTATATCTCTACTGACTGCATATTATGATTATGCTATAATCTGAAAAGGACCACATTCAGAACTGTAACAAAACCTGCAAATATTAATAACTAGTTGAGAAAGTGATATATATATATATATATACACAGTGATATGCTTTTAAACATCAGTGTTGTGCACTGTGAGCTACTGCAGACTAGACAGGTATGTAAAAGTGAATAATCACAAGACTGTAGCAGGGGTCCCTGAGAGGTCAAAGCAGAGGCTTTGAAAGTACAGAAACATATCAAAGACTGCAGTGCAATGCACACAAATGGCCAATTACTGATATAAAATTGTGTAACAAGCTAATGAAGCTGCCCATAACTTACAGCATGGCTGGAAGTGCCTTTATAGTGTACACAAGACTACATAAAAAAGAACTGCTTCTGCAGATGCCATGCTTCAGAATTGAGTAGGCAGAGCTGATCACTCTGGTATCCTACAATGTATTGCTACATATCTAAGTATTGTTTTATTTTCATTAAAGAAAATTTTATTTAGTATTTGGTCTGAAGCTTTTCAGACTGTGTTTGATTGGTCTGGTTATCCATATTTAATGGATATCTATTTAAACTAGATATAACAGTTGAGTTAAGTAGACTCAAAATTATGCAGCTAATTCTACCTTCTTCAAAAGAAGTACAAGCATCTGGCAATTTTTTCATGTCATTGTCCTTTCTCAGTATACTAAAAATATTAATACACCTATACTTGGTGCCCTTCTGAGTATTGTTGACTTCAGGGTGCAACAGATAGAGACTTTAAAACTCCCTGGGTTATTAGAAGGAAACTATATTATATTCAGGGGTAGCCTTTCTGTTTATGATTTGTGTCTTCATTCCTGACAGAACAAGGAAACATATAGGCTAGGTTTTGCTTGATTGGTTTTATTTTTTTAATTTGCAATAAAGTTCAAGTAAGTAGGTTCTATTACATGGTAACAAATACACACTTCTGCAAAAAAAACATAACTCTCTTCAGGTCCCTGCCTAGCATATGAGCTCATTTCATTGACATAATAGATTTAAATGTAATGCCTAACTTCAGAAAGGAAAGAAAAGAGAAAACAAAAAATTACAGATGACTCGGTTTACTATCAATTGCCAGAAAAAGTCTGGAACAAAGCACCTAGAAAATAGCAAAGACATTAATGTATTTGGGGTAGTCTAGACTAAGGAAGCTAAGACTGAATAGAGCTATAACCACTTTCAGGTACACCAAAGACTGTCACAAATAGAGAAGATGGTTCTATTCGCTATGCTCAAGTCATAGCACTAAACATAACTTTGCAAAGAAGATTTAAATCAGTCCTAAGAAAACTTTAAATGATGCAGGTAGAACAGAATGGCTTGGGAGATTATGAATTGTGTAGATCTTTAAGAACACGTGAGAAAAAATATTAGTATGAATGACTGTGGTGGTTTAACCTTGGCTAAGGGCAAATGCCCACCCCGTTGCTTGCTCACTGCCCCTCCTCGAGAAGACAGGGCTAGAAAATAGGAAGAACAACAGGAATGAGAAAGCTTGTGGGTTAAGATAAGGACAGACAGGTTGCTTACCAACTACTGCTGTGGGCAAACCAGACTCAACTTTGGGAAAAAGAATTTAATTTATTGGTAATTAAAATAGATTTAGGTGGTGAGAAAAAAAGACAAACATTAAAACTACAGCTTTCCTTCCCCCTTTCCTAGGCCTAACTTCACTCCACTCCAGACTCCTATACACCCTGCAGGGAAATACCTGCTCCACCATGATGTCTCCATGGGCTGCAGGGGAGTCTCTGCTCCAGCACCTGGAGCACCTCCTCCCTCTTCTTCTTCACTCACCTTCACATTCATAGGGCTGTTTCTCACACATTTTTTTCCTTTACTCCTCTATGCCTGTGCAGCATTTTACTCTTTCTTGAGTACCTTTTCCCTGCCACCTTGGCTGTGGGGCTCAGCTGTGCCCTGCGGTGGGTGGGTTGGAGCCGGCTGGAACCGGCTGTGTCCGGCACGGGACAGCCCCGGCCTCTCCTCACAGGGGCTGCCCTGCAGCGTCCACTGCCAACAGCTCGCAGCAGAAAGCCCCTGTGATGATAAATATAGCTAATCCACCTACAGGAAGGGAATGGGTTCTAGATTACTTTTTGGTATCTTGTCCTCTTCTGGTTTTCTGTGATAATTTTACATCTTTTGAAATGATGATGGCATCAAGTAACAGCTCCTTCTTTTGCAAGTATGAAAGCTCTTTGTAAAGATGATGTTTTCTTTTCTCCTAGTTCTATGAGTTTGTATTTGTCGATATTAAAAGCTGTAGTTGCATCACCTGCAGCACCATTTTTCACACTCTTCTAGTTTTAAAAGATTTACAAGTGTTGATTTCATGTTTTCTATCATACACGGAAACTGATACTGATCAGGTCAGGAACAAGAATAACACAAGTTAATGATTTATGCCTACATCTGAAATGTCAATCAGTTTTATTTGTACCTTTTACATACTGCTATATATTTTAGCATTTTACAGATGCTGTTATTTTCCAAAGTCTAAATTTAGTACATAAACATAATGTAAGATTTCTTCAAGAAGATACATTTTCCAGAAGACCATTTTGATAAATGTTAATTGTATAGTCATCGAGAGTATTGAGATATTAACCATATTCTTCCACTTCTTGCTTTTGAGAACTCATGGTAATATTTTATATAGTAAGGTCTTTATCAACATATACCTCTCTTAAATCACATGAATAAAACTATTTACAATCAGTGTTGAAAAATATCATTTAACTATGTAGTTTAATCCAAAGCATATCGTCAATGTCAAATGAAATAGCATGTTCAGTATAGCTGATTTAGTTTGTAAGTTGAAAAAGAAAAATACCTGCGCTATCAGGATGCAAAAGAAGACACAAGAAAAATGGTACAAGGTTTTTAGATGATTTAAAGCACAAAACAGTAAATATGCCTAATCTTATAAGGTATAGTAAATCTATTTTATCCCTTTTGTAAGAAAAGAAGACATTTTTTCACAAGTGAAATATAAAGATGGGAAATTAACTAATCGATGTATAATGCTATGAAGTCATAATTAATGAAACTAAATACTGGAATCATCACCAGTTGTTACATGTGCTGAGATTCTTCAGGCACTTGTGGGTGTTTTAGGAACACGACATCTTCCCAGGACTATTGTGGATTGAAAAAGGTACCTCATTATACAAATCTTGAGATGTTACAGCACGTCAAAGTGAACAACAAAATGTTCTGATGAGCAGATGGATGCCATTAGCTTGCAGTCAGCTTTGATGTCATAGTTAAGCCTCTGAGAAATTGCCTGGTCTTTTCTTCCCTCCCTCCTTTCCTATCTTTCTTCTCTCCTTCTCTCCTTTTTCTACCTCCTTCACTTTCCTTCCTTCCTCTTCCTTTGCCTTTTCTTTCTCTCCCTCCTTCCCTTCTTTACTTCACCTCCCACTTTTCCTTCAGCTGATAACATTCAAGACATACATACTGAATTTTACCTCGCAGATGATCTATGAAACAAGACAATTGGGTGTATACGTGGCACATGCGTACATGCTGGCACCTTTTATAACATCTGCATCATGTAGCATCCATAGTAGGTCACTCATCCCATGACTATATTAAACCATGTCCATTCTCAAGGTATATGGTCCAACTGCTTTAAAACTATGGTCACTATTTGTCTATCTGGGAACTATTTAGAGCTTAGGCTGCTGTTTTTCTTATTGACCATAAGGTAGAGTGCCCTCATCTCCTGCTGAGAACAGGTGGACTTGGCTTGTCTAGTCATGATTATGCCTTCCTGAAATATCAAAAGTCTGTTGAGCTGTAATGGCTTTTGTATTGCAAGCATCACAACCTCTATCATTTCATCGAGATATATGCATCAGTGCAATTTAATTGTTAAGACCTGTAGGACAGTGAATATGTCATTAATGGGCCCATCTATTCTTCTGGACTTGTTTTAATCTGTATCAATTATAAATTAATTTTCAGGAAAAGGTAAAAAAATTGTCAAATGTTTTTTGTATCAGTATTGCCTTATGCTAATTTCTAAGTCATGAGCATTTTCAACCCGTTATTCCATCAAATACAGATGTGAGTCAGCGTGTCTTGCTTTTTAGTCTTGATGCCTGCATACATTCTCAAATGTTGTATCCCACTTGGTTCATGCTCCAGTGTAAATCTTCTTGGATGTGTAAGACTGAATATCATGGCTGTTGGATACAACTTGAATTTGTGTTCTCTTGTGGATTTTGTAGACTGTAGGCAGACTCTGTACCTTTGAGCTCCTATTATTATATGATTGTCACAATATTATGTTTGTATTGCTTAAATAAAAACTACAGTAGACCCTGCACTCTACAACATTTTGTTCATTTTTCTCTCTATTCAGAGGAATAGAAGTACTTGAGGAAAACACAGGCAGAAATTCTGCTTCCATCCTACACAACCCACCTCTGCGCTGATCTCCAAGCTTCTTTGAATAGAAATTTGTATTCTTAATGTGTCTCCTTAAGAATCGTTTCCTACCATAATTGTTTGAAACATAAAATGAACTATAGTTGCATACAAATTAAAATGAGCAGACACATTTTTAAAGAGCAAATTGTTATGAACAGCTATGTAAAGTATCTGAAGAAAACAATGGGAGTGAGAAAGCAAAAGGAAAAAAACAAACTTTACTATGCCTTTGTAAGCATACTACCTTTGAATATTAGTACAGAAATCCTGGAACACTGAGGCTATAAAATTCTTTAACAATATACTTTGTGTGGTTTAAATCTCAAAACCCTGTGGAAGTATTTATTTTTCTCCAGAATTTTCACTTCTGCTACTGAAGTTGTCTTTACTTCATTCAGAGGCAACAGTAAGACGGATCTTTCTACAGGGTGTTTGAAATCCCTAAATAGTTGGTTAAATGACTAAGGTTAAGATGAGCTAAACTGGAACATCTGTGTTATAAAATTTTCAGAAGACTTAGGATCTAGCCCTATCAAATAAAAGGCTAATCAAAGATAGATTCTGTGATTATCGATGTCTTGTACTCATTCAGTCATGATGTCTGGGGTTTTTTTGCTTGTTCGTGGGGTTTTTTTTTTAGTTCATTTATAATAAAAGCAAAGACTTTACCTTGTATTAATTTATAGGACATGGAAAACAGGTAAAGAGTGATTATGAAAGATTCCAATTATCTTTATACACAAATGTCTAAAAGGAACATCAACCTGACATAAATCAACCTAAATTATATTCCTAGGAAAATTAAGCTTGTTGTAAAATATATTTTAATAGAATCTCAATGAAAACAATATTTTTGTAGTTCCTTTTATTTTATTATCTATACATAAAAATGAAATGTTTAACTTTTTCTAAAACAAGAACAGCTACCTGCACCTAGAGATAACATTTATTTTTCTTTTTTGTAACTTATGAACATTTAGATGTGCTTAAATCTTTCAAACCCTTGTTAAAATATCAGTATTGTGTGTATACATATATAAAAAAGATTATTACTATAGTAACATTTAACATATTTGTAAAATGCAGCATTTGGATCATTCCTGTGACATCTTCGTATTTGGTAAGGCTGATTTCATAAGAAATCTCAGTTTTAAACTTCATCCAAATCCAATCGAAATGTATCATTTTAGAACAAGTTGATAAGATAAACTATTGACTGAAAAGCATGGCAAAAATCACTATAGGCCACCCAGTAATGCATGCAGTTACTCTTCTTTTGATATCCCAACATTATTATTGCTCTGTCTTTTTTTCTTTTTAAGAGAATTCTGACTCTCTCAACTGTAACACCAAACACAAATTTTTAGACTGGGATGTGAAGGAAGTATGATCCAGCAAAACACTTAGGAAAGCGTGTAATTGAGTCTAGTCATGCACTTGCATGTCCATATGCACTTATAGCACTTGTATGAAGCTCTTTTCTTCTCTTGAAGTGTACGTGAGCTTCAGTCAGTAACACAAATAACACATAGTTATGGAGGCTTGCAGTCTGTGTCTGTACTAATGTTGTGGTTTAACCCGGCAGGCAGCTAAAACAACCGCACAGCTGTTCACTCACTTCCCCTGCCCAGGTGAGTCAGGGGAAAGAATCAAAAAAAAGTAAAACTCGTGGGTTGAGATAAAAAGTTTAGTAGGACAGAAAAGGAATATAATAATAATGATATACAAAACAAGTGATGTACAGCACAATTGCTCACCATCCCCTGACCGATGCCCAGCTAGTTCCTGAGCTGCAGCCCTCCCTGGCCAGCTCCCCCCAGCTTATATACTGAGCATGACATCATATGGTATGGAATATCCCTTTGGCCAGTTTGGGTCAGCTGTCCTGGCTGTGCCCTCTCCCATCTTCTGTTGCACCTCCTGTGGAAGGCTCATGCCTCCTCGCTGCCAGGGCCTGGGAAGCTGAACAGTCCTTGACTTAATTGTAAGCACTGCTTAGCAACATCTAAACATTAGTGTGTTATCAAGATTATATTCATACTAAATCCAAAACATAGCACTATACCAGTTATTAGGAAGAAAATTAACTCTACCCCAGCTGAAACCAGGACAGCTAATTAACAAAAAAAAAAGCTAAGTCTCAGTTTATGGCCATAGAAAAGAAGTTGAACAATACCTTCATTTAAAACTCTGAAGAATTAACCATTTTAAGAATTATTACAGATTATATGTTAATTGTTGATTTTATTTATTCATAATCCTTGAACAATAATAAAAAAGGAAAAAAAAGCAAACCCAGAAAGCTAGCTAAAAACACAGCCAAGGGGAGTCAAGAAAATCCTGACCACAATAAAATGGAATTTTGTTTGATTTCAGAGAGATCCAAGATTTTTCCAGGATCTCCTCTTTTTCTTTCTTCTTTCTAGATCAAGCCTGGAAAAAAATAACTGTGGCTTCCTTTCTCATTGAAGCAGTAAAGAGGCCCTAGAGCAAAATTCCTTGTCATCCTTGTTTTTCAAAGAACAGATGTTTAAATTGTCTTTTCTCTTGCGTTCTGTATATTTTCATTTGTAAGAGGAGGAGCGGGAATACAATCATCCCTGATATGTATTCATCATGGTAAGGATAAATAATCATCTTTGAAGTCTACTTAAAAAAGGTAGAAGGTAATCAAGCAGAGGCATGCCAGCTAAAGACTAGGATGACATAAAATTACAGCAAAGACCTCTTCCTGTGGATAAAATGGTTGCAGAAAATGATGTATAGGTGAGAGACACTTAAGATAAAACAAACAGGAGATAATTACTTCTTCATTGCATATCTTTAGTTGCTTCTCCAGACCTTCATTTTGGATGACATCCCAGTTGTTAATGGACTTTTTGTTTTACCTTTCACTGTCTCAAATTATCTGAAACGCCCATAGAAATGTTGAAAGAAATATAAAGAATCACTTGTCTGGAATCATGCAATGAATTCCTTCACTACTCAGTAACAACTCAAATTATTCTGTGTTTTCTTTCTAATCTATATTACTGACCCCTTCCATATCAGTCTCTTTCATATCTATCTCTTACCAGTCTTCCTTATTATACTCTCTGTAAGTCAACACTGAACATGGATTTTCATCTCCTTTCTGATCTGTTACTCCATACTTCATTTTATGCTAGTCTTCACTTACTGGAAACTTACTTTTAGACATGTGGCATGACACAAATCTGCTCTTACTCTAGTTTTGCAGGCCTGTAATGATCCATTTCCTAATGACTCCTGCTGTCAACAGTATCAGCTGTAAGCTATTCATGGTTATCTGTCATTTTAGGCCTGGCAGCGAAGGAGGAAGTTGCTGGATCTACAGATAAACCCAACCTTTCTGCTCTACACCTGTACTTTGGAACTGATGTATCCATGGTTCTAATGTCACTCGTGAGGATAGGCTAACATAAGAAAACTTGTATTTGAGGGCAAATTATGTCTTATCTGTCATTATTGCCATGTTAAATTGGCCTCCCTTGAGGCAAAGGAGATTACAGAAATTTGGTAAAAAATATCTTTCTAATTCTGCATATAAAGGTTTTGGATGATTTTTCTGTATAATGTGATTTACAGCTGGGGAACTCAAAATGAAATTTAAACCTATAATCCTAAAAATGCTTTTAGATTAAAATATATTTTAGGCTCGTGTGGAGAATTTTATATGGCTTTGCAGAGAGCATGCACATTCTTATAAATTGAAACAGTTATTCAACATAATAATAGATTCTTAGAATAAAAAATATTTTTTGAAGATTATATTTCCTTTTCCAGGATTTTAAACTTTAAAAAGTGAATTATTAAATATTCATACTTCTATAAAATTATAAATTCAACTATGAACTATTTCAGCCACATTTGCAGTTGTCAGAATATTGCAATGTTCGTATGCTGACACTTGAACAAAAACCATGAAAATGCAATGTATAGGGAGAGTTTTTTAATAATGTTAATCATGTCCACATCACAATGTGGAAAAGGTAGAAATGGAGGCTTATTTACTTTTAAAATTCTAGTTATTTTAAACATAGAATTTAAGAAGAGAGCAATCATGACAAAAATGTACATGTTTTCATTAATACACTTAGGAATATTATCTAAGTTTAGATATCTATGACACAAGAAAATCCATGTGAGCTAAATATTTAGAAATGTGTTATACTGAGAAGTAAGATCTAGGTGAAGGCTGATTACTCCAAGGAAATTGCTCTGAGGAAGTAAGATTTTTAGCCTGTAGAGCAATGCCACTGGTTAAGTTCATTACTCAGGTTAAGACACCTAAATTTACATAATTGTGTGGTTACATGGTTAAGTAAGTAGATCTATGCATGCATGCATGTGGTCTTTATGTTCCCACTGTTTTCAGGTGTGAAGTAGCTAACATCAGTGAGTGCAGCTTGGAGAGTGATTCAGCTAATTCTAAACATCAGGCACTTGGTTGAACAAATCTCTTCATTTTGTGTTGACTAGATATTTATTGAATGCAATAGGAACTTGGACTCTTAGCTCTTATACCTACATGCAAATACTTAAATCTAAGAATTCTAACTTTGTGGATGTCTAGCTGAGACACAAACCAGTGCTAGGTGAGATGAATCTCCAGAGTCTTGCAAGTTTAAACTTGTTATTGATGACAACATTTTGCATGGGAGACCACGATATGGGTTTACAGGCTTAGCCATTCTGCTAAGAGTGCATGTTAATGATGACTGAGTAGTATCTTTGAAGAGGCTCACTCAGGATCTGACAAAGAAAAACAGCTGTTCTGAAAGGATAAACTCTTGCCGTGTCTACTTATGTAAGACTAATTCAGTTGGTGTCCTATAAACAGAGAATATACATGAGCATTTGACATCAGAGCCTTGGGTCTTGAATTGTTCAGTCGTCTGACCCAAGTATGTCTCCTCTGAGATGTCATTAGAGGATGAAATGTCATCCTCTTCTAAACATAAATCATCTGAGATGTGTAAGAAGAGCTGCAACTATGTATTACAAGGAGTTTTTTTCTTACAACTAATTGCACTCACCATTTTTGATTCAAATAAGTGTAGTACTAACAGACTACTAATCAGGTGGGAAAAAGTTGTATTTTTTCAGCTAGCAGAAGGACTTCGGAGAAAACCAGCAAACTTGGAGGTCATAAACGGATAGAATAATTTGGATATTTCACTGCCATGGACATTCATACACTAGAGTTTCAGTCACTTGACTCTCTAATATCTTTTACAGATTATTTCTATTCTATGTTCAGTGCTATTAGTATTTCCTAGCTGATGTCTGTAAATATAAAACATTTTTTTCTCGCTACCTTTTGCAAGGCCATGTGTGGGCATTATTTCGTTTTCCTTAAAGAACTGTAAAAAAAAAAAATTACAGTAATAGTAATTTAAGAATTACTAGTGAACATCTCTACTGAAGGACAGGTATCCAAAGAGTGAAGAGACTTTCTGTCTGTAAGGAGATGTGAAAGATTTAGTCTGATTTGCAGTGTGATAATAGCTTGCTATATTCTATCATCTCATTTCACACAGGATGGTAATGTAGTAAGGAAAAAAAAGGGGCCTTATGGATTAGAATAATTGTATTACTTAATATAGTTGAAGTTCTGTAATCTCACAACAAACTCATTCATTTAAAGTGTATAGTGCAATTGCTTTAGTAGTTTCATTTAGTTAAGATTTAGTGAGAATTACATTGCTTCTCCAACTACTACAAACCCCACAATCACCTATTTAAAAATAGATTTAATTTAATACAAGTAATCAAAAAAAGTTATTCAGTTAGAAATTCATTGTGGAATGTGATATTAATAATCTTGTAGAGAAAAAAGCTTTTCCCTCAAGGAGAATATGCCAGAAAATTATTCATTTGCGGTGGGGGGAAGATACCAGGAGTTTATCCTGAACAAAACTGTCACATCAGTTATTATAAATAACATGAGCGATGGGTGGTCATATATTTGCCTTCGTAAAAAGTATTTTCCACAGACTGATATGTTCTATGGAGAGCAACATATAGCCTAAGTATGGTTGGATCTGAACTTTTAATGAATTTTGAGACAGTAATGAAGAATACCTTGAACATTTTTGCTTTAAAATAAATCAGCTATTAAATCAGTTCTTCTGGTTTTGGTTTCTTTAATTAATTAATTTAAAAATCTAGAAAATAAAGTTTCAAATCATGATGTCAGGGTGTGTTGGATTTGCGTGGCAAGGTTTTGGTAGCGGGCGGGCTACAGGGGTGGCTTCTGTGAGAAGCTGCTAGAAGCTCCCCCTGTGTCTGATAGAGCCAATGCCAGACGGCTCTAAGATGGACCTGCCGCTGACCAAGGCCAAGCCAATCAGCGCCTCTGTGATAACATATTTAAGAAGAAGAAAAACACTTAGAGAGAGAGAGAGCTTTTGCAGCTGGAGAGAGGAGTGAGAAGATGTAAGAAACTCTGCAGACACCAAGGTCAGTACAGAAGGAGGGGGAGGAGGTGCTCCAGGCGCCGGAGCAGCGATCCCCCTGCAGCCCGTGGTGAAGACCATGGTGAAGCAGGCTGTCCCCCTGCAGCCCATGGAGGAAGGATGAGGGGGTGTAGCGATTCCACCTGCAGCCCGTGGAGGACCCCACGCCGGAGCAGGTGGAGGCACCTGAAGGAGGCTGTGGCCCGTGGGAAGCCCACGCTGGAGCAAGTTCCAGGCCGGACCGGTGGACCCATGAAGAGGGGAGCCCACACCAGGGCAGGTTTGCTGGCAGGACTTGTGACCCCGTGGGGGACCCCACGCTGGAGCAGTTTGCTCCTGAAGGTCTGCACCCCGTGAGAGGGACTCCATGCTGGAGCAGAGGAACGATGAGAGGAGTCCTCCCCCTGAGGATGAAGAAGTGGCAGAGACAACGTGTGATGAACTGACCGCAACCCCCATTCCCCGTCCCCCTGTGCCGCTGAGGAGGGGAGGAGGTTGAAGCCGGGAGTGAAGTTGAGCCCGGGAAGATGGGAGGGGTGGGGGGAAGTGTTTTAAGAGTTGATTTTATTTTCTCATTCCTCTACTCTGTTTTGCTTCGTAATAAATTAGATGAATTCCCTCTCTAAGTTTGGTCTGTTTTGCTCGTGACGGTAATTAGCGAGTGATCTCTCCCTTTCCTTATCTCGACCTACAAGCATTTCGTTATGCCTTTTCTCCCCTGTTTAGTGAATGAGGGGAGTGAGAGAGCGGCTCTGGTGGGCACCTGGCCTCTAGCCAGGGTCAACCCACCACACAGGGTAAAACTCTTTTCACAAGCCCAGATAATTAAATACAAACTGAAATTGATAAATAAACTTTTTTTCATCCAAATGTTTAAGACGACACTGCTGCCAATATTGAAAAACAATCTGCTTTTGAAAAACTGAAAAGACAAGGGAAAAAACATTTCCTGAATTGAGTCATCTTTTAGTATTCTGCCCTGCATTTCATCAGCCAAACTGTTCACTTCATTGCAGCTCAAGCATACATCCCCAAAGCATCTTGTAAGCAATATACTTAAAATCTGTACAGCACCCACAAATGTTTGGACATTGCTGTATATTTCCAAGTTACTTTAGAGCTTACAGTCTTACTTCTCTTATAATAGGGCAATTTCCACTTTTTACTGTAGAACCAAGTATTGTTATGCATCTCATGGTCAGTAGTCTTCCTCAAATGTTTTTAATAATTTCTTACAATTCATTTTGATAAAGACTTACTAGTTGGCATATTGAATTAGAGTGTCAGTGAAATGTACAATTTACTTTCCAAGGGCTTGATTTACATCTAACCTTGGGAAAGATCACTGGAATTTGCCTTGACATAACGTTAATAATAGGGAAACTTGAGTGCAAGTTAGCTAACTCCTTTGAAAGGATCACTGAGCTGCTCAGCATTTGCAGCTACTCTATTTAGTAATTAACAGTAAACTACAAAAAGCATACATGTCTGGTGTTGTCCCAGAATAATTATACTTGTCTATTATAAAGTGCTGTCATTATATTGATTGAGTATATGTAATGTTGAGTTGATATACTCAATTCATATGAAAATTATTTATGAATCAATGATGTTTTTCTATTGATAAAGACAAAAAAAAGTGTGATACAGGAAAATTATCAAAACTCATAGGAAGTTTTGAAAAATAGACTACTGAAGTATGTAATGAAATCATGCCAGGAGAGTACATTTAAGAAAACTTAAATCTGCTAGGTCAGACAAACTAATTCATGTCATTTGGTGTAGTACTGACAAGTCTTTTTTGTGTATACATCTTTATTACTAGCTAAGATAGATTGATCTGTATCATATTTGTAAAAGTAAATTATAGCTATTTGTACTAGAGTTATCTAGCAGTCAAGTGACAATTGCCGAAACTGCTTTAGCCTCAAAAGACACATGAAAAGTCCTGTCACAAATTCTCATCACCTAACGTAAGGGCATTTACCTTAACTCTCAAACTAGAATATTCCTTCATTGCTGAAGTAGTCTTTTCAGGGCCTCAGTTCCCTGAATCACTCTGTGGAAACGCAAGCCCCTAGAAAACGTAGTCTTAATTAAGGTACCCTAATCAAACATAATGTGAATGAAATGTTGTGAACTCGCTGACTCTGAATTTAAAACAATTACTAAAGAAATGTGTATAGTAGTTGGATCAGAGGGCAGGGAGATGGGCTTCACATTTTTATTTTCACATATGGGTCCTATGTGACCAACAGATATTATGGGCATAGAATAGATATGTAGCCCTTTGTGGGGGATGGCTGGCAGCCTGGGAGAAAGAAGCAGATAATGACATGAAAACATGTAAAAGTAGGTTGATATGAACCCTTGACTGACAGGGAAGAAACTTCCACCATGAATGTCACACTCTTCCCAATGGAGACCCCGGGATGCTGATGACTTGCTGCAAGTCTTGCCCTCTTTCCATGAGGCAGATTGGTGTATTGCCTTTGGAAACAAAGGGAGCACTGGAAACCTGAGCATAATACCAAAGTAAAAAATAGATAGTAGGAAGGCATTTTTGTATAATATTTTTAGGGGTATTATTAATAAGGCTTTGGGTATTAATTTGGGCTATGTGTGTTAGTATTAGACAAATTGAATTATTAGGCTGTTAAAACACTAATTGTACAAACAATAAATTCTTCTCTCCATATATATATAGTGAAGTGTTTTTACAATTATGACCTTTTTCAAAGTACTCTGGCTGTAATTCACTGATTAAGTGAACTGACCATTTTAAACTAAAGCACCTGGATGATGGAAGCTCTACCAAAGTGGCTCCAAGCAAAACCACCTCATTCTTATAGTATGTCCTGTCCCACAGGTGAGGAGGGAACTCATTATGGCCTGTAAAGAGGCTAATTGGACCATTGGGGAAGAGAGGAAATGTAGGTTTACCTTACAGGAATATGTGAAAAAACCCAATAATGTCAAGTGCTCTACTGAGGGTTTGTTTTTAATCACTTCTCTTACCTCCCATCTTCCCACCTAAGGAGTAAAAAGCCCCCCAGATGAAGTACTGTTCTCAATCCACCAAACACTGTCTAGGGTAAGCACACTAAACATTATCATTACAGAAGTAGTTAAGATATTGGTATTTCCTGTAGGTTGTGAATGAGTCACATTAATTTTCTGTCCATCCTCAGAACAGGGCCACAACATCCATCAGAATTTTGGTTTCTGAGATATTCTCTTTGTTAGGGCATGTATAAAAGGTGCATTTTCTGGTGGACTCTGGTGCCTGAGAAGCCTCCTTCCCAGCTGCTGGAGCCCAGCCTGGTGGACTCGGAGTCCCTGGGAGTCCCTCTGTCCTAGGCCAACAGATGCAGCTTTCCCATTTGCAGGCTCAACCAGTAGCAAAGATGAGCATTTATGCCAGAGGACACATGCACAGGACACTAACACAGCCAGCAACATAGCCTGCCCACAGACAGGGCACTGCCTTTAACAACACCCACATATTACACCACCACAACTCACATAAAACATATATACAAACAGCCAAAGCCCAGTCCTCCTCTCTGACTGGTCAGGATTGAAGTTTGCTAGTGAAAACACAGAGCCCCTGACTCTCTATTTCAAAAGGACAGACACATTCATGGATCCTTTGAATGCTAGCATCACACCTCAGCTCACCTAATATTGATGCCCAGATGGCCCTCCTACTCATCAGACAGTGCAGCTTAAAGTCTGCTAATGAATTGCACATGCACACATATGCATGTGCACAACGCACGTGTGCACACATGCACACACACCAGGTTAGGGGAAAATATAAACATTCTAGTCTTCCCAGTGGCTCGAGTCCAGGCACATAGGACTTATCACTCTTGGTCCCCTCTACACTTGCTGATACTGGGACTCTCACGTGCTCCGGCTAGCACCAGACACAGGAGCCACCATCATCCAAGGTCTGATGCCAGTTGCTGGCACTGAATTCGGTTACTGCAGACACATGCTCCCATGGTCTGTGGTGCCCCTTTTGCTACTGATGCTGAGGCTCATTCACTTCAGCTGCTGGCACCACAGATATTAGGACCACTGTCTCCAAGTGGTCTAACTCCAGTTGCAGACCCCAAATTCAGTCATTTTAGTATCTCCAGTTGCTGGCATGTGAACCTTACAGCGCTTACAGATGGGGAGAGAGCGAGATTACATGGAAAGAGAGTTAAGAAAGGATTTAATAAGAAGAATGGATAGACTACAGTGATTCGGTGCAGGGCTTAGTCAGGCAAGCGTACTGACCAGTGGCTGCTCACACACTACCAGCCTATCCTATACCTCCTTTCTCTCTATACTCACCCCATCCTTGTTTTGCCAAGATCCCCTTCCTCTGAACATTCCTTAATAAGTTTAAGGATGCAAATTCTGGTATGAATGGGAGTATTCAGTCATAAGAATAATGCCATGCCTAATGTTTGCTGTTTGTTATTAAGTTATGTTTAAAATGTTCTTTTAGGAAAGAGTGAAGAGAGTTTTGAGAGCTCACTGAATGAACTAAACAATTAATAAAAAAAAAACCCCAAACCGTAACTGACATGAACATATACGTTGCTAGTCCAATAGATCCATTCTATCATTGTGAACACAACGACTTGGACAAAGCAACCTTACTCATTTTGAATAAATACTTGTAAATAATAATTGAAATTATAAATATAAAATAATTTTATTTTATTTACTTCTCATCAATTTTCAGTAACAAGAATATTTCATACTTTCATTCAGATCCTGTGAAATAGTTACTGCCAGTGTCTTACCTCATTCTGGAAAAAAAGATATGTCACAGTTTATCATTATTTGCACAATCTTGGCATTATGTTTGTGTTTTCTGTGCACAAGTTCAATATCAAAACAGAGGAACTTTTTGAATTTGCTGCCAACTTCACACACTTAGAATAGCATTCGGGATACAAGATTCATAATTACAGAACTCATCTTGTCTGAGAACATGAAACAGCCGTGTTAGAATAACAATAGACAAATGTCTGTTTTCATAGGAAAAAGCCTGGTTTCATATGCTTTGGGGTTTTTTAAGTGACTATTCTTGAAATTGCCTTAGTGCTAGCAAACACTTTTACACAGGAACACAGGAAGAAATGTAGCCTTAAAACAACCACATTTAGTCAGAATATAATTGCAAAATTATACTGTATGTTAGTCATTCAGTCCTGTTGCAAGGTATGCTGATGTACTACATACTTTCCTGTTACAGCAGGACCTGAGGCATTTTATATCAGAGCAGGCAAAAAGAGGCAAATTCCCGAAAGTCTGCCTTCTCTTCCTGTGATACTTATTATGCTTTGGAAGAAGAAAGAATTTTCCATTTTCCTGTAGTTATCGGGAGAGTAAAAAGGGAGCTAATTCACACTCATAGCCTCCTTTTCTTCTTTGCAATCCTTATCGGGTACCTGGAGAGTAGGTTACAATGATTTCTGCCATCACAAGAGTTGAGTGTATCGAACTGTTTTCATGTCATTATGGGTTTGGGTTTACTGTATCTAGAACGATGTTCCTCCTATCTCCTCCCATCCTCTCCTTCATTAGGTCAAAATTACAAGGATAAAAAGATTTTTGTGGGGAAAATTTCAAAAGCAATGTGCCTGCACAATTTTGGTGAAAGGGACAAGAATAAGTGTTCTAAAAAGATATAGAACATACATGGGGGAAAAGCTAGTTCTAGAAAACTTTACTAATGGACTTTCCTCCTTTGAAAAAAAAGAGGCTTTTTCAATTTTCTCAGAATGATGCTGACCATGATGCCCTCTACAGTGAAGGAAAGGGAGGAAAAGTAGAGTAATATAAAATGGATTTACTAGGAATTTAGGATTAAGTATATCTATCCCATTTTAAAAAATATAGTTTTACACAGACTTAACTACAGTGTCAACAAGAATGTTCAGTCTTTTGCTATGAAAATAAAGATTGGCTCTTGGATCCTTCTTACTCCATTAGGCTTTTCTTTTTCTTTTTTTTTTTTTTTTTTTTCTTTTAACTCTGCATCTCAATGTAATGATTTGTTTATATTCTATGATTGTCAGGGATAACTGATGCTTCCAAGAATGAGACATTTTACAAAGTTTTATTTTCCTTGGATATTCAAGTGCTAGCTTTATGCTGAGCTCATTCTTAAAGAATGTTCTTCTGAGTATTGCTACTTCTCTTCTACCAACACAGTAAATCTCTGCTGTGAAGTACAAAAATGAATAGTGTTTTAAGTTTGGCTGCTATCCTGACCCCCAAGAAAAAGTGTTTACAGTAGGATGGCTTTAGATACATTTTCTGATTCAAGCTTTTCTAATGAAAGCATCTTATTTGCCCAATATATCACAAGTAAACCAATTAGCTTCTGAGAGTTGTTTGTTTTTTTTTTTAATCGACACACCACTAAATCATGAGGTTATTGACTCTACATTATTTCCATCTTATTTTTCTAGCACATCTATTAAGAGAATGCTGAAATTATGAATACAGGTGTCATGATCATTCTAAATCACCCAGCAAGAACTTCTGATTCTATTCTTGTGAACTCTGTATGTGAGAACCAGTTAGTCATTATGAGTCTTCCTTTGTCATACTGCCAACAGGAGGAAGGTACACATGGATGGGATCCAGTTATGAAAGGCCTCTATAATTTATAAGGTTTTCCTTTAGTATACGAGTATTTTAGAGTAGTCACATGGAAATCTGATTTTTTTATATTACAAGACCTATTTAAAAAAAATCTGTGGAAATTACAAACTGTGCAACAATCACCTTATTTTAGGTTTCAGTAAAGCAAAAGTTCACACCATTATAACACAGGAAGCATTGTTACAAGACAGGAAACAAAGGTGTTTCTTACCTGTATAGCCATTGTCACATTCACAAAGAAAAGTGTTTGGAGTAACGTTACTGCAGTTACCATTGAAACATGTGTGTGGCTGGCACTGTCCAACTATTTCCGTACAATTTTTACCTATTTAAAGGGGATAATAGGAACATTGAACTTCAGTGAATATTTTTTTCCTGAAATGTCAAATTAGTATGTAAAATAAAACATTATATTTAATAAATAAGTGGATGGATAGATACATATTTGTGCTAATGTTGGTTGCTAGTTTTCACCAAAATTAATGAAATTCTAAAACAAGGCAGAAAAATGTTCAGCTGCTGTAATATGAGCTATTGTGCTCAACCTCATCTGCCATATAGTTACAAATTCACATATAGCTTCAAATGGAGAAATGCTAGTACTCTAGTATTTGTTTCTTTGTAACGCGAATCTAGCTTACGGTTTCTTCCAGCACTGTGAACAAAAGATGTTCTCCTGTGGAGTCCAATTTGACTGAATTTTTCTTAATATGCAGCTTTCTGGAAATTACAATTCCAATTATAAGTTGTTTATGCTATTACAGCATATGGGTCTAAATAGCGTATAATTATGCTTGCCACTTGAATTGTTGCTATGACATTCTTCACACTTCAGCAACTTTTCAAATTTCTAATAGACTTTATATTATGGGAGGCACTTTTTTCCTCCCTTATTCTTGTGTAGCCACGTCCATAATATGTGATGGTATAATCTCCTAGTTCTTCTTGTTTACATACAGCTTATTTAGTGGACCAATATCGCCAGTACAAAATTATGGCATTAGCCAACACTGTCTCATATAGGCTAACAGAATATTTTAAGAATTTCTTGTTGAAAACATTAAGCATGATGATTGCTTTTAACAGAATTGCTTGTGACTCTTTCTATTAATTTGAATTAAAGCAGTACCAGGCACTTTTTAATATTATTATTTTCAACGCATTTTACACAGCCCCCAGAATTCACAAAACAAACAGAAAACATACTGAACACCATCAATGTTTTCCACTATTTTACTAAACTTTGAATAATTATAAAAATGTTTTTCTCATAACATAGACTTATTCATACCTGCATAATCTTCTGTTTGCAAATGCATTAGTAACAAAATTATTATGGAGTTTTAAAAGCAATTAAAAATTACAGCAAACTTTCTGCAACATAACCTTCGTTTCTGTGTTTGATGAACCTCACTGTTTCTTGACTCATCAGCTGTGTTTCCCAGCATAACATGGCTATTGTGAGAGCACAGAAGTGCGGTCCATCAGAGGAACATTGCTAGAATTCTGCTCCAGAAGTACAGAAAGTGCTACAACGATCCTTTTTGTGATGTGAATTAATATTTCTGGTACTTTCTAAAGGATTCCCAAACAGCATTAGTTTGAATGCAGAAACAATATAACCATAATTTCCTTCATCCCCTTCCTCCATGAAATGGAGACAATGGTTAGGTAAGAATGTATCTAATCATGCTGTACTCTCCAGTTCTCCAATCCCAAACTCAGATTCAGTATCTCAAATAAGTTTTGGGTAAGTAAGTACTGCAATATTTCCTAGATAGAATTAAGGGATTTTTTTTCATTTGTGAAATATTTGATGACAACAGTACATTTAGCAAACTCCTTTTGAAAGGAACTTTGCAGCTCAAAACAATCTGGAAGAAAAGAGTATTTTGTTTTGCTTGCTGTTCTAATTAAATGTTTGGCTTTTCAATTAAAAACAAATTTTGATTTTAAAATTTTCTCTAATGTAATTTAAAAGGTCTTTAAACTGGAATGGGACTTTTTGTTGCAGGGTGAATGAAATGTTCATTTCAACAAAACTGTTTGATGTTTTTCAGCAGTTTGGTTAACTAACTTGCAGGGGTGCTTACTCCAAATTATTTATGTTATTTGATGTAAGAACTTGAACTGCTGAACAAACAAACAGAAAAAAAATCAGTTATTTCTGTAAGTTCAGAAGTACTTACCTATGTCTCATGCTTAAATGGGAAAGAAACATGATGAGAACTTATTCAGTGCACACATGAATGTAAGCAAGTACAAACTGTCTTCAAATGCACAGTCTCCTATAAGTGACTACATGTAAAAGAGACAATGCAGGCGTGATAGTGGTAATGGACAATCAAATTATACAAGACCCTTGCTAGTGATGTTCTCACTGTTTTATTATACATTAAGGAAAATGTATTATCTGTGTAATATTTATTCCTAGAGGGGAAAAGAAATACCTGAAAATTGTGGAGGACACATGCATTCGTAAGAATCTCCAGAAAGTTCTGACTTCTCGGTGCAGGAGGCATTGTTGTGGCAAGGTTTAGTGGAGCACATATCAAACTTCTGGCAGAATCTTCCAGAATACTGTGAGAAACAATGGCAATTATATTCTTTTTCCCAAACATGGCTTAGACATTTTCCATGCCCAGAGCATAATGGTGCGTTTGGAGACTGTTGGCAAAACTGCTGCTTCACGGTTACGTTCAGACGAAGGCCCATGTTGCACAATAGCGGGCCTCTCTTATAAAGCTCTGCAAAGTAATGAGTTCCAACACCAAGCCAGTTAGGGTCAACTTGGTGAAGTCCTCGTATCTGGCAAACAAAAATCAACTGCTCTTGAAGAAAACCAGCTTTAGGGCAGTTAATAAATTCTTCCTTGGAGACATTTACCAAATTCATTCCATAAGACTGAAAGGATGGCTCAGAGGAAATGAAGAGACTGTCACCTAATTGAAGCTGTAAGGGGCATATCTGAGGGATACTGAGATTTTGTTCTGAGATTTCCCTAGTAATGCTTTTATTCATATTCCAGCATTCGGTGTAGAAGTCCGAGCAGATATTTTCCCTTGGTGTCCATTTTATTATACTGGGTTTTGGTTCCACTCGCCATTCAGCAGTCATTTGCCTCTCACATATTACCTGCCCGTTTACAACACATAATTGAAGAAAGCACACTAACATGCGAACTGCTGATTTTGCAGTCATTGTTTCACTTGGCAAATAGGTGTTGTCTTTCACAGCTGCTTCATTACTGAGGATAGCTTCAGAACACTTGTTCCCTAAGATTTGTCTGTATTTTCCATGGCAGTCTAGGAATTCAAACAGAGAAAAATATTTCTGTTTTCGCACTAAATATAGTTGAATATCAAAGCCTCATTACAAAAATAGAAAATATGCAACAAAGCAAGGTCTACATCTAATTACACTGATGTCAATCTGGAATAAGTCCAATTAACTGATCAGAACCACACCACTGTAACTAGTCAGACCTGTCCTATTTCTATTCCTGCTAAAGATGTTATTTTCATTTAGCTAGTCATCGTACTTGTGTACGGAAGAGAAAGAGAAACACTTTCCATTTCTCTCCCTCTCTTGACAAAAACTAGTGCTAACCAAGTTAAGATAGGACATCTGTGGCAAAACTAAGAAGTAAACCAGAACATCTAAACTCTAGTCATAAGTTTTAACTATAGATGCTTTCTTGATCATTTATCATTAATTTATGATAAAAAGTAGATATACTGAAGATGTAGGCATGTGAATTATAGTTTCAATGAAGAAAACATACAAACACATATTCAATGCTTTTATGCTCACACACACTCAGCAAAACAATTAAATCCTTACTTTTCAAAGTATATCTCTAAAAAACCAAAGGTCCTTAATTATATGTTTGAAGTTTTTAATGTATCACAGTCAAAAGAGACTACAGAGCTTTTTTTTTTTTTTTTGGTGGCCTTTCAAAATATCTGGCAATTTTTATTCCATGGAAAAGAGTGATTACAGAAAAGAAAGAAAACCATAATAAGATCATCAAGCTTATTCTTGGAGTCATACTGAAAATGATGAAAATACTATCTGATGTTTAATACCTTAGAAATTGTCAATAGCTTTGAGTCAGCAACAGTTTAATTAGTCTTAAATATAAGGTTTTTTCTCCCTTTTAGTTTTGTAATGCTCTTTTTCTCAGTATATTTATCTTACACTTTAAGTTAGTGTCCTCTCAACTGATATTTACAAATGAGAAAGTTACTGTAAAGAATAAACTGTATCTTACATGAGAAGCCATTTAATAATTTGTAAATTGTTTACATTGTTTTCATTTTTACACAACATATGGAATGACATGTGAATGTATATATTTCTACACCTACATATCTATCTCTAAAATGCACATGGATTATGATACCACTTTAATTATATCATTTCATGAAATGTCCTCATCTTCCCCATGTACTTCAAAAGTATTTTTGAGCATACTTTGAACTATGTTGAAAGATTAAAGTAGGACAGGAAATAAAGATGCTGTTTCTGGAAACCTTGACCTAGAGAATATTAAATGACTCAGTGAGCTGTTGAAAATTATAGGATAATATCGAAGGGTGATATTCATTCAGTCTCTCCTATTGTCATCTAAATTGGGGTGAGAATATCTAAAACCTGGCTGTCTTATTCATAAATTGCTGTGCATGTGAACTTTTCGCAAAGACCTTTGTGCAGCAAAGTGACCAGCACTGTTTAAGCCTTTGAAGATACCAGAAAAGGTGTGAACTATGACTAACTGGTAGTAATAATAGCAGACTTGAGGCTTAGAATAGTAAACTCACAAGGGGTAGAAACTAGGTTTTGCTCCCCCTCCCAGAATAGTTTTTGGTTTAATTTAATTACTGAATCTCAATTCTACATTCAAACAGTTGAAGTTCTCTAACCACCTAGCTCCACAGCCAGGCAAGTATGCTAAATTCTAATTCCTCTCTCTGTCTCTGTACTTCCACCCCTGGGAGATAATTCCCTGTAGAAGAAAAGAAAGGACATGGATATGCAAGAAAACTACTAGCCTTTTTATAGAATACTCATAGTCTTTCTATTTTGAGACCATTCCATTATCTTCAGAATTTCATGATGTTCAATGATACCATTAGATAATGTGCTATCAAATGTGTAGTTTGGATCATTTAGCATTTTTTCTTTTAAGGTAGCAGTGTTGAACTTTTATATTCATTATAGCTGCTATTACATCTGTCACTGTTATCAGGTGTAACAGTCTATGCTCTATATTACTGTATATTTAAAAATCCTACATTCAGCAACCCATCTTTACATACGTTTTTCATAATGTGATTTTCTCAAGGGTTACTAAAATAGATGTTTATAAAAGGTTATTTTTCTTCAAAAAGAAAACTATAGTATGTCTAATGCAGAAGAATTCTTGCCCACTTATAATATATTTTGCCCTTCATTCCTGTAATTATGCATAGTTCTGGTATCATATACAGGCTTCATTTTTACTGATAAATAAAATGTGCTTCCTCACAATATTTGTATGGAATAAAGCTTCTGAACTATTTTAAAATAAGTAATCAGCAGTATAACAGTTTATACTCTGTCTTCACTAAAATCATTATTAGTCTTCATGCAACTGAAATAATATTATGGGAATACTAGAATTACTAATGTTAAATAAACAAATACATTCTGTAAAAGCAGTGTTAAAAAGAGGGGAAGATGGAAAACAAATATCGAGAGAGAACAAAGATTGTTATTTTAGCAATAAAATCAAGACAAAAAACCCTTTATATATTGAAGAGTATGAAAAGTAAAGATCTATGCATGAAAAAGTTACAATATTAACATAAATGACTTAGAAAATCAGGCAAGAAATCAAATATCTGCAAGATGTTGATGCTATGTCATGAGGCAGAATGGTGTCGTGAGATGAAATTTGACAGTGATTATGATAACTGTTATATTTTAGGTCTGCTTTAGGCAAGGAGAAAATCTTCCGATCTATAATCCCAGATGATTCCATGCAATTGATGAAGACTAAGAAAAGTCCAAAACTGGGACTTGTATGGACACACAGTAAGATACTTGAAGAAAAACTAACTCTTAAAGTCATAAAAGGTTGGGTGAAAAGCAGCACAATCCTCTATTTTGTACTAAAGGAGAACTGAAGCAGAAAGGTTTATGCAGGACCCCAGTGAAGTCATTTAAAAGCAAAAATGAATCCCAAGTTATCTGCATTCCAGTCCAGTATCTTAAAGATTTTGTTTTCTTTCTATTAAAAATAGTTACTAAATACTAATGACAAAAATACTGTACATTTTAAGTGAGATTGGAGAAATACCCACAGAAGATATCTGACTCTAACAACCTCTCAGAAAAAAAGAATATAGCAAAGAAGAGAATAAATCAGAAAATATTTAGGTACATGTCCTGTCCCACTCAGGGGGTGAGGGTGAGATTAACTTTTTAATTCCCTGTGAGGTAATCAGAAGTAATGACAATTACTTTAGAGATTCAAACCAATTATAAATTTACTTAAAACTCAGTGGAACTACAAAAGATAGAGGCTTGGCAAAGGTCATAACAATGCTCAAAATTTAGCAGAACTATGAAAGGTAAGGGTTTAGTAAAACGTGTGACGATATTACCCTAATGTGTCAAAAATTAAGTTAGAGACAAAGAGAGTGATAGGAAAAGAAAGAGAGAAATAAAAGAGAGAGAGAGAGAAAAAAGATATCACCACCCTTGGGTCCAGCGATGTTCTCTGCTTGTACTTGTAGTCTTCAGGTGGTGGGTGTGCGCCGAAAACTTATGTTTCCACTTTTTATAACCCGATGTGCCTGCCCCATAGGTGGGGGTCAGTCATCACTGAGCAGGCGCAGTATGTGCTCAAGAATGTTCAGAAATGTTCTAGAAATGAGTCGGTGGGTTGTGGGGGTCCTGGGGGTCTCACTGCCCCCACCCTTCAGGGCTGACCAAGTGAGTGGTGATCTGTCACAGGCACATGGCGCACAGGGCACAGATGTCATTGTTTACGTGTTTCAGGAATAGAGGAGTGGTCTCACAAGACGTTATCCTGCCTCCGCAGGCTCCGTTCTTGTTCAACACTCCCTGGCCATCATCAGCCTATCCCTGCCCATGTCAGGACGGGTGTTTGCGACATTCACTTGTTATCAGAGCCTTACAGTACATCATATCACCACGTTGGGGCCAGGAATGAACCTTCTCTTGCCACCTCCCCACATGTCACACACACACTTTGTGGACTGTCTGTCTGTGCTTGAGGTCAGCTCTGGCAGGATGGGGCAGCTACCAGTGCCTCTTGTACATATGCCTGAGCAGGGCCATGAGCTCCTCTGGCTTGGTGATGGTTTGGCACAGGTGGGTTTCCCCACCACTCTTTATGTCAGTCCCAGAACCCTCAGGAACCATTCATGAGGAGCACAAGGTGATTCATGGCTTGATACCACTACAACCCTGATACTCTAACCCAGTCCCGTGTGCATGTTACACACTACACAGCTCACATTTAGTTCACTCGTAATTCTATGTGCTCAACATGGCAACGTACCAGTGTAAGGACTAGAAACCTGCCAAAAAGGCAGTACAAGGAGTCACAGAGGCAAAACAGGTACTAGAACATCTATGTCTCATTTAAAATGCCATGGTTGCCCCTAAATAAAAAAGACATTCTTTTCGCCTGTCGTCTTTGTTGTAGTTCTCTTTCTAAGATCATGATGAAGCCCCTACCATGGCTGTGACCATGACTGTGACCTGTTGAGGTCAGAGAGACTATGAGCATGTTAAACTAAACAGTAATGGGAGATTACAGCTACCATGTACATTGGGCAAGTAGCACAACACAACATAATTAAAGATTAAAGATTAATTTTTTATGCAGAATCAGTTATTGATTCATGGACCAGTAGTTTAGAGAACACAAAAGGCACAGCAACCTTTGCCATGATTCTAGTTATATGTACTGTTTTAGAATAGAAGAGCGTCTCTCTAACAGTGACCATCATGTACTTAGATTCAAAATGCTTGCAGAAGGAACAAACATAAAAATGTCCACAGTTGTTCTCAATTCCTAAAAAAGAAACTACTGATGCAGTTAATTTGTTAAGATGAGGCTTAAAAGAGGGCAATGGTGTTAAATGCTCATAGGAAAAGCAGAGGTTATCTCAGGATATTGTATTGGAGACAGAGAAAAAATATGTACAATTAATCAGGGCTTGAAAATAGCTAAGAGGAAGCTGGAGTGGCTAAACTGGAGGGTGTGGGAAGGGGAGCAAGAAGCAGACCTTAGAATCTGCAATCCTCTATAAATGAATGAAATAAAACCGATACAGACTATGGTAGGTTTATAAAAAACACTAGAGGTAAGAAAAGAATTTGAAGAGCAAGTACCAGTATCAAAACCAACAACAAATGTCTAGAAAGAAAGCAGTAGTAGACAGCCTAACAGAGAGCCTCCATGACCAACAGACATTCTGGGTACAAAAGGAACATTCAGGGAGACATTTAGAAAAACTAAATTATATGTCTTTATACTCACTATGAAAGAGTTTGATAAGCATTGTACAAAGGATTTGTTGAGGTTTGAAGTGTTAATAGAAGACATTTAAAACAAACTAGAGTCAACAGCAACAGTGAACCAGGCCCCATGAAATATTCAGTTCTAAGGGAGCTCAGCAATTAAATAGGTGAACTTATTTTTGTGTATAACCTCTTACTTAAAACTACTTCAGTATGAAACGTTGGGGAAGAGTCAATATGACTCCTGTAAAGCAAAATCAGGCCTCAAGAGACTTGTTGGAGTTCTCTGAGGATTCTTCGTAAACAAAATATTAAAAAATCACTCAAAATTGGGATTGTGTCCTTGTCCGTTAAGGTATACTTGCTGCAGGATAAGAAGGAAGTAACGTATTTTATATAATTTAAATGCAAGAACTGTCTGTAGAAGAATCAAAACACATTAGTCCTCCTCCCAGCTGAGCACCCTACTATGCTCTTTCTTAATGACCAGTGAAACGAGTTATTTTCTGTTCGGTGTTATCACTTATTTTGGAGGAGAATTGAAAAGTGGATTCCTGTGAATCTAGTTTATCTTCTCATTGGTGATAGGATGTAGGACAATTTCTGGTTCGGGAAACAAGGTTCAAGATACTGGTGAGGCAGGCACACTAGGGAGCTGGGTGTTTACAAGTCTTAACGAATGGTCACAGGCTTCCAAAGTGATGACAGTACTTTCTAAGGACTGAAGAACACAGAGTTTGAGGCAAGCCAGAAAGTCATTGGGATGACTGAAATCAGTGATCTGCACAGTACAATAGGTAAGAGCTGTTAATAAACCCTTTCTGTGTATGTTCTGTCTTCCTTGATTTTCTCTGTTCAAAAGCTTATAATCAAATATGTTGTTTGAATAAAACATGGCTTTGTTTCTTAGCTTAAAACCTTTGGGGGAGCTTGCTTGAATGCAGAGCATGCCTGTAGAAAGTAAATCTGCTTCTCCAGTTGATGAAGGATATGTCAATATGCTTGTCTCTGTCAATATGCTTGATGCAGCACCTTTTCCTACATTCTCCGAAGAACTTGCATTGTCCCAGGACCTACACGCTGCTGTGCCACTGATGCAGTGGCACAGTGGATCATATTCACATTTGATGAAAACTGTGGTCACAGTAAAAATTAGAGAAGAAAAGGACATAGTCAGAAGTTTATCTCTCAGACAAATCTGAAGACAATTTCACAAGCTACTGAGAATGGTATTTTGTCTAGTCGCACTGACTTCACTCTGCTGAATTTTGCAGGTTTGCTGCAATCATTGATGATGCTTATGGAACCTGGGGGAAAAAAACATTGCTAGAAATATTCATAATGGAAATTGCTAAGGAACACACTGCGTTCTTGTGATAAAATTCCTTTCTAATATTCCTTAATCTACATACTAATTGACATAAGTCATATGTAGTTAATTGCACTACAGCTGTATTAAAAGAGAGAAGGTGGCAGTGGTTTTAAATGTGTTTTGTCCTTTAACACTGTCATACCTGACAACACAAAGTCCCCAACAATGGACAAGAAGCTTCAAGCTCGTTAATAGTTATAGCACTTTCACAGAACAAAGTCCTGAAAGTGACCATAAGTGATGATGATAAAGAGCACAGACATTCATTGAAGCATGTATGGCATGTTTACTTCAGTTACATTCCTTCAAACAGCTTCTTTGATTAGTGGTGTATGAAGAATGAAACAAAACCAGAATGAGTTAGAACAAGGTACACATTTCTTTTGCCCATTGTGGTGAGTTGACCCTGGCTGGAGGCCAGGTGCCCACCAGAGCTGCTCTATCACTCCCCTCATTCACTAGACAGGGGAGAAAAGGTATAACGAAACGCTTGTGGGTCGAGATAAGGACAGGGAGAGATCACTCACTAATTGTTGTCATGAGGAAAACAGATCGAACTGAGAGAGGGAATTCATCTAATTTATTACTAAGCAAAACAGAGTAGAAGAATGAGAAATAAAATCAAGTCTTAAAACACCTCCCCCCCCACCCGTCCCATCTTCCTGGGCTCAACTTCACTCCCGGCTTCAACCTCCTCCCCCTCAGCGGCACAGGGGGACGGGGAGTGGGGGTAACGGTCAGTTCATCTCACGGTGTTTCTGCCGCTTCTTCAGCCTCAGGGGGAGGACTCCTCTCATCGTTCCCCTGCTCCAGCATGGAGTCCCTCTCACGAGAGACAGTCCTTCACGAACTGCTCCAGCGTGGTCTCTCCCACAGGGTGCAGACCTTCAGGAGCAAACTGCTCCAGCGTGGGGTCCCCCACGGGGTCACAAGTCCTGCCAGCAAACCTGCCCTGGCATGGGCTCCTCTCTCCACGGGTCCACAGGTCCTGCCAGGAGCTTGCTCCAACATGGGCTTCCCACAGGCCACAGCCTCCTTCAGGTGCCTCCACCTGCTCCGGCATGGGGTCCTCCACGGGCTGCAGGTGGAATCTCTACACCCCCTCATCCTTCCTCCATGGGCTGCAGGGGGACAGCCTGCTTCACCATGGCCTTCACCACGGGCTGCAGGGGGATCTCTGCTCCGGCACCTGGAGTACCTCCTCCTCTTCCTTCTGTACTGACCTTGGTGTCTGCAGAGCTTCTTACATCTTCTCACTCCTCTCTCCAGCTGCAAAAGCTCTCTCTCACTGTTTTGTTTTCCTTCTTAAATATGTTATCACAGAGGCGCTGATTGGCTTGGCCTTGGCCAGCGGCGGGTCCGTCTTGGAGCCGGCTGGCATTGGCTCTATCAGACACAGGGGAAGCTTCTGGCAGCTTCTCACAGAAGCCACCTCTGTAGCTCTCCTGCTACTAAAACCTTGCCATGCAAACCTAGTACGCCCATCATCACGCTACCTTTGCTTTTGGTGTTCAAACTTTGAAAATATTTAGTCAAGCCAGTAAAGCACATGCAAACTTTTTTAAAACAGAATCAAGATTTTCAACGAAAATGCATAAAAAGTATGATGGGCAATGTGAAACTGTAAGAGGAAAAACTTCAAAAGAAAAGCGTAGCTTTATTTACTTATTGTATACAGACTTGATATGTGGATCAGGAACTAAAGCCACTAATATTTGTGTTCTGCCACTGACTACCATGTTTACTGCTGGATTTGCCATGAGGTTTCTGCTTCTCCTGGGATAATATATTTCCACTGCTCTCCAGATAGTATCACTTGTGTTGCTGATTTTATTGTTCAATGCAGAAACGATTTGTTTTATTAAGCAATGCTTAAGAAGGCACATAGATTTGCCTTCTGTGTTCCTTTTTACTTTTTCCATATTGAATACTCACCTGTTCTAAAACGTTCTCTACTGTACATAATGTTAATGCATTGTGATTCATGAATGAGATGTTACTGCTTTGAAAACTCAAAGATAGACTTTAGAGATTTTTTCTTAATTAATGCTTCTACATATCAAAAAATACAAATATTAGAATTTAATCTATAAATCCTCATCAGAGAGGTGAGAAGGTCAGTCAATAGTTCTTCATTCCTTTTATTTTGTTTCAAGAATTTGCTTATCCAAAATAATTGAATATTACATGCTAATTTTACTTTTTAAAGAAGTTACTTGAATTTTCTTAGGGAAACAGTACTCTTTCTGTAAAACACTAAGCAATTAAACAGTTTGAGATAAAACTACTGCTAATGTAATTAAATTACATATGGTGATATCAGCCCATTTTATAATGCAGCAAATCAGAAAACATGTGAATTACCTAACATTCAGCTGATTGGAATATTTATACTAGTTTCATTGAATTTGAATTGAGACCTCTGTGAATGATAGATAAAACCATCAAAAAAAAAAAGAAAAAGTTACACATTGTGCAGTAATGAGCACTGTACCATAGTACAGTTAGACCATGGATGTTAGCATTTCTCAGTTGAACAGATTATTATACCATGAAAAATTATATTTGTGAAACTATTTATATAATGCCTGATTTTATATTAAATCTGACTTTTGGTGTACTTCTACCTTTTTGTTTTATATCATGCAATGAAGTTATTGTTAAAATTTAAAAAATGTACTGTTATCTATAAATATTTTCAATATGTTTTTCATTCTTCAACTATACTTAAAATCTGACTGAAAAATCTAAATGCAGTTGGATAGTTGATTGTAACTTGTCTTTAAAAGCCTAAAACTTTAATGAATATATCCCCAACACAGAATAGCAGTTATTCAAATTGCTAGACTTAGAAAAGATCAATTTCAAATAGCAAACAGTTTCTTACAAATCATAGAATCATAGAATCATAGAATCTTTAAGGTTGGAAAAGACCTATAAAATCATCAAGTCCAACCATCAACCCAACACCACCATGCCTACTAAACCATGTCCCAAAGTGCCACGTCTACATATTATTTGAATACCTCCAGGGATGGTGACTCCACCACCTCCCTGGGGAGCCTGTTCCAATGCCTGACCACTCTTTCAGTGAAGAAATTTCTCCTAATATCCAATCTAAATCTCCCCTGACGCAGCTTGGGGCCATTTCCTCTAGTCCTGTCACTAGTTCCTTGGGAGAAGAGACCAACACCCACCTCACTACAACCTCCTTTGAGGCAGTTGTAGAGAGTGATAAGGTCTCCCCTCAGCTTCCTTTTCTCCAGGCTAAACAACCCCAGTTCCCTCAGCTGCTCCTCATAAGACTTGTGCTCCAGTCCCTTGACCAGCTTCGTTGCCCTTCTCTGGACACGCTCCAGCACCTCAACATCCCTCTTGTACTGAGGGGCCCAAAACCAAACACAGTACTCGAGGTGTGGCCTCACCAGAGCCAAGTACAGGGGGATGATCACTTCCCTACTCCTGCTGGCCGCACTATTCCTGATAGAAGCCTGGATGCTGTTGGCCTTCTTGGCCACCTGGGCACACTGCTGGCTCATACTCAGCCAACTGTCAACACCCCCAGGTCCTTTTCCACCAGGCAGCTTTCCAGCCACTCTTCCCCAAGCCTGCAGCGTTGCCTGGGGTTGTGACCCAAGTGCAGGCCCTGGCACTGAGCCTTGTTGAACTTCATGCAGTTGGCCTTGGCCCATCGATCCAGCCTGTCCAGATCCCTCTGCAGAGCCTTCCTGCCCTTGAGCAGATCAACACTCCCACCCAATTTGATGTCATCTGCAAACTTACTGAGGGTGCACTCGATCCCCTCATCCAGATCATTGACAAAGATATTAAACAAGACTGGCCCCAAGACTGAGCCCTGGGGAAAACCACTTGTGACCAGCCACCAGCTGGATTTAACTCTGTTCACCACAACTCTCTGGGCTCGGCCATCCAGCCAATTTTTTATCCAGTGAAGATAAAATATATATAAAGATATAAAAATAAAAAATAATTACAGACATTTCATAAACAACTTTGTCTTTTGATCTTGTTTCTAGGACTTTTCAATACTTTTTTCTACTAGGAAAAGTGGCATATTTCTAAATTTAGAAAGTAGTCACTAAGGCAACTCATACTAAATTAAGATCAGTTGTACATTAACTACGATGTAGGTGTATTCTTAAGAATCTCATTCTTCTATGTCTTTTACACATTCAGTATTCAAAATCCGGAACTATATTAAGGATGTAAGTCTCTGGTGCAGAGTAAATTGATCTTTACTGCACTAGACACCCAGATCAACAAATCAATATCACATTGTTTCCATTTCTTTGAGGTTTTTGAGTTCCTATAGCAGGTATTTGTGGTGGGTTGACCCTGGCTGGGGGCCAGGTGCCCACCAGAGCCGCCCTATCACTCCCCTCCTTCACTAGACAGGGGAGAAAAAGTACAACGAAACACTTGTGGGTCGAGATAAGGACAGGGAGAGATCACTCACTAATTGTCGTCACCAGCAAAACAGACTGAACTTAGAGAGGGAATTCATCTAATTTATTACTAGGCAAAACAGAGTAGAGAAATGAGAAATAAAATCAACTCTTAAAACACCTCCCCCCACCCCTCCCATCTTCCCGGGCTCAACTTCACTCCCGGCTTCAACGTACAGGGGGACGGGGAATGGGGGTTACGGTCCGTTCATCACACCTTGTTTCTGCCGCTTCTTCATCCTCAGGGGGAGGACTCCTCTCATTGTTCCCCTGCTCCAGCATGGAGTCCCTCTCACGAGAGACAGTCCTTCACAAACTGCTCCAGCGTGGTCTCTTCCACGGGATGCAGACCTTCAGGAGCAAACTGCTCCAGCGTGGGTCCCCCACGGGGTCACAAGTCCTGCCAGCAAACCTGCTCCGGCATGGGCTCCTCTCTCCATGGGTCCACAGGTCCTGCCAGGAGCTTGCTCCAGCGTGGGCTTCCCACAGGCCACAGCCTCCTTCAGGTGCCTCCACCTGCTCTGGCATGGGGTCCTCCACGGGCTGCAGGTGGAATCTCTACACCCCCTCATCCTTCCTCCATGGGCTGCAGGGGGACAGCCTGCTTCACCATGGCCTTCACCACGGGCTGCAGGGGGATCTCTGCTCTGGTGCCTGGAGCGCCTCCTCCCCCTCCATCTGCACTGACCTTGGTGTCTGCAGAGTTTCTTACATCTTCTCACTCCTCTCTCCGGCTGCAAAAGCCCTCTCTAACTGTTTTGTTTTCCTTCTTAAATATGTTATCACAGAGGCGCTGATTGGCTTGGCCTTGGCCAGTGGCGGGTCCGTCTTGGAGCCGGCTGGCATTGGCTCTATCAGACACAGGGGAAGCTTCTAGCAGCTTCTCACAGAAGCCACCCCTGTAGCCCCCCCACTACCAAAACCTTGCCATGCAAACCCAACACAGTATTTTATAGGTGCATTTACAGTAACTGTTTCATGAAGATCAGAAATATACTTCTGAAGCCAATTACAAATCATCCCCTCTTAGCATACTTCTGTTCACATAATGCAGGAATCTCAGAACAAGTGAACTTTCAGATGAAATAAACCTGAAATAAACACTTCAAGAATGTACCTAGTGCAGTCCAGCCACTAATAGATGGTTATGCCATATGTGTAAGCTAGTCTGCGGTAACGCCGCTGGAAGAAGAATAGAATGAGTTTCAGGTAGTGCTGTCAGGTACCTTCACTGCTTGTGCTAGTTTTGGCTGGATTAGAGTTAGTTTACTTCATAGTAGCTAGTATGAGGCTGTGCTTTGGATTTGTGACCAAAACAGTGTTGATAACACAGGGATGTTTTCATTACTGCTGAGCAGTGCTTACACAGAGCCAAGGCCTTTTCTGCTTCTCACAGCACCCCACCAGCAAGTACACTGGAGGTGCACAAGAAATTGGGAGGGTTCACGGCCAGGACAGCTGACTCCAACTGAACAAAGGGGTATTCCATACCATGTGATGTCATGCTCAGCATATAAAGCTGAGGGGAAAAAGGAGGAAGTGGGGGGGACATTCAGAGTGATGGCATTTGTCTTCCCAAGTAACCGTTATGTGTGATGCAGCCCTGCTTTCCTGGAGATGGCTGAACACCTCCCTGCTGATGGGAAGTGGTGAATAAGTTCCTGGTTTTGTTTTGCTTGCATGCACAGCTTTTGCTTTACCTATGAAACTGTCTTTATCTCAACTCATGAGTTTTATCACTTTTATTCTTCTGATTCTGTCCTCCATCCCATGAGGGGAGAGTGAGCAAGTGGCAGCGTGGTGCTTAGTTGCCAGCTGGTGGTTAAACCATGACAATATTTCACTTCAAAAATCGTCTTTTATTTCTCCACACTACTTGAAAACATAAACATGCCTGTGAACTAAATGTGAACTAAAATAAACTAATTTCTTAAACTATTCAAGGAGTTAAACTGCATTGTATTCAACAGAACTGTTCCGTAATTAGAGCAAAGGAATTAAGTCCATCATGTAGACTAATCTGCCTGAAAAGTAGCATAAATCTTGAAAGAAAATTCATTTTTGCCAACTCCAGTTAATTTACGTGCAGCGAATTGGCCTCAGCACTGTGTTAGAGAATTAGCCTGATTTGTTCATTCTTAAGGAACCATATTAGTTAGGATTGCTTGACTATTGCAGTCTATTGTAACTGTAGTTGAGAATAGAAAGAAAGAATAAGATTATTGGAGACTCTTAGATGTCCTACTTAACTGAAAAATGAATCAGCATATGAGCAAGCCGGATGTTAAAAGAAGGCTCATTTCTCTTTTGAATTTGTATCAAAGTATTCGGAAAGGATCATAGGACTATGATTTCACTTTGGTCTTTTGTTTGTAATGTTTTTTTTTCAGTGCTAGAATGCATTTTTTCCATGATAAAATAGACCTTTATTCTACTAAATGATTAAAATAGAAAAAGACTGGAATTATTAGCAATACTTAAGAATCAAACAGTATTATTCAGGAGCTATATAAGTATTAAAATATAGTAATATGGTATAAAGTAAAAAATATGAGATACAATAGCTATGTCTACAGTAATAAACAAGTATCAAATTATTTTATCAATTCTGGAAGTGGGTGTCGTAGTTTAGCCGCAGCCGGCAGCTGAGCACCACACGGCTGCTTGCTCACTCCTCCCCACCCCGGCTGTGGGAAGGGAAGGAGAATCAGAAGAAAAAGGTAGAACTCGTGGGCTGGGATAAGGACAGTTTACTAGGACAGCAAAGAAAGAGGAACATAACAACAACAACACTTACAAAAGAATATACAAAGCCGGTGATACACAAGGCAATTTGCTCACCTCCAGAAAACTGATACCCAGCCCTTCCCAGAGCAGTGACCCTCCGTGGCAGCCAGCTCCCCCCTAATATCCAGAGCATGACATATTAATACTCCTTTGGGAGTGTGTTGGGTTTGCGTGGCAGGGTTTTGGTAGCAGGGGGGCTACAGGGGTGGCTTCTGTGAGAAGCTGCTAGAAGCTCCCCCTGTGTCTGATAGAGCCAATGCCAGACGGCTCCAAGACGGGCCCGCCACTGGCCAAGGCCAAGCCAATCAGCGCCTCTGTGATAACATATTTAAGAAGTAGAAAAACACTTAGAGAGAGAGGGCTTTTGCAGCCGGAGAGAGGAGTGAGAAGATGTAAGAAACTCTGCAGACACCAAGGTCAGTGCAGAAGGAGGGGGAGGAGGAGCTCCAGGCGCCGGAGCAGAGATCCCCCTGCAGCCCGTGGTGAAGGCCATGGTGAAGCAGGCTGTCCCCCTGCAGCCCATGGAGGAAGGATGAGGGGGTGTAGAGATTCCACCTGCAGCCCGTGGAGGACCCCATGCCGGAGCAGGTGGAGGCACCTGAAGGAGGCTGTGGCCTGTGGGAAGCCCATGTTGGAGCAAGTTCCTGGCCGGACCGGTGGACCCGTGGAGAGAGGAGCCCACGCCAGGGCAGGTTTGCTGGGAGGACTTGTGACCCCGTGGGGGACCCCACGCTGGAGCAGTTTGCTCCTGAAGGTCTGCACCCCGTGAGAGGGACTCCATGCTGGAGCAGGGGAACGATGAGAGGAGTCCTCCCCCTGAGGATGAAGAAGCGGCAGAAACACCATGAGATGAACTGACCGTAACCCCCACTCCCCGTCCCCCTTGTGCCGCTGAGGGGGGGAAGGTTGAAGCCGGGAGTGAAGTTGAGCCCGGGAAGATGGGAGGGGTGGGGGGAAGTGTTTTAAGAGTTGATTTTATTTTCTCATTCCTCTACTCTGTTTTGCCTAGTAATAAATTAGATGAATTCCCTCTCTAAGTTTGGTCTGTTTTGCTCGTCACGATAATTAGTGAGTGATCTCTCCCTGTCCTTATCTCGACCTACAAGCATTTCGTTATGCCTTTTCTCCCCTGTTTAGTGAATGAGGGGAGTGAGAGAGCGGCTCTGGTGGGCACCTGGCCTCCAGCCAGGGTCAACCCACCACAGGGAGTTTGGGTCAGCTGTCCTGGCTGTGTCCCCTCCCAGATTCTTGTGAAAATTAACTCTATCATAGCCGAAAGCCAGGACAGTGGGAAAAAGGCATTGATCTTCTATACTGCTAAACTGTTAGATTGGTTCTTGGAGCGATTGCAACCATTACCAACTCATACTTTAACAGTCAGTTCTCAAGCACAATTTGTGAGATATGTCAGGCCAAGGATCATTCCCAGTAGGTAGTCAGAGTGCAGACACATGTTCTGGAGGCTAAAAAAAAGTGATAGTTTGGATAGGTCAGACAATCCTATCAAGCCTCAGGATTAGACAACAGGCTCTGGAAATATTCAGTTACTGGAAAAATGCCTTCAGGCCTTTAATGTAGGATATGATTGAACTATTTCAGGGAGCTGGGAAGCACAAGACAAAAGACAATGTCTTTATCTACCTGAAAAATTAATTGCCCAGAATATATGACTCAGAATATATGCCCAGAATATATGACTGCTGTTTTACTAGTATTTTGAACTATATTATATATAAAAGTAAAATAATTGTGCCTGTGAATGACAATAAATTAAATTGTATGACTCACAATATTAAATGGTCTGAATGATAATTACCAGTTCAGGAGTGTTGTGTTTTACTTAATCCTAGACATTATGAATTCCGATTCAGCAACTACATTTTCCTTGCAAATATTCCATCGCTGTCAAACATGCACTAACAGACATGCAATATGTAATCATACATAAATGTTTAGATTAATATAGTGATAAAATCTCATTCTTAACTCAATGTATTAATAGCATCATAGAAACATTTAGCCTGGAAAAGACCCTTCAGATCATCAAGCCCAACCGTAAACATAAAACTGCCAAGTCCACCACTCAACCATGTCCCTGAGCACCACATCTACACGTCTTTTAAACACCTCCAGGGATGGTGACTCAACCACTTCCCTGGGAGGGAAATGCTTACACACAGGGAATGCATTCTCACTATAAGTAACAATATTTATAATGTATAGTCCTAACAGGTCTTTTTTGAAAATTCCTAATAGAGGTGACAGAAGCTTCCATGTAATGATAAAATTAACAAAGTCAATCCATGTAAAATGTTATGATTTAATATATTTTATACAAAGTGTACAACAGTATATGTAGGCAACAAGAGAAATTGAGTAGCTGGTTTATCTTTGCTAGGATTTTGCAAATTACTGCTTTACAAGTACAGCAAGAATTAAACTGCCTTCTCACTGCTCCTCCAACCGCATTCTCTGACTGATATGACAGGCTTGTTTCTAATGATGGTGAATTTAGTTTAGGCTTTTTATGCAACTTGTTAGCTGTATTCTTGAAAGAATTAAACAAAAGGTAATTAATGCTGCCTGTGATGGTTATGTACCATTTTCTGTGGTTTTAGTTGCCTCCATCATAATTCTTGTATGAATTCACAGAATAAAGAATATGGGGCCTCTGTATTTGAGGGATAGGAATGAAAAATCAGAAAGCTCACAATTCTCACTGTGTTTATTTTGAAAAACCCGAGTAAATAGGGAGATGATTAAATCCTCCCGGGTCTTTAGAAGTCACTATTAATGGTCTGAATATCAGCGAAGCCTTTACAAGTCACTGTCAATAACCTGAGTTCTATCTATCTGAGTTAAGCTGAAGCAGGTGCACAGGGAAAATCTTTTTTTTTCACATATGGCACAGAAAATTAAGATAGTTTACAAAGCAAACAATTCCACTAGTCAAGATGAGACGCATAGAATTTTAACCTCAATTTTGAAGAAAGTATCTTGTGGATTGCATAAGAGAATTTTGGTCTTGTTGCCAAAATGCTATGAAGAGCTAAGAAGTATAATGTATAATGGTAGAAAGGAACTTGCAGTTCTCCTCAAACCTCAGCTGAAATGGACACTCAGGGAGTAATCAAGACTCATCACAAATAATGATCATGATGAGTTAACTTTTGCTGACATAAATGTCTTAAGTGTTCCTGGAACATTATTTAAACTCTCTACTTGTGAGGAAACAGGTATCTTGTCACATGTTTCAATTGCAGAAACACACTATAAGACAGAAAGTTTTATGAAACCCTGATGAGATTGTGCTTGAATTTAATTGTCTGAAAAGATCTGGTTTGGACATCATGCTGCTTTTATTCAAGTGGTGATTTTATTCAACTATACTTGTGTTAATAGTCAAAGCAACAATGCTTCCTGGCTCAGAGGAAAAAGATTACTGATGCATCAAAATTAATTTACATTGATAACTGAACTTTGATTTTCTTTTCTTGAAATAACATTGCTCCAATGGTAGATTTTGGATAGGTAAAATGCATATGCTTTACACAGACTGTCATCATGATCTCAGAAAAGTAATTTCTCACACAACTGTGAGAGATTCCTTGCTGTTCTCCTGATCATTCATGAAAGAGGTGCATGTGCCAGCATAGGTTTCAGCTCTGAGGGAAGCATGCAGACTGTAATTGTCAGAGCAAAGGAGAAACTGTTTCAATGCTTCCTGCTGAGAGCACTTCATTTTTCTCAGTAGGCTTTGGTAAAACTCAGCAGAACTCGGGGCGGGGGCAAAAAAAACCCAAACAAAAAACCCACAAAGCAACAAACCATAAAACCCCCACCTTAGAATATCTGACAAAGGAAAAAAAAATAGTGAAGTCTCTCCAGAACTTCTAATCCTAGAAACTGATTTGGCTGCTGACCCCGAATCACCTACAGCTTTGAAACAGATATATCCCTTTTCATTTTTTTTTCAGGAGCCAGATAGTTTTGAATTTCTAGGATTATTAGAACAAGATATTTATAAATTAGAGTTTATCAGACAAGAAGAGAAGGATTTTGTAAACAGCATTACTAATACCCATTGTGTAATTGAATGGTGTACTCTTTCCTGTGGTCCAGCAACTTTCAGAGGTCTTTTGGATTGAAAAAAATACACTGTTCTCTCTAGGAATGTAAATAAGCCTGTCTGTATTTCCTGCAGCATCTGAAGCCACCTTCTTGTACTTCCCAAGTACCTATATTGATAAAAATGCAGCCATTTAGTTTTAGAAAATAGTATTTAACGGTTCTTGTGGGGATTTTTTTGGGGTGGATTTTGTTGTTGTTGTGGTTTGGGGTTTTTACCACAAATTTTAAATGAAAAATGAATTAGTTTCAGATATATTAACTAAATTATCAAGGAATTCACATAACCAAGATTTACAGTCTAATTATGTTTTATTCTCACTTTTGGGTCTTGTAAGTTTTCTAGCATTTTGTCAGCTTGTTTTGTAATAAGCATTCTTATTCAAAAAGAAGTATCTGTTTAAAACATTTCATCTATTGACTTCCATAACACATTGCAATACACGAGCTATACTTGGAGATTTCAATATCCATTTGAGACATTTGCAATTACTTTTATTTGATGTATGATTTAATTCATGATCTTGCATTTTGCAATAGCATTACTGCTACTTTTCCATCTGTGAAATTCAATTGTCACAAATTGTTTTCACTTCCTAAGGTCCTTTATCAGAACTAAGCATCACTAACTCTTAAAATCTTCACATCTGAACAATGTTTCTAATCTGTTCTCTGGAAAAAGCACTAATTTTGTAAGTTATTTTGTGTAAAAAGTTGTATTTCTGCATTACATAAATAACGCAAACATACATTTCTGAAATCTATAAAATGTGACATTTCAATACTCTTAGTCTAGAAGTTGCCTATTATTTTTATTAATCATTCTTTGCATAGTCTAGTGTATTGTGTCATGTAGAAATACAGATAAAAAAATTCTGAAGTAAACTTAGATTTCTAATTATGAAACAATTTTAAAAATATTTAGACAATTTTTTTTCATGGAATTATGCTGAATTTTTATTGGCTTTTAGGTCATCTGGAAGATTGGAATGTTAGAAAAGATCAGAGAATCATAGAATGATTTGTGTTGGAAGGGACCTCAAAGATCATCTTGTTCCACCACCCCTGGCATGGGCAGGGACACCCTCCACTAGACCACGTTGCCCAAAGCCCCATCCAACCTGGCCTTAAACACTTCCAGGGAGGGGGCATTCACAGCTTCTCTGGGTAACCTGTTCCTGTGCCTCACCACTCTCACCGTGAAGAATTTCTTCCTAATATCTAATCTAAACCGACCCTCCTTCAGCTTAAACCCATTACCCCTTGTCCTGTCACTACTTGCCCTCATAAACAGTCCCTCACCATCTTTCCTGTAGGCCCCTTCAGGTACTGGTAAGCCACAATTAGATCTCCCCGGAGCCGCCTTTTCTCCAGGCTGAACAATCCCAACTGTCTCAGCCTGTCCTCATAGGAGAGGTGCTCCATCTCTCTGATCAGCTTCGTGACCTTGCTCCTCTGGACTCACTCCAACAGTTTCATGTCCTTCATAAGTCGGGGCCCCCAGAGCTGGATGCGGTATTCCAGGTGGGGTCTCACAAGAGCAGAGTAGAGGGGCAGGATCACCTCCCTCGACCTGCTGTTCACACCTCTTTTGATGCAGCCCAGGACACGGTTGGCTTTCTGGGCTGCAAGTGCACGTTTCTGGGTCATGTTGAACTTCTCGTCCACCAACACCCCCAAGTCCATCATCTCAGGGCTGCTTTCAGTCCATTCTGTGCTCAGCCTATAGATGTCCTTGGGACTGCGCCAACCCATATGCAGGACCTTGCACTTGGCCTTGTTGAACTTCATGCAGTTCACCCAGGCACACCTCTCCAGCCTGTCAAAGTCTCTCTGAATGGCATCCCTTCCCCCCAGTGTGTCGACTGCATCACACAGCTTGGTGTCATCGGCAAACTTGCTGAGGGTGCACTCGATCCCACTGTCCATGCTGCTGACAAAAGTGTGACTGAGACATGTAATGAACTGACCGCACCCCCATTCCCCATCCCCTGTGCTGCTTGGGGGGAGGAAGTAGAGAAAATTGAGAGTGAAGTTGAGCCCAGGAAGAAGGGAGGGGTGGGGGGAAGGTATTTTAAGATTTGGGTTTGTTTATTATTATCCTACTCTGACCTTTGATTGGCAATAAATTAAAGTAATTACCCTGAGTTGAGTCTGTTTTGCCTAGGATGGTAATTGGTGAGTGATCTCCCTGTCCTTATCTCGACCCATGAGCCTTTCATATTTTATCTCCCCTGTCCAGCTGAGGAGGGGGATTGATAGAGTGACTTGATGGGCACCTGGCATCCAGCCAAGGTTAACCCATCACAGTCATCAAGTTCTTTGGAGGAGTTGGGAAGGGAATGAAGAAAGGGGAGGTTAGCTGTATGGCTATATCCCAAACATTTCAGAATTCATACCATGCTTTCACTAAGAATTGGTGAATAAAAAACATTGCTTGACAAAATCTCTTTTTAATCCCAGTTGGAACAATGGGTAAGAGGAGATTGGTTTGTCATGATGATCCTCTGGATCTGCATGATCTTTTTAAATTCACTTTCTTCATGGTTTTAGAATCATAGAATCCTAGACTATCTCAAGTTGGAAGGGACCCATAAAGATCATCAAGTCTAAATCCCTGCTCCTTGCAGGACCACCTAAGCCTAAACCATATGACTAAGAGCATCATCCAGACAGTCCTTGAGCTCTGACAGGCTTGGTGCCATGACCACTTTCCTGGGGAGCTTCTGCTAGTGACCAACCACCCTCCCTTCCTTTTCCATTCTGAACTTCCCCTGAGGTAGTTTCATATCGTTTCAATACAAGTAGTGAACAGATACGTTAACAGATATTGCTCACATTTAAAGCTTAACTGTTAAAGCAGCAATCTGCTGGTCCCTGGTGTTTATTTCAGATTCAAAAAACTGTCCAAGTATACTTAATAAATTATAAGCTAGTCTTGCTGCTGCTCTCATGATATTCTTGTTAAGATTTGAAGATGAAACTCCTTACAGCTAGGGTTACACCTTTTGAAATATTCAAAAGCAGTGGATACAAACCCTGAGCTGTCTTAGCTGCCATGGTTTCACTCACTTATCTGAAGCTATGGCATTTTTGTCTTTGAACAATTGTCCCCTTATGGCTCCACAGCACCCATTGTCACTACAAGCTTTATTACAGTCGAGATTTGGGCAAGATCTGGTAAGGTTCTAACAGAATGTGAACCAGAAGTTGTACATTAACTTTATCATGATCTGTGCTAAAGCTGGTTGGTCTGTCAAACTTGTTTATATAGCTTTCAGGTAGGAAGTAGTTTATGAATGGCCAGCCTAGACCATAAATAGAGAAAGTTCAGTTCCTCAAATCTGATTTCTGAAGTCTAGACAGAAGGGTAAGAGAATGCAGGGTTGCAAACATTTGCCCACAAAAGTTATAAACAACTCCTTCCAGTTTATAAATGGCTTATAGAAATCTTAATAAGTTACACAGAAATTTTCAAATTTCAGTGAGAATTATCAAATGTTAAATGAACACCTCTAGGAAAGGTCATGGATAGTTATCAGCTGTGGATATAAGCAAGCTACTTAACAGCCTCATGAAAGTGTAATAGCGTATTAACATTTATATCAGTTCTTAGTATTTATGTATAATTGGAAAAAACCTGCAAAAGGTATGGTAATTTGTTCATAATATTTTTTCTCATACACTGTAAATTTCATTATTATTGGATTTATATCTAACAACACCCCCAAAAAAATCTAAAAAGCAGACAATACTAATCAGAGGAAATGTTTTCATGTGAGAGTGGGTGTGACAGACGAATAAATTCCTACAGTGGAAGAAGGCTCAGAGGAGATGGGCAAAGGCAAGGTGCCCATGAAGGTCAGGGTATAATGTAGGGTGTGACTGACCACAGCTGTTGCAAAGAAGCCCACTTTATCTCAACAAAAAGAGGACTGGAGAGTAGCCTTTGTTTTAGATTAACAGCTATCAACAGCTGAGTAGATCAACTGTTGGTGTAGATTTTTCTCCCTGAGTTCATTAAAAGTATGAATGTGTCCCTGAGTTAGCTAGACTAGCATGGGGGTGTGTGAATATGTGGCTAAACCCAATACAGAGAATAAACCCCAGACAACTAGCAGAAGAATTTTAAAGAGAGCAGGGGTTTGAGCTGGTTTCAACCCATGTTTTCCTTTGTGGTGACTGGGGATACCCAGTGTTGTGAAAGTGAGCATATTAGAGAGACCAGTAACAGAGATTGTACTGGTATTGTGATTGAACTGTATATTGCAATTTTTGCTATATTTTGCTAAGTTTAACTTACATTTGTATTGTTATGCAGTATTTTTCATATAACTGCTAAATCAAAAATCCCATGTAACATCAACTATCTATAAATAAGTAAATTTATATCAAACATTGCACCTTCCATGTGTGGACTATCTAAAAGAACCTGGTCAGAGAGTATTGGACTCTGACAGTAGCTTGCCTGAAGAAATACTCAACCATATCATTCAATATGAAATAAATGAAGACTTCTCATTTTTCTCTGTCTTATTAAAAGTATGCTATGGGTTTCACTAAAATGCTTGAAAATAACTGAATTAATATTTTAATTTAGGACAGTAAAACATTCATGATGTAACTATCATGCAGTGTTTTAATTTCATTCATACATTTTTTTCTTTATTTTATCCTTAGTATGTCTTCTCTGTGTCATTACCCTATTAATCATTACTTATTTATTGTGATGAATATTATTCATACAGCTAATCATATAACAAGATTCCAGCACCTTGGCTTGCACAAACATTGAAAAAAAAGACATGGTCCTATGTATCTTCACAGACTCAGTCTGCAGATTAAAAAAATGTTAGAGAAACAATTTAAGGCAGGGTCAGAAAAATACTGACTTTTGTAGGCAGTCATTAGAAATGCATTTATTTGCAGAACTTCAGTGCTTTCCTTCTCTTCCCCCCCCCTTCCCCCCCCCCCCCCCCGCCCCAGCCTTCCCCAATTTATTCCTTTATACTTTTCCATTTGGTACATTTTACTTCTCAAAAAGTTTTTGCATTCTCACTATATAGTGGTTGAAAGCCTCTTTAAATTTCCTTACTATATCTTACTCATGTCCCCCATTTATAGCTGTAATAGCCTTTCTGAGTGTGGGTTTTGTTTGAATTGCACATTTGCTATTACTCTGTTCCCAGGCCTTGCCTTGTGAATGCGTCTTTCAACTTTCTTTTGTGGATGTACTGTGTCATTACGAAAGGATACATTTAAAACTGTTGAAGGTTTGACTGCTAAACCATGAAACCAAGACCTGTCAGAATTAAGGATGAAACTCTGGCCTGACATTGGCCTCTTTGTATAAATCCAGCCTCACAAGTAATCCTCTTAACTAATTCCTTTTTCCATGATCATACCTGTAGTTCAAATAGAAAATTACTATAATCCTTTAAGCAGTAGAAGTATATTAAATTCAATTCTTTCAAATTTATAGTGAAATTATGCAGATAGACACAGGAAACTAGAAGGAAGAGAAACCATCTGATCATATGTTGTAGAGAAACCTCAAGTTATTTGTCAAAGGTTGACTGCAATATGGAATACTTAGAGCAGCAAACCGACAATCTGTAGAATGAAATGGAAATAAGTAGACTTCTTAGAGATGAAAGTCCAATAATTTTTGTAAGTTATGTTTAGTAACATACTTTCTCTGATTTTTAAGCAGGGCTGATCAAACAGCAACGTGTTTTGATTATTTTAGGGCACTTGGAGGCGAATTTTCAATAAATTTTGATGATGTGTTATTTTTTTGCATAAAACAGGAAACCTTTCATAAAAAGTGTAAAAAATAATAATCCACCATTTCATATTATTTTCCATTTTCAAATAGTGGTTTGGTTTTTTGATGGTGGGGTTTTTTGTGATTTTTTTTTTGTTTGCTTGTTTGTTTGTTTTTTTGTTTTTTTGTGTTTTTTTTTTTAATTCTTTACATCTTTCTCCTCTTGGTCCCTTTAAAAGAGGAGAAAAGTATCTGAAAAAAAACCAAACCCAAATATTTTGAAATTTTTATATATTTTATTTTCATCTGTTAATCAAATGACAAAAACCCCCAAACAATTCCCTTTTTGTTAATTTCAAATCATGAAATACTTCTGCCAGTACCCTATGTTCATCCCCTTTTTACTAATGCATTCCCACATTTGTCATTGGGTTATAATCATCTTACCTCCACATAACCAATATGAAGCTGAATTAGGAAAGAAGTGCTGTATTTCCATGTTTTTCTTTGTGTCAATATTTTTACGAAAGTTTTTGTGTTGGAATTTTTTTCTATTATTTGTTTTATTATCTGAAACAAATTCCTATTCATTTTTTGCTTTCTGCATATTTGACTGTAGTAACAATTCATATGGCTTCCCATTGCCCTTTTGCCAGCGTTTACTGTACTTTGCCTTGGCACAATATGTTATCTCTGTACATTAGAAAACAGCTATCTGTTCCAGAAGGTAATGAGCCAACCTTACTTTGAAACTGATGTAAGGTAATTTAATATTCAAATGACCAATAACATCCCCCTCCCCCCCCCAAAAAAAAACCCCAAACACCAAACCACAACCCCCCCCCAAAAAAAAACCAAACCAACAACCAACCAAAAAAAAGACAGTCCCCTGGAATCGTTCAATTTACTAGCATAGTCCAAATCTCCTAAATCTCCTATATCATGAATATTTTCCTGACTTCTCTAGTAATTATTACATTCTCCCTCTCCTTGGTGGTGGTGGGGTTTTTTCTTTGTTTGTTTTTTTCTTTTCTTTCCTCTATTTCATCAATAAATACATATTTTTGAAAAGTCTCATGAGGGGCTATAAAAATTTTTTGAAATTGATTTTTTTCTTTATAGTTGTACTCATCTTTTGTAGTCTGAATGAATAAACAGATAAATAAGATTGTGTAAAAGCAGCCCCAGCATCATACCTTCAAACAGTGGCCTGGGTTTTGAAACCTACTTACCTAATGTAAGTTTTCCATAGGCAAACCTGCAGGTATCTGTAAGTTACAAAGTCATTAATTAGGTACAAGTCATACTGTTCTTACATTCAACTGTGTGTCAAGTTTTCTTTAAAGCATGAGTCCAAGATGTGACATAGAGCTTGGTATCTATGGAGCACATTAGCCAAGCTATGCAGTTTTTCTAAAATAAATCTTTTTGTAGTATTATATGTAGGCATATGTTGCATTTGGAAGTAATCTTAAACTGATGCTAATTATTTCAGACTGAATATTCAATGCACTCGAAGAACCCTGTAACCTTTTCATCTGAGCATATTGAACAGATGTAATACTACATTGTCGTACCAAACAGAAGATTTAACTTGATTCAAAACAGTATAGAACTGGCTTATGTTTGTGGCAGTTCACATTTTGACAATAAAAATGTATACAAATTTGATTTTTCCTGTTATTAAAATTCTATGATTTTTTTTCCTAAAAAGAATACGTTTTATAAGTAATACAAGCAACATCATCTTCAGTGTTACTAGCAAAAAAAAAAAAATCAGAAATTTCTATTTCTCTCTGACAAATGCATAAATATTTTTAGAATTGTAATTGGCAATCAATGGAACATTTAAAAATATAATAGAAAAAGAGGAAGGTAACTATATTCAGATGGGCTGCTAGCTAACCATCAGACTAAAATATTTTAAAATGTTAATAATTCCTCATAAAGTAGTTAGTCTTAACATATGTTCAGTTAATTGACAGTAGTCGTTCTTACAGAACAGGCCAGGATATTATCCTCTAACTCATAGTTTGCCTTTATGACTGAAATAGTCAAACATAAACTTATGACCTATTTTAAAATTCTTATTTATTTCCTTGTAGCATGGAGCAGACACTACATAAGCACAATCACAATAGCTATTTGGAGGTGCGTGCTACCATTTAGAATCCCTATCCCTCCTGTACTTGAGCTTAAAATAAAATGCCAGGAGTTAGGAACTTGGTGTATGGCTAGCAACTTTTCGCAGAAATGTATCAGCGATGTACTAGGTTTTTCTACAGGTGCTAAAGAGGGCAGCAAATAAACCCTATGAGAATGAAACTCTCTCAAAGTAAACATGATTTGCAACATAGGAGATTTTGGTGTGGGGAGGAGAAAGCTGTGAACTTAAATGTTGAATACATAGAAAATTAATAGAAAGAAAAAATGTCTTTCAATTTAAAGAAAAATTTAATCTAATACATTTTGTTGTGTGCAGTATTTAGGACTATGTGTTTACTGGTCAGGTCTCCCATTTACCAGTCCAGTACCACCAGTGCACATCTATCATCATCTCGGTATCATTTAAGTCTAGAGCATATAAGTGGGAAAAGAGAGAGAGAAAGATTCGTGCTCTGTTTCAAAACTCTGTATTCCGGCCTTTAGCTTAGTGAACTTCTGTGGTAAGAAAGCATAATCTTTACGGTAGAAGTCACTTTCCCATCAATGTATGAAGGAGTGCTAATGATGTCTCATACATACAGAAGATCACTGTAAAAGATGAGTTTACAGAGGTAAGTTATAAGCTTTAGGAAAATGAGATTTGATCATTCAAGCATTTCAGGTGATGATCATGAGAACAGTTAATGAACTTGAAAAAAGGTGTTAACTCTCCCAAGACAATCTTCTAGTGGCTGGGAGGTAATGATACATATTTGCAGAAGCAATTGCAGTAAGACATAGCAAAAGGAGAGTCAATTAAACTAATTATCAGAAGTGTTACTCTATGTCGCTTTATTATAAATACAAAAATCTATTACTTAACTTTAAAAAAGAAACAAAAAGCCCCAAAATGTAGGTTTTAGATTTTCTAGCCTAAAAAATAATACATATCTTATCCTTTCCCATCCAAGTAAACAATCATTGCAGGAAGTTAATTATTTCTGTTAATAGAACACAGATTTCAAAGTACTGTGATTACAGGAAGAATGCTGAATTCTCAGCAGACTCATTGTGAAGACTTTTGTGACTGTCTAAATATTTCACAAATTTTAACAGGAATTCAAAATAGCTGTTTATGAGAATCTTGTTAGGGATCAAATTCTCATTTTTAAAAATAAAAATAATGTACTCCAGAAGCATAATCAAGGTAATGTCAGTTGCACAACCGAGTGCATTTTTAAAAGTAATAGCCCAGGTAAACCATAATGTACAATACCCAACATTTTAGTCAGTTTACAGCATCATCTATGTCATGCAGGAAATAGTGCAAGTACAGTAGTAACATCACTGGATGAAAAATTAAGATCCACTGAACCCGATCTTTGGATTTGCAGAGAATAAGAAAATCAGAGTGTTAAAAACACTACCGTTGGTAAGAGCCAGCACCCTGATCCACAATTATTTCAGTTTTATATTCGTTATAGAGCCTTTCATCTCAATTATCCTTTATCTACAAATTTGGTATTATATACTTGAAAAGGATAAAACTATTGCACTTGCATAACAAGCGTTTAAAATTGTTTCATTTGTTATAAAAGGATAGTTAGCCACAAATATTGTAACCTGACAAAAGTGAATGCAGTGTCCCAAAACTATTGGCAACATCACTTCCAAAACTCTTTTGGAAAGTGTTTTGGTCCAAAGTAAGTTTTGCCCTTTAATAATGCAACTGAGATGTGTATATATGCTAGTTAGAAGAGAACAGTGCTTCATGAACAGGGAAGACCATTCTGAAATCACCTGATTACTTACAATTAATTCAGCTCTAAAATAACTGAGTTCGTTTGTAGTCTGTGTTTATGGAGTTAAATTGAATAAAGAGGCTCTTCAACAAACATTTTATTATTCTTCAGTCACAAGCTTCCTGACCTCTATAACTATGCAGCTAATGAAAGTTAACGTTGAAAACAGGAGTGCAACTTCTGACAACTGTAAAGCAAATTGTTCTCCAGCTTTCCTGCATAACACCCTCCCCAAACCCCAAACCCAAAAGCCATAGAAATCTTCACTAATGTAAGTCAATTACAAAGCATGCATGTAATTTGTTGCATTTAACCCATACAGTTACAAGTTTTAACTTCAGCAAGCTATATTCAGCTTGGGAAATGACAGCTAGTATCCAGTTCTGATGCAGATGATGTTATCATAATCTAAGATCCACAAAGTCTGAATGTTTTAAAATAATCTATGTTTAACAGGCAAAGAAGAACGAGGCTTGCAAGGAGAACAAAAAACCCCCACACTAATTAAAATTGTATCAGAAGTTAAAAATAATAATCTTGATTTCATCAATGATGGTGCAAATTTGAAACAGGAATGTATTCTCAGCCATTTCAGGAATTACTTTGTCACTAATTATTTAAGATATTAATAATAAAATGAAAGAGTACAGAAAAAAATCTATGTCATCAAACAACTAATAGATATCAGCACTACAAAGTCTTTTCCATTCATAGCAGAATTATGCTTCAAATGCATATCAGCATCATTCCTGTAAAACAAAATGCAGGTCTTCACAGAGAAGCCTGCACCGCCTCCCACCCTGTAGAGACCTACATTCCTGACTCTCTTACGATGTCTTCTGCAAAGTTGTGGCTCAGTCCTGAAGGAAAATACTTACATTAGAAAAATGATAGCAAAGCAACTATTTTCCATCACTTCCTGCATTGCTGCCTCGGAGGGTTTAATTGGCAAACTGCTGCAAAAGCAAAGCCAAAACCTGAGGATCTGCTTGAGAGTTTACTTGACAAAGCAACACTGAGATAAGGAGCGAGGCAACTGCGTGCGGATGCTGAAGAGACTGTCTGCCAAAGAGTTCTTTAAGTCCATGCATGGAAAGGAAAATGGCTCAGTTAGTCCAAGCAGCATGGCAACTAACAGTCCAGTCCAAGGCTTGCTTAACATACAAAGAAGCTCAAAGGAGCTTGAGAGCTGTGGCACCTTTTTTCCCCATGTTATCTAGAATCCAGAGGTATTGATTTTCTGCTTGTCTGATCAAATCCCCCTTTCTTTTCCTATTATGCTGAGCTGGAGTGCCTGGCTAGCATTGGATGTCTTTCAGTTAAGTTATATCTTGTCCAGAAAATACTTCTATTCTTTCCCTATTTCTAATTTTCTCACTGTTACAGGATGCCAGGTTACCTAATGTAATCATAGTTTGCTGCAAAATGAGAAGCTGCAGCATCCTCAAAGTGTTGCATATTCTATTCATACATATATTCTATTACATATCTATAGCACTTCTTATAGTTACACTCTCACTGTGCAAGACATCTTTGCACTTGTACAATTGTTCCTTGTCATGAAGGCACTTACATTCCTAAGGACAGAGAAGAAGTAATGAAGGGGAAAATTACCAAAAAAAAAAAAAAAAAAAGAGGATTAAAAATAAGTATAAGCTTACTAGATTGAATACCTACAAGCTTACAGAATCAAAGCAACGGGTCCTTAGAGGGCCTGAAACACGATCAGAGTAGGGGCCTTGCATACAAGCCATGGGATCAGATGCAACGCATAAGGAGCCGTGTGAGTGAAGGCATGGGACGATTCTGTGCAAAACTGACAAACAGGCAGTCAAGGGTGGAAGTCTTAGAACTGAAGATGGGAACTCTTTACACATGGCTGAGCAAGAATAAACTTTGCTCCGAAGCAAAAGTAAATAAACTGACAGGATCTAAAAGTTTTTATACGTGTTTTTCATAAATAATACTTTTATGAAAAATTTTCTAATTAAATAAATATCAGGAAAAAAGTATGAAGAATGTAAGTATATTTTTCTTTTTCACAGCTTTTAGCTACTTCAACTGGAATGGAATAGGAAATAGTGTTATTTTATTAATAGTAATACTGTGTATCTGATTTGGTAATACTTTTCCATACTAATTTTATTTTCCTTATAAGCTTGATAAGGAAACCCACACAATTTAGAAAAATATATGCTGTTTGATAAGCATTTGGCACAATTTAAACATATATTATGCATTTGAAAATAAACCTACAATCAGAGACTGCTTTGAATAATGAGATGAAAATTTTAGTTTGTTATTTTTGCAAGCTCGAAATGGATTTGGTTTAGTGTTTGAATCTAAGTACCAATGCTTAAAAATTCATTTTCACATCCTCATATTACCTTATAAATTATTTGACAGGTAAGCCTCATATGTACAGACCTGGCACATACTGTCATTTTGGGATTCTCTTTTTTTAATATATAATTTTAATTTTAAAAGACATTTTCTCATAGAAGTATTTGACTGGATTTCCTGTCCATGTTAACATACAACTACAGCACCATCAGAATAGCTTATGTATGAAATATTTTATAATCTTGTTATCTTAATTTGCCTGTACTGAATTCTAGCCAAAGGTAAGAATAAGAAGTCATTGTCAGGTAATGGTACATAACAGATTTTGGGTGGTTCATGGATCCCATCCCAAGAGCACCAGCTGAAGCCTCCTGAGGTAGCATCTGCTTCCTCATCTTTTTACAGTACCTTGCTGGAGGGTGCACAGTTTAAAGACCTACAGTAATGAATCCATTTATAACAAAAGCTATCTTATTTTCCTGTTCTAGTCTGTTAAGCTCTGCTTTTCTATCTTCAGAAATAAATTAAGCATCTGATTAGCAGAGGGCTAGTTATCTCCTATTAGCTGCCTCTCAGTCATTGAAAGAACAGTAAAAAAACCCTTGTGTCTTACATTGATATGCCTGAATCATATCATATTCAGCTGCTTGTTTTATTTGATTGATCTAAAGATAGACACTCAGCAGTTACATCACTCCTCCTAACTTGGCTGAAATAAATTATGATGAAGAACAAGCCAGTCATTATAAATTTTGTGATTTTCACACAAGATACTGGGTTAGATTACCAACAATGTCCTATAAAAAACCATCAATGTAAGTGCTAATTGGCATAAATTGTAAGGTTTTGGTAACGGGCATAGGAGGAGGACTGCAAGAGTGGCTTCTGTGGAAGGATGTTGAGGTTGCCCCCATGATGGACACAGCCTGTTTCAGTCACCCCCACAACAGACCCACCACAGGACGCAGCTGAGCCCATCTGCCAAGTTGGTGGCTCCTCAGTGAAAACACATTTAAGATGAGAAAACATTGAGAAGGAGGGAAAATGGAATCAGGGGACAGGGGAAGAACAAAGTGAACAAAGGAACAAGGTCAGGGTCATAGAAGGTGCTCCATGGCAGAGCTGGTAACGCTCCTGAAGGGACTGAGGGCCATGGACAAGCTTATGCTGGCTAGGGACACCCTGAAGGGACTGCAGCCCATGGATGACCTATACTGGAGCAGAAGAGACAAGTGAGATGGAAAAAGCAGCAGACAGAAATTGTTACACCATGATCCTGATCCTGTGCCACCCTCATCAAAAGGACTGCATGTAGCCTGTGGCAATAACAATGGGAGTGGACACCAGGAGGAGGGGAGGAGAGGTCTCTGGAGTGAAAATTAATCTGGGAAAGGGAAAGGAAAGATATTATCCTAAGTCTTTAGATGTTACTCTTCTTTGTTTCCCTATACTTCAATCAGTAATTAAATGTTTAGATGATGTTAATTGGCAATAAATTAAGTTAAATTCCCAAAGTAAAGTCTGTTTTGCCTGTGACAGTACGTGATGAATGATTTCTTTGTCTTTATTTCAACCCATGAGTTTCCTCATTCCTTTTCCTTCTATTTTTTCCTCTATCCCATTGAGGCTTCCCCCTCATTAGCTATGTGGGTGCTTGTCTGCTGGCCTAGGCCAACCCACCACAAATGTCAAAGAAAACCAAGTATTGTCACTACTGTCTCCTGTTTTTATCTTACATATAAACACTTATTTTTAGGTAGAACTTTTTTTTTTGAGAGTGGAAGATAACTGAATACTCACTGAAATAAGATGCCAATAGTCTTTGCAGCAATCAAGTCCTTTTATGTATGTAGCAAATGCAGAAAAAGATGAACAGAATATTCTTACTGAATTTTCTGCAGTCTTTCTGACCCCTAAAAAAAAAGCTTTAACCTCAAACTCTGAACCTCTTTTGAGTACAGACTGACAGTGAAAATAGGTTGCATGGTGACCTTTATAACATAAATGCTCTCCAGTTAAAAGGGGGTGTAGGTTATGCAACTCAACTTCACTGTGACTTGGGAAGGAGGGATGTGTGATGAAGATCAGAAATTCTGTTTTATATAGCATAAAGAGTTTCTAATTTTGTCACTTCCATATCTGCTGTGGAACACACAATCATCAGTTAATTGATGTTGATTACACTGTGTTTGTTGGTCTCTTTTCCCAAGTAACAAATGATAGGACGAGAGGAAATGGCCTCAAGTTGCACCAGGGAGGTTTAGATTGGATCTCCATAATCTCTGAGAAATCGTGGTGATTGGGGGACGTTCCAGAAGACTGGAAGAAGGCTAATGTCACTCCCATTACAAGAAGGGCTTAAAGGAGGATCCAGGAAATTATAGGCCCATCAGTTTTACTTCAATCTCTGGGAAAGTTATGGAACAAATCTTCCTGGGCGCTGTCACAAGTGAAATGAAGCATGTGATTGGGAAAAGCCATCATGGATTCACCAAGTACAAATTGTGCTCAACAAATCTGATTGCCTTTGATGACAGAGTAACCTGCTCGGCTGATGTGGGGTGAGCAGTGGACATTGTCTACCTGGATTTCTCCAAGGCTTTAGATAGGGTTCCCCACAGTCTCCTCCTCAAGAAACTGGTCTGTGCAGTGGATGGGGAACTAGCTGATAGGTCACACACAGAGGATGGTGATAAAGAGTTCTTTTTTGATCTGGCAGCCTGTCACAAGTGGGGTTCCCCAGCGATGGATAGTGGGCCCAACACTGTTTAATATCTTCATAAGTGATCTGGATGATGGGATCAAGTGCACCCTGATGCAGTTTGCAGATGATACCAAGCTGAGTGGGGAAGTAGATACTTCAGAAAGGAGAGCCACCCTGCAGAAAGATCTAGATAGGCTGGAAGAGTGGGCTGACAAGAACCTTATGAAGTTCAACGAGGATGTGAAAGGTGTTGCACCTGGGAACACATCATCCAGGAGTGCAGCACAGTCTGGGATCCACCTGGCTGGGGAGCAGCTCTGTGGAGGGTGACCTAGAGGTCCTGGTGGACAACAGGCTCAATATGAGTGAATAGTGTGTGCTGCAGCAGCAAAGAAAGGCAACAGGATGCTGGGCTGCATCGACAAGGGCATCACCAGCAGAGATAAAGAAGTCATTATCCTACTCTACTCAGCACTTGTCAGGCCACACCTGGAATACTGTGTTCAGTTTTGGTCCCCACTATACAAAAAAGATGTGGACAGGCTGGAGAGGGTCCAGAGGATGGACACCAGGATGATCAAAGGACTGGGAAGCCTGCCGTATGAGGACAGGCTGAGAGAACTGGGTCTGTTCAGCCTTGAGGAAGGGCTTAGAGAGGACCTCATCACCATGTTACAGTACTTAAAGGGTGACCACAAAGAAGAAGGAGACTCCCTTTTTACAAGGAGTCACATGGAGAAGACAAGGGGCAATGGGTGCAAATTACTCCTGGGGAGATTCCGACTGGACACCAGAGGAAAATTTTTCCCACTGAGAACAATCAGCCATTGGAATAATCTCCCCAGGGAAGTGGTGGATTCCCCAGCATTGGACACTTTTAAGATTTGGCTGGACAGGTAACAACAGAGTGCTGGGCCATCTTGTCTAGATGGTGCTTTTGTCTAGACGAAGATTTGCCAAGAGAGTTTGGACCAGATGATCCTTGATGTCCCTTTAAACCTGATATTCTATGATTCTAGGATTCTATGGATATTAGGAAAAATTTCTTCACTGAAAAGTTTATCAAACACTGGAACAGGCTGCCCAGGGAAGTGGTTGAGTAGCCATCCCTGGAGGTATTTAAAAGACGTGTAGATGTGGCACTTAGCAAAATGGTTTAGTGGTGCACTTGGCAGCGCTAGATTAGTGATTGGACTTGATGATCTTAAAGGTATTTTCTGACCTAAATGATTCTATGATTTTATGATTCTATGATTTTATGATTCTATTTTAAAATTGATAATTTATATTTCATTTTTTTCAGAATCATTAATTGTCAATTCATATCTATCACATGGAAAATGGTATTAAAATTTTTCAATAACAAAGACAAATGATAAAAAATTGTGCATTTTTATGTTAGGATAATTATTTTCCTTGCTAGTGCTTTGCAGGTAAGGATATTGTTTTTGCTTATAGCTTTTTCTTTTTCTTTTAATTTTTTTCATTCTAGAGAAAGTGTGCTGATCTATTTTTTTTTAGTTAGATGCAAATGAAAACAAAAGTCTTTATAAAACAATCCCCAAAGCCAGCAGTGAAAATTACTGTCACACCTTTCTCACACAGATAGCTGAACCAAATGGAATATTTGAAATTTAGTGTGTTAATAGTGCTCATTTTGACAAAGACTATGATTGAAAAAGGAATTGGTTAAATAATAATGACACAAGGGACCAGAACTTGGTGTAAACTCATTAAGCATTGACTGAAATTCCCTTTAGCACCTAGTAAGGAAACCCAGCTGCTTCTGCACCTCAAAATAGACATTTTCTCTGCTCAGTCTGGCAGGTAGAGCAGCTGCTCAAGGACAGTAGTTTCCCTAGGAGAAATTTGATTAAGGAAAGACATATGACCCTATATAACCAAAAATATCAACAAAGTATGCAAAAAATTAATGTGAAATTCTAGGCATTGTTATGTAACTTTATACTGTATATTTTTCCCTTAATGATAACATATAATAATGTTGGGTTTTTGCAGATTCAAATATGACTGTTTCTATACTAAACATCTGAGGGAAAACATCAGAAAGAAGTGTATCAATGTGTAAATCAAACAGTGGTTTTTTGGGGTTCAGAACAATTTCATGCCAATATAAAGAGCTGTGAAAATAAAGTGAATATTCTATCTTTACCAAGGCAAAAAGGCACAAACACACTCAGAAACTCCACACCTTTTAGATGCCCAGTTCCAATTACGAAATTCATAATCCTGAACTAAAGATAGAGCATTTCCTGAAGAAATGACAAGACATAAATGTTTCATTTTCTTCTATATCACCTACAGACTTTATATACTACATTTTAAACACTTCATTCTAAATAACTAAGCACATAAGTTTCTGTACTGCATAAGAAATTAATTCTAAATTTAAATCTAAAAATGGGAGGCATGACAGACAAAATGAGAAAGTAGGTGAAAAGGATGTTAGTTATACAAAATACTGAGAAAAGGTCTGTGTCAGAAACCCTCCATCTTCTATACTTAAGCATCTGCTAATGCGTCCATTTTCATGGGAGGGACCATAAACAAAAGCTTTGCCAGCTTATGTTTCAACATTTTCCAATATTCCGTCTCTAACAGTAGCCAGTTATAGACACTTAGGAAAAGAGGGTAAGAAATGGAGCAAGTGTGAGTAAATTGCATTTGGTCATGCTATTCAGTACTGATTACTGATTACAGTAGTGGTTACTGATTGACCTGTTATTAGAATCATTTCACTCTTTTTCTACTTCCAGAAATATGCTATGGCAAAGTATCCCACAATTGTTAAATAACACTTTCTTTTGCTTGTGTTAACTCTGCCAGTTATGAATTGTAAAATGTAGCGGCTAACAATTACCCATTCTTGTATGATTTTAAACACATCATTTGTCCCTTTTTTGAGATTACACATATGGATCATATAATACCTTTGGTAAAGATAAGCTTTTGTTCAGGAAACTATCTATTTCAGGTACTCAGTCAGGAAATTAAAGTCATAACTTTAGTTACCACCTTGACTATTCAGGATAAAAATCCCATCTCTTCTATTTCAAAGGAGAATGCCCTGACAACTAAGCTGCAGAGTAATCTTGGTGCATATACGGTCCATACAACGACCCGACACCTAAGTTTCTCCCCTTCAGTTAAGTTCACAAGTACAGTTAAACTGTTTCAGTTCAAAATCAAATATATAACATTATCTGCATTTTAGACTTGACTGACTTCACATCAAAATTAATTGGGACCTGTTGATAGTGGCTTAACTATTTATTTGATCAATGCCCTATGCCATTATTGGGTATAGTCTTCAGCTAAAGAAAGTGTGACTGAAGACAGGAAAAAAGGCTGCCCACTTGTCTGGCCATGGCCTTCACATCCTACATGAAAACCTTCTAGAGAGTAGACTAAACCAAGCTCAATGGAGTGTGCTCAGTTTTAAAAAACTTTCTATAAAGGGGACAATGGGCTTAAGCAGAGAGACCGCAGTAGAAAGGATAAGGACACATTTATAAATAGAAACAAATTCAGAGCTAAGTCTCAGAAATGGTGAAAAGAAGGTAGCTTTCATAGGGATCCATGACCACACATTATTTTAACAGGTAGAGCCTCTAAACTGCTAAAAGTTACTATTTGTAAAGCAAGACTAGAGGAAAGGTTGGAAGGTCTGACTAAGAGGAAGTTTATTTTCAGACTTGTATTTAATCCATTTCACCCATAGATCTGAGTATTTCACTCTTTAAAGTGTCACCTTTTTCCCATGTATTGATCTTAGAAATCAGAAGCTTGTTGCTATATGCTTGAAGGTTATTAGAGACATCATGACTCCCAGAATCCAGTCCCAATTAGTCACTGTGTCAGCTGGATGTTACTAACAGCTAAGGTTTAAGGTGTGGTGCAGCCTGTTGAGGTAGGTCCTACACTAGAATGAAGATTTTGGAGCATATTTATTTAGAATTGTATTGGATTACTTACATAGTGTAATCCTCTTCCAAAATCTCATATTTACTTAGGGCATGCTTGAGGGAGAGCTCCCATCCATGACTTGAGTGGGCTTCACCTGGTTCTTCAAGAGGGTGTAACTGAACATAATGATACCAATTTTCACTCACCTCCCCCCATCCCAAAAACAAGACAAGAGCTAAATCACAAGAGCTAAATCACAAGACTGAGCTAAATCACAATTCAAGCCAAGAATGACATGTAAACATACCATTCAGAACAGGTAGATTTGTTTTCTGGAAGCAAATAAAATCAGATGTGTGTGTACTATAGAAATGTCAAAGACATTCCAGATATTTAACAGGCATAGGAGAAAAAGTACCCAGTGCTGCTAACCCAAAAACATCTCCAAGGGGATTATTTGTTTCTGTACTACACCTTTATATCTTCATTAGTACTTTTAACCTCAAAAGTGAAGTCTGTGGTCTGAGCAGGACTGCAAATGTACTAACAAGCAATGTCAAAATGTCTACAGAACTATTTTACAAATTATTGTCCAGGATATTCTGAAAGAGGATGTTAGGAACATTGCAAAATAAATCTGAGATTTACTATTAACAAGAGTAGAACAAATAAATTCTCAAATCTTTAGAAGTCTGATCTTCAAATTTTTAAAACACTTTGTTTCTTCCCTGTTGTTTTGTCATTGGGATTCATATTATTAATTTAAATTTTGCATGAAAGCAACATTCTAGCTAGTGGTTACATGTTGTTCTCTCTCTCCAAGAAAAATGTCTTTATCTACTGAAATAAAAATGGGGTCTCTATGGAAAAGAGCATGTAAAATCTGTTCTCAGCGACAGTTTTGCTACCCCTGCTAAATTACATCACATTGTTAGATGTCATACCAAAAGTATACTTGCTGTACATTTATGAAAAAAATAGCCTAAATTTTCTGATAATAGGACAACAGAATGGGAGTTGGGAATGGGACTTTGGGGGGTAAAAAATCAAAGTCAATGTTTATAATTATTCTAATTTTTAATATATCTTAAAAATAATTTTTACTACTATAAAATATAGCGATAAAATACAAAAATACTTTAAATAAAACATATATATTCAAACTAAAATGTAAAATTAAGATATTATAGAACAGTTTATGAAAAGGAGTCAGAAATAGCAAGAAAGCACAGAAAAAAAGGTCAAAGTCTTCATTATTTTTTTCCTTTTTTTTTTTTTTAATTTATTTTGGAAAAGTAATTTGACCTACTCTTCCTGAAGAACTGTCACTCACAGATTGTTCCAGTTAACAGACTGTCACATTGAACACTATATGCAGCAACTCAGTGAAATTGCCACTGCTCTGTAAATGAGAAGTTGTTTTTTTAAACCTCTTTCAAATATATAATATCCTCATAGTCAATAATATAAAAGCAGCAGCTTTTCTCATATGGAGGAGAACTTTCATCACATCCTAAATTAAGTGATAAGCAGCAAGCTCTTCCATTTTAAAATTATCAAATGGCAAGTAACTGGATTAACTGTTCTTGCAGCGAGATTAGTGAGGATCAAGTCATGAAAGTGACAAATAAGCTCTGGTGTAATATTTGTATGAATATTTTCATGGATAATCTATCTCAAATGCAAAAAGAGTACCTAGCATGATTTTGTTACTGTATATTTGGGAGATATTCTGTTATGAAACCTGAAAAATTCTTTGTGCCTGCACTCATTTTTTCAACAGATCATATTTAATCAAAAATTACATTTCACTAATTCTATTTATGTGAAATTGAGATTAAGAAAGTACTGTATGGGACATGGTATTTCAATTCATGTTCACAAAAAAAAGCCCAATTCAAAGAATAAGCATGCACATACATATCAGAAGTAATTTTTGGACCTAATTCACATATGTGATCTATAACATTCTCAACAATTAAGTACTCATGTAATGTAGTGCTCATTTCTCTAGTGTTCCTTTTCTGAGAAAAGTTGTAATGCACTGGTTATTTTTTCTTAAACCGTAGAGATGTGATGCAAAGTATTTAATGCAGAGCCACACAGGAATTATTCTGAAGTTGGAGAATGAGGGCTGCAGTTATGAAGTGTTTTACTGCAGAGTGAGAATAATAGTATTCAAAAGGAAACCACCAGGCTGAAAAGCAAATTCTCATCCTAGGGATCTCATTAATAAGAACGAAAAGGTAACAAAGTGTTAATAACATTTGCCTAACGCAAAGATATGGGAAGCATCACTGATAAAGAGAATCAGAACAGGAAGAACTGAAGTCTGTGGGAATCAGAAATGGAAATGATCTATATTAGTATAAAGTGCATGGTTGCTAATAGTAAAAGTCTGTATGCATGGAGATTCTGACTTGGAAAGGGCAAAGGAGGACAAAATCCTGTCTGTATTAATTCATCAACTAGCAGTGTAATGGAGACATGAAAAAGTTCTTGAGTTTTGTAGGGCTGATCGGGCCATGTACTTGCAATAAGTAAGTAGTTGGACTACTGTGCAAAACATGGAGGAGACTTCATCTGGAATATTGGGAAGAATTGGTGTGATCTAATTTTAGCTTTCTAATTGGAACACCATCATTATAAGAAAAGTCTGCCTGTGCAATTAATAGAAACAAATAAGCTTCAGAGTATGTGAACAATATTCTGAATTATCATTTTGAATGGCCTGCTTTACAGTTTTATCATATGAGGAAACTATATTAGATTCCTCAGACAACTAATATGGGCAATTCTTTGTTGTGTGGGTCATTGTTTTTAACAGATTTATTCAGATGCAAAAAGGAGCGGTCATGAAATTAGCCTGATTTAGACAAAAATACTAAACTGGATTGTTTTAATTATCCTAGTGAAATGAAGGCTATAGAGTTATAATTTCTCATAAATACATCACAGAGCTAAAGTGCAATGTTGGCACAAGAACAAATTAATATAAATGCACCAGAAATAAATTTCGGAGAAAAAACCCAGATATTTCTAACCTTCACTACCAATGTTCTGGAGTACTAAGTCAGTAGAATAAGTGGGGCAAAAATATCTTGCTAATTTTATTAGAAAGCTGAATCCATTTACAATATGGTTGCTTACATTATCAGAGGACTGGGTTCAGTGACATGTAGAAACATTCAAGTCCTTCCAGTATAAGGGAGACTTAACCTGTAAGACTCAGAAGGGTTTTCACACTTATTTTATTAAGAATTAAGGGAAATTTTCTTTTGTAAGTTCATGAAAGTGTTTTAGCTAATATGCTTCTTATGATTTCCCACATCCAGAATTTCAAGACAAACGAATTTCCATGAGGGTGATTTTTTCTTTTCTACTGATATATATAAATCTCCATGATATCCTTTGTCATTCCAAGGAGGTGAAATGGAAGTACTTCCTTTCAGCTAATAAATGGTTCAGATGTGTAAAAATACTGTTAGGAATTTGGATCACTTGATCCTCTTACTTCAAACAGTAATCAGGAGAATCTTCATGTCAAAACATAATTACTAAATACTTTTAATTTATCTTTACAGCTACTGGGAGTCAATCACTACTGCCTGTTGACAGAAATAACCTCATTCTTTCAGTCAAAACACAGATGCATATGAAGAAAAAAGGGCCCAACAACTTGACATGCCATCTCAATGGTCTTATGACATCATAAATCCCTCACTTTGTCATTCTGAGAATAGCTTCTTCTGTTCTTTTAAGGTGTTATGACAAATGTAGTTTGTACCTGAAAATTGTTATTTTGTTTGAAAGTTTGAACGCAGCCCTGCAGCAAAGGCTGCAAACTTCAGCTACTGGAAAGAAAGCACTGAAAGTATACTTTTAAAGAAAAAGATTTCTTTTATGTAGACTGCTTTGGGAATTGTGTGCTTAGGAGAGTTGTCTCTTAGGAGAGAAGAAATCAAAGTCAAATGAAAGATTGACAAGGTACAGATCCTATGTTATAATGGTGCAATTATGCATAATTTCAAAATTATAAAATATATAAAACAAATATGTAGAATAGCATTTCCCCATATCATCAACATTCATCAGTCATGTGTTACTATTAACTAGGCATTAGGTATAGTGTACCAGTATTAATATTACTGCTTTCATGATATTTGAAGGATATAACATAAGAAAAATTTCTAGGAAAGGAAAACATAGTTTTTGATGCTGACATGCCTAACTTTTCTCTGTAAGCTAGGTATAAATCTTTACATAGGTGAAAATAGTGCATCTTGGAGAATTAAAAAAAAAAAAAGTGAGAACAGTTTTCAGGCACTAAAACATCAGCCAGAGTGGCTGTATAGCTCAGTCCTACTGCAGGAAAGCTCTATCAGCCTCATCCACAGCACAGGAGTTGTGCTTGAACTGCTTGAGAACTGTGTGCAGCTCAGTAGTCCAATATTATTTGACTATAAAGCTTATATATAGCTTATAAACTACTAAACTTAGAGTTATTTTGTGTGTGTGTGCATGTGTTTGTTGGGGGTGCTGACCTTGAGCAGCTGTTCTGCTGTACAGGTAATTCTTAAATAACCACTGAACTAGGAAATAAAGCAGGGGTTTGAATGACTCTATATTTCATTTGGTCCAGTAAATGTTTAAATGTTTATATGTAATTAAATCCACCAGGCTTTATCCCCCAGATAATCTAAAATAGGTGTATAAAGAACTCTTGGAAAGGAAGGTGATTTAAGAAAATCTTAGATAAAATAACAACAACAAAAAAATTAGATGTCCTACTTTCTGGGTGAGTACTTAGACGTGTGTAACTGAATGGCAGAGCAAGCACCAATAGATTTCTGAATCTAATCTTAATTTTCCTTTGCTTTTCTTGTGCAAGATAAAATTTTTTAGCAGATTGAGTGGAATATGTCCTTTAAAACAAAAGATGTTTTTGACTTTTTCATTTCTATTAAAAACCAAAACCAAATACTGTTTCTGCTCAATCTGGTTTGATTCAAAAGGATCAGTTGCATTTGCAGCTTTGACCTTGTCTTCCATTTCTTCTTTGTTTGTAGTTCCTTCAGGAGAGTAAGGGATTGAATGTGTCTAAAATTATATAATTAAGAAGCACACAAACAATTTTTTTTTTTTTTTTTTTTTGTTGGGAGCTTTTATATACCCTAATGGAAGCAGCAGTCATATTGATAATTATGACTAAATGTACTGCTTTTGCCCCATCATTACTCTTAAAAGGTGTGAATTTAATCTTAAAATCTGTATTCTGCATTTGGAAGTATACCATTTGGGCCTGTCCTATTGCCATTTGTCAAAGTCTTGAATTTCAAGTAATATGTACAATTTTTCAAACTATAAGATTCAGTTAAGAAAGAACAAGTACTCTTCATTAGATTGATTACACTGTTATTTGGCATATTCTTTCATCAGAAACACGCTGATAATGGTCCTATGCCATGGAGTTTTAATTCATTACCTTTCTTTCCTGAGCTCCAATTTAAAACATATCTTGATCACTCTTATGGACTGAGTCTAAGTTAATAGGCATCCTCCTGAGTCACCTTGATTTCAATTGAATTTAGTGTGTTGACTTCAGTAAGAAGGAATTTAGGAAAATATACGTGGACAGGGAGATTGCTGTTTAGTCTCCTGCTCTGTTATAAATGACCAAAGAGTCACTTCTCTGTTCAAAATAACCTCCAGCTTTTAATGGGAGCTGTGTTAACGAATCCATTACAGTATGGTAAAGTACCTGCATACTGTGATAAGGCAGAGGTTAGTCAAAGAACAATGGTGGAACCCACCATTTCATAAATATTTGAAATAACTGTAGGCTACTGTTCCTTATTTAATGGTTCCCATTTAAATTTTCTTTTCCCTGACAATTTAATTTTCAATTTTCTTACATGCGCTTTGTCAGATGTCTACTTTTTCACAAAGGTTTGAATTTGCATTCCAATTTTTCATTTTACTGTAATGAAATTTTTACACTAATTGTATCCACTACACCTTTATAAACTTTCTATTTTCCTCTGCAATTTACACAGGTATTATTTAATTTCAGTCCATTTTCTCATTTCAGCTTTTTTTTCTTTTTTGTTGTTATGGGTTTTGGTGGGAGTTTTTGCTTGATTTGTTTTGGGTTTTTTCCCCCTGAAACTGTTTGTCTAAAGTCTGCTAAGTTTAAGACAATTTCTTCCTTCATATCAGAAGACAGTGAAGCACCACTCAGCTTGATAGTATCTGGAATGGGTGAAATGTTGTTTGTCTTTTTAGTGACTATTGAAATTAGCAGTCAGACTCCTGACAGTTGCTCAGGATATAAATAAAAGCAAAATTCAGAAATAAATAATGGCAAGAAATGCTGATTTCTTTCAAATTAAATTACAGTAATGTTAGGAAGATAAACAAGAATAATGGAAATGTATTCAAAAGCACTTGAATCGTGATTCAGCCAGCAGATGGCAAGTGATGTTCAGTGAAGAAATACAATAAGGGTGAAGTTCTCACTTGTACTATGCAAATATTCTATGAATTGAAGATCCAGACAGACCTTTTCCCTCACCTATCCAATTATAGAGTATACTGTGCTTTTGTTACTATGAGAAGGAAAAAGACAATACCTTATGCACCCTCAGAATCTCAAGGATAAGATGTTGAAGGTATAAAATGATTCCTTTGTAGTGAACCTGAAGGGGCTTTGTTTCATTTTTACTGAATGTTCCAATCTGGGATGGATTCATTTGCTTATGTTTGGAGTATTAATCTCTATTACTTGCCTGAGCATGCTGAGGGAGATGTAAAGTGAAAAGGGAAAAACATCAACAATTACTGAAAACAAATGCCAAATATTGCCTATTACCACTTCTACAAGGAATTATCAAAGACAGAAAGCATAGCTGGAGCATGAAGAAAATGATGCAATAAAAATGACAAGTGGCCAGAAGCATGGTCAAAAATAATGTGGAAAAAATAAGGAACAAAAGCCTTTTTACTTTTTCCATCCAACGAATTCTGTTGAATTTAATGTCAGTATTAGGGAACAACTTTTGACCCTAATAAGTTAAATGACTCTAAAAATACAAAATGTTTGGTAACTCTCGGTACATTCGTTATGTCATCTAAAATCACTTTTTGGGAAACGAAAATGTCTTAAAAGACAAAAGTCAAAGTTTGCTCAAAAGGTACCAGAAGCTTCTATTCTGTATGTGGCCAAGCACATGTTGACTTATGCATGCATCACCCAAAGAACTTATGAGAAAGGCTTTCACAAAAAACATTCCAAACAATGTCAGCCAAACATCTGAATGAGGCATTTAGATAAGAGCGTACAGTATTTTCATTAGTTCAGTTTAGGTTGTGGATGCCCCCTCCCTGGAAGTGTTCAAGGCCAGGTTGGATGAGGCTTTGGGCAACCTGGTCTAGTGGAGGGTGTCCCTGCCCATGGCAGGGGGATTGGAACTAGATGGTCTTTAAGGTCCCTTCCAACCCAAACTGTTCTATGATTCTATGATTCAGGTGAACGTGAAAGTTTTCAGCTGGCTTTCCGCCTCATGTGTCAACAATACTAATCAATAGCTAGGGGTATAATTTTCTCTTGGCATTCTCTTTAGGATGCTTGATAGCCCTCACTCTTTCTTAAAATATGCAGTTAATCTTGGCTTTCTAAACATGCTTACTAATAGAATGCATGTTAAAAGTGCATAAATAATTCACATTAAAATTACATGATTAATTAGCTGAATGGAACTAAGGCAGGAGAACATCGAAAGAAGAAAATATGCAAATTTTATTCTTCTTCATCTTTAAGATAATTTGCAATTTTTTCCTTTGGTAACAGTAAAACATAAATTGTGATGTGGATGTAACAGTAAACTGCATGGAGTAGAGTCAGAAGACTTTAATTTTGTAAAGACGTTAAAGATGTTAATTGGCTTAACAATCCTGCCAAAACAATTAAAACAGCAGTGGGTGGTTTGAGGATGATGCAGATCATTGATGCCCCATCAAACTTAATACAATTATAGTCATATTTTACCTGAGTGGATCCTGAATGAACCACCCACACACGACAGAGATTTCAGAAAACGTCCGTTCAAAAGATTTCAGTGATAAGTGAGTCACAAGAGTGTTAAATGTGGTATACTTTTTGGCTTCTAGCATTGGACATAGGACAAAAACTTAAGAAGTGTAACTTTAAAATGTATTTTTTAAAAAGGAAAGGAGGAAAAAAGAAAAAGTACTGCTTTATTAAGACCAAAAATGTAAAAAAAAAAAAAAAAAAGGCAGGTTATATTAGCTAGATTTTAAATATTTGTCCTCCTAGAAAACTAATAAAGCAAAAGCTAGATTTTATCATTTATGTTTTTGAAGCGTGATTTAGGTTTCAGTCATGTAATTTCAATTGTCTTTGACTGAAGGCACACAGCTTGAACTCTATGTGCAAAATTTTAAAAATATATTCAAATTGAGCATGCAATTATATCAAAACAGAGTTATTAACACTCCTGAATCAAACTATTCTACAAGCAATTGTAGCAGATGTCAGAATCTTTCTCAGTTGCTTAGAGAACTTACCAACAGTTACAGTTGCTTCAGTTTATTTCTTTCTATTTCTTTATTTATTTATATTTATTTATTTATTTATTTATTTATTTATTTTCTGTTTGTTTAAATAATTTAAATGAAAATGTCTCTGCATTGACTTCAAACACTGAAGTGTAAATATTATATTAAAATTTTGTGAAATGAAAGATCAGGTTTTAGCCCTGTAGTTTGTATTTTTATTCTTTAGTATTTTGTTTTAAAATTCAAATTTATGGCCTTTAACATCATAAGGAGAGCAAAAAAGAATATAAAGCTTGGATTTTGGGGCATATTTTGTCTTTATCAGTTCCATTAGTCATCCTATCTGAGGGCTAGATTTTTACCTACTGTAAATCAGAAGAGATTTCAATTAGCTGGTTTACTGAGCTTAAGATTTTGAGAAGTGTATTAGTTGGAAGTTATCTGCTCTCTCTTCTTTATGTCCCCACTGTATAGTGTATTGTAGTGTTTTAAAAAAGGCTTTGGACTTTTTTGACCTAGCTTTTAAAGTAAAAAAACCCAACCAAACCTTAATTAAATTTTAGAATTTCAGATTTTTTCATGAAAATGAAAACCTCAGTCTTTTGCTTTAGAAAAATTAAATATAACAATAAAAATAATTATCTGCAAAGAACTTGGGAAATTCTTCTTATCTGGATATATTCCCTGTATAAAGTGTAAAGCTCGGTTCATTCAGTAACAAAACCTAATTTTCCTCAATAAAGTTAAAACTTTGCAACTTGTCTTTATTTTCTATTTGAACAGAATGAAAGTAGAACTATAAGTCTAATCTGTAAGAGGATATTTATCATGCAGAAGCTAATACAAGCCCTTTCACACCAGAAATTTCTTTTGTTGTTTTGTTGTTAGTTTTGCCTTTTCTGACAGATTTTTGCTCTTCTTTTTTAAATTTTAAAATATAATTAAAACATGAAATATATATTTTTTACAGCATTGCATATCTATATAAATCATCGATAACTACTCATTCTTTCTCATCCTTGGACTGTGAATTATAGAATAATACATTTATAATGAAAAAATAAAATCTAGGACTCAATACAAGCAGAAAACAGTTGTTCTTGGAGAAGTAGTGAAAGTAGATAAAGCTGATATATGCTGCTCAATTATGAAATGTATCTATAGAGGATGTATTGAAAATCCTTTGATCCGGATATCTTCCCAAGCACTTTCTTTTTGAGGAAGTCTATTGCTCCCTCCTATCAAGTACATCTGTTTGATAGCTGCTTTTATAGTTACACTTGATTTTTTTTCTTTTCTAAATAAGCTTGCAAACATTTTTGCCTATGTGAAAATTATAATTAACTTTAGTGAAGCACAGCAGTTTTAAAGGTACATGGCATTCACCCAGGATGTTTTGAGAAGAGCTGCAGAGTTCACTTATGTCTACCATTAGTAAAGCTTTTATTGTCTTCATATCCAAAGATTTTGCCCTTTCACTGTCAAAGCAATTTAGCTACATCTCTACTTCATGAAGCCAGGAATCCTGAAGCAATCTCTAACATGCAGTAATAAATAAAATTTCAGAAAAGCCAACCCAAATTATTTACTGTATTTACTGCAGAGGTTCCTACACCTCTTTAAAGATATGACTTGGGGTTACAAACTGAAGTATTATTATGTATATTTTGGTGCCAATATGTACAGTTTTTCTTGAATACTTTCTGCTTTGTCTATGATAGTGCAGGATTTGTACTGAAAATGTTTGACTTTTAAAAATGTAAACAAAACCTAACCAAATAGTCATATAAACCTAAAAAAAAAAAAAGTCTGTAACTGTATTCTCAATGGTTTCTGTGACCTCTGATTTGCTTATAGAAAAACTATATAAATTACAGGAAAAAAAATAATAAACAAAACCAAAAACCTATGCACAATTTAGAAACACACAAAGTGAAATATGGAAATGAGTGGGCTTCAGAAAAAAAGCAAGCAACCAAACAAACTACAAAATTTATCAGGGTCTTCAGTATAACAATGTTATATAAAATGTTGTTTTATAATGATTTTTGGCATAATAAACTCAGAAATTCCTATTAAGATTGAGAGTTCACTGTTTGAAGCACTGTCCAACTTCCACCAACTGGAAAAATTGACTAAGACCACAGTTTTGTGATTTGAATTAGAAGGGCTGGATTTTCATAGAAAGGCAAATACTTAGAAGTTTGTATTTCTGTTGTGTATTGAGTTTACCCATACAGGCCATGTCGTATAATGAAGATTGAAATTCAGATATGATGACAAGAGAGTAGGAAACAAATGCAGGCCAGTCAAGAATCATCAGATGAACAGTGATACTAAATTGTAAACATAGTTGCATGAAGTCTACTTAGTACACTTGCAAGAATTAAATTAATTAAGATAAAATTAAAAATTAATTAATAGTGAATTAATAAAATGTTAATTAATACAAAACCTGCATGAGTAAGAGACTGTTTGTAAAGTCCTGCCAAACTGAAAGAGTAGAAAGAAGATTGAGAAAAATAAATAAATTCAATGATAGGTTTTTCTTTTTTTTTTCTTTCAAATATTAACAATTCTAATACAGTGAATTGTTCTGTAATAGATGGACTAAAACATATACATAGAAAGAAGGGATTCTCTGAAATAACTTGTTTCTTGTAGCTGAAGTTTTTAAGGCAAAAAAAAAGGCAAAACCCACCGAAAATGTGATACAGTCTCAAAAGCTAGCAACAATTGGCTTATACTGCCTCTGTTTTATAGTTTAATGATTTTTTTGCATCTGTTGTTTTAGAACCTATCCCCATGCACTTAGAAAGAGGTCATATCTGCCCTCTCATACGTAAGCATACACTTGCCTGTTTCTCATAATAACATGAGATAATGTTGCATAGTTAGTGTTTCAAGTTTGGCTAGTGGTAATGTATCTTGCTGTCATGCAAGGATGCCTTGCAACTCACTTCGCATTCTTCCTCAGTTTCTTGCCAGACAGGCACAGGCTTTGTGTTAGAAAGACCATTCATTCTCTCTTCCCACATATTAGAGGAAAGCATGGTTTGTTTGGGTTGTTTGGGGTTTTTTTCTGATGTGAGGTCCCCTTAGTCATTTATAGGAATGTTGTATGTCTGCTGGAAAGGGAAAGAAAAAAGGGAATTTTAGGAGGAAGCTTTCTCCAAACCTTTTCATGTAGTTAAAGCAAATGAAAAATTGCAAGAATATCATTGTCTATCTGCTTTGCATGTATGTATGTATGGATACATATATTACACACATGCAAGATATGTTGGTATGTTATGTTTACAAATTGGAAGACTGGGAGAAAGGAAAAAGCCATTTAGGTAACATGGAGAAAAAGATCCTGACAATTCATTTTTAAAAGTACTTACAAATTTTGAGATATATTACGTTTGTTCGGCTGGTAATACACAAGTGGTGGTACAATGCTTAGAATACTAAGCATTGCATAAATGTTGAAGTTAATTTTTGGTTAGTATAGCTTATTTAAATGTTTATTTCACTCAAAGCAATATCTGCAGACTGTCTTCAGTAAATTAGTTTCTTTCCTCAGAGTTCACAGTGGTATCAGAGTTATTTTTTGGTTGGCATATTTAAAATATGCTATTAGTATTTGTTGTGATTTAGCCTCAGCTGGCAGCTGAGCACCATGGAGCCGCTCGCTCACACCCACCCACCCCACACCCCCCCGGTGGGATGGGGAGGAGAATGGGAATGAAAAGGCAAAACCTGTGTGCTGTGAACTAGTTGATTTCAACTTCAGACTCTTTATCAGCACATTTTAAAATGCTCATACTTCTTACATGATCAGTTTAACTCCTGCTGCATACTTAAGAGTAACCCAATCAATTCACCATTTTAGAAAGGATGGTTCAGTGAAGAAACTATTAGCTAGGCAGAACCATTACTATCTTACACAGTCCTACCATTTTACCAACTTAACGGTGATGAGTAACTAAGTTGCACTGATGAACATTTCTCCTGGTTAACTGAAAAAGGATGATTACATCAAGATTTCATGACATCTATCTGTAGATAGGGTAGCTATACTTTATTGTGGTAGGTATTTTTTATGGCTGAGAGGCAATATGACACCTGCAGCATTTCAAAAGATTATAGATTTTTTTTTTCCACATCCAGTAAAGTTTATTTTATTGAAATGAGGAATCTTTCTCAAGATCACTTTTCAGTGCTGCATTTGCAGATATTTGTAAAACTGTCATTGAGTTCTTCTCTATGCTTTCTTGTTACACCCACCATATACCTTTTCTGAAATTGGATATCATTATTTATCCTGCAACTAGATGGAGAATGTTGGAGAAATTACCCTTGTTTTACTCTTAGCGCCCAGTCCTACACTATGTAATACATGGTATAATCATATGATCTACAAAAAGATGCTTTAGTGAGGTAATCTATATGCCACTGTTTGAATACTAAATTGCAAGATCTTCATTGAATCTCACATCTTCAAATATTCTGTGGCAGAAGAAAAATTGTCAGTTCTATTATGCTAGAAGTACACTGTAGGGGGCTTGCTTGTTTCTTCTTTCTCATTTTCAACATTCAAAGGAATTTTGTAATTGCTTATTAAAGCCTTGTTTCAGCCCAGGTAATCTAAATCATTTGCTTTAAGTGTCTAAATTATGATCCTCTATTTCTGAACTAAAGTCTACAGTAGGTAGAACAAAACTCTTCCTTCTAGAGAGTGATTCTGTTAAACTGACCAACAGATTAGTGAGGCTGTGCAGAACTTATGAGAATTTGCAATTATTGTTCTTTTACAAGGTTTACAAGGAAGCATTTGATAGAGAATATTTTATTTATTTTTTAGGATAAAAAAAAATCTTATTCATCTATACTTGATGCTGTGACGTACATGAACCTTACTCAATGTAACTATCAGGAAAGCAATTCAGTATTTCAGATATATTATTGGCCAGGAAATGATGCAAAAATAAGCACAGAAAATGTTCTTGACTTTACTGGAGTGTATAATTTTTGTAGTACTACTGATACTGTCCAGTGCTATTTACAAATCCCATTACAGCTGAGAGGTAATTCTTTTCATAACATAAAGAACAGTGACAGATTTTGCTTCAAATGAACAGTTACCATTGTCCCAACTTCATCTTGGAATTCCATCCCCTTTATAGAGCCAAAACAAGAGTCAAATTGTTGTAAAAAAATGACCACTCGAGAATATTTAAATTTCCTGAATCCATCTTTCATTCAAAAATTTTATAGTTAATTTTATTATGATAATTTTAACTTAATTTGCCAAACTTTAGTAACCAAGAAAGGTACAAGCCATTTAGATTAGTTCTGGGATTTTCAGTTTGTGTAACACCACAGTTTAAAGCCCTGTGGCCGTCCAACAGTTCTCCAAAGGAAGTCTAATTCTTAGTAGCTGCAGATTGTCTACACAAGAAAAGGCTCACTACTAGAAAAATGAAGGGAAAGAAGTGACATGGTCTTATTTTCACTCACATTCTTAGGTCCTATCATTCCCCTCATTGTATTTTTAGAAAAGATGCATACACAGGAATTTCTTGATTTGTGTCCATAATGGAGCTGAATGTGATGAATAATTTCACCACCTACTGTGCTAAAAATCACAGTTATCTTTCCTTTAAAAACTTTGCACAATGTCTCCTTCAGATTACTGCTGTGACTTACTGTTTCTACAAAAATTATTCCCAGATCAAAAAGAAACATTTCTATAGCTATCTATCTTACCTTGCTTTTCCTTTTATTATCTTATGGTGTCTTTTAGTCTTGTCTTTTTTTTTTTATTTGAATCATATATAATAACTGTCTTCCCTGCATACCTTTTTATAAATTTTAAATCTTTTTACCATGGTAGAACATTAGTTACGGTTTATTAGTTACCATGATTTTATTATTATGCCTTAAATTTTACTATATTTTTTTAGTCCATACACTTTATGTAGGTAATTATGAGAGGTTAAATTCCAGAATATAGTTATATGTATCTTAACATTTATTTCTAATTGGTTCATCCCATTGGAGACATGCAAATTAGAACAAGCTTCAGTTACACCAAAGGAGATGCTTTATAATGTCTTTGGCTGTGGTTGAATGTTTTGAATCAATAAATCGCTATCAGCTCTCCAAATTTTTATAGTTCCTAGCTAACCTTTCAACACCAATTAGTTGCTACATTTTAGATTTTATATGGTTTTATGGGGAAGGTGGGAAATAACATGGTTGCTTATTGCTGACCACAGTTTGGGAACTGATAATTAGACTCCTGTTAATCTTTTATTCTGAGCCTGTCATCAACACCTTCTTCAGCAAGAAGGCTGAAATGAACCTCCTAGATGGCTTCTATTTACGCAGTGATTCATACCTTTAGAGGTGGTATCATTTTGAGGCTCGGCTTTACTTGTGAATCAGTTTAACAGAGGTATAACATAACCTCCATCTCAATCAGTATTTAAACATGCAAACTTTAAGTTTTACTATTTAAGAATATTTGATTTCAATAAGATTGTCTGTTTAGTTTTTTTCTCTTGGACATGAAATGTGGAGTGGTTGAGATTTATTCTTTTTCCATGACTTTTTAAAATTACAGTGTTATAAGATTATGACTGCAGCCTTTCCAAAACTCAGCCTTTCAGCTTTACAACATTTATCATCTTATCTTATCTTATCTTAAGCTGTTTTACAACAGGCTGAACTTATGTAGTTCTTTGTGCAAAAGGTGCAGAATATCACTGCAAAGAGAATTATTTATGAAACTTCAAAAGCTATTTCCTATGAAATGTACATTGTGCATTTGAATGTACAATGCAAAAAATAGGTAAGCGGTAGAGGCTGTGTTGTTGTTCAGACACACAAAATAGCAATATTTAAGTAAAATCCTGGAAACTTAGAATAGTGACAAACTTCTTTTGCATTTAGCTGGAGCACTTAAGTGTCTTCTTGTTATCCACCAAATGGTATTAACCATTCCACCATCATTGCTGGTAGAAGATATGTGATTATTTTCTATTCTTTTTTTATGCACTCAGATTATGAGATTGATAAATAAAAGCAAACCAGGCTTTTGGGTGTTGGTGGAAGGCTGTAGCTTCACAAGGAAGGAAATCTGTATTGACATAGATATTTGTGTATTCTCATATGCTTGCAGCTTCTGACATGCTTCCAGCTTCTATTAAATGTTTCTATGAAATGTTCTCCGGCTGAGGAAGAAAGAGTGGGCTACAAACATAAAAGCAACAGAGGAGAATTGGGCAAAGAATCTGAAAATATGAGGCTTCTTCTGAAACACATTCCCCCTTATATTTATGGCATATTAATTCTTTACACTTAAACTATGGGAAGACTAAGGCAAAAGACAGATAAAATCTTCACAGCAGCAAAAGAACTCCTCCTCTCCCCTTTCCCTCTTTCTTTGCCTGCATCTACTTGAAAGGCTCATTATCTCCCACTCTAGAGAACGTTATGTACATTTATATATTGTTTAGATCTAAAATATTTTTTACATATTTTTAATATGTTTTTTTAAACATTGAATTGCACCATGGCAATCAGCCACAGTTATGCACTGTTATCTGGATAAAATACAGGGCATTATTTTTAACAATCACCCATCAATTGCTTTCCTACTTCCTTTACTGTCCTGGAGGTGAAATTACGAGGGTAGCTGAGCATGTGGCAACAGCTTCCTCACCTTTAGTTATAACAGCTTGTGTAGTCTTAACAAGCTACTGCTAAACCATTATATTTACTGGATGAAAAAAAGCGAGGGAATTACAGGCAGGATAAAAGGAGAGGCATAAAGGGTAGAAGACTATGGTAGCCTTCAGCTAAGCAGGTATGGCTGGATAGATATAAGGGGGATTCCTGTAGAGCCTTTTAGCGCTCCTCTTTTCAAATCCTGCTCAAGTCTTTTAAGGTGATTCTATATTGTGTGATTTTACTGAGGGAAATGAGATTTGTTGTTACAGCACAAGTAATACTGAATTGCAAAAGATGTACAGCAACTCAAGTCTCTGATGTCAGCAAAGCCTAAAATCATTAGTTTCCAAAAGATACTGTATTAAATGTATTGGCTGTAGACAACAGTAGCAGTTCTTGAAGTAGAAACCTGAAACTTTATCTTTTCATCTTCAGAAACCTCACAGCTTTGTCCTCTGAGCTTCATAAAATTTCTCCTTTCCTTGTAGGTCAGACAGTAGGGAATGAAAAAAACCCCACATCCTAAGTGTTTTGATTATTCATTTTTTATTTAAGCTCATATAACAAGCTTTTTACTAACCTCTATTTAAAATGTGGACAGAAGTGAAAATAAGAAAAGGTGGCGGCTTGTAAAGTAGAGTCCAAGAAAAGAAACTGACAACAAATGAGTAATGCAAGTCATCACTGTCAATGACTCTAATGCTAATGGTAAGGCAAATAAAATGGCAATGAAGTTAAGCAACAACATCATTCAGATCGGTTAGTGAGACTCCTGAATAAAAAGTTAAAATAAAACCCACCAGGAATGAGATGAAGCTTTCTTATGCCAGAGTAAATCAAGTCTCAAAATCAAGTTAATTTTCCCCTATATTAACACACTCTAAACTGCAGTATATCAGGTCTCCAATACCAGTGCTAACGATATTTCTAGCTTATCTCAAGTGCAAAAAGACTCCCTGACACAGTATTTACCATTATTCCTTAATGTAGCCAGGTCAATACATTCATTATTGATCCAAGGGTGAAAATCTTGCTTTATCCTAAAGATTACATTTAGCCACTGTTACAAATTGTAGGAATACAGACAAGAAAAAGGATTAATATCTGAGAAAAAGCTAGTTCAGGTGCGGGCAAACTGGATAATCCAGTTTCTGAAATATTTGTTGGAAAATTCAGAATTCTGAAGGCTGTTAGTGCCTTCTAATTGTGGAGGTTTTATTCAGGCTTTTATGCTGATGAACTGTGTATTGTTCAATTTTGCTTAAGTTTGTGGCTTAGCAAACTCAAATTTAAGTTTTGCAGTCCATATCTTCACACTTTTAAGCCTTGGTTTCTATATTTAAAGGGATTAAGTTTGATTTCTCTAAACCGTTGTCCCACTTAAAACTTTTTTATCAAGACTAGAGAATGGGTTGGAACCAAGGCATTCCTGGATTCCCTCCTTCCCATCCTCCTTATCCCTGAAGCAGTTTCTGTATTCAGACTAATGATACAATTAAGATTTGACAAACCCTGTGGTGGTGATTCACCCTTTGCCACTACGGGTCTCAGTAACTAAACTATAGAGGTAACCAATTTTCTTTAATATCAAATATTTCAAAAGCTTGAAATGACAAAAGGAGAATAGAGAAAAAATGAAATAAATATTAAAAAAACCCAAAACCCCTTGAAAGATAGGAAAATTATCAGCTAATAATATTTTAAAGTTTTATTTTGTCTTGTAAGTTAACTGTAGACGGTCTGTTCTCAGTTCTATCATATATATCTTATGTTTGATAAATAATTTTGTGCAAAGCATTAGTATTCTACCTGAAGTTGTACGAGCAACCCAACTGCAGTTGGCAGTATTGCTGTCACTCAGTAAGTGTAAATACATTTGTAGCCATATTGGAGACTTTTTGTCAATGTTTTGCAATAAATTTTCAGGTGCACTATGAAAACTCAGAGGTTGCCCAATAAATAGGAAGTATTATAAAGTAAGTATATGACTATATTTATCAGGTGATAAAAATGTCAAAATTATTCCATGACCATTCCACTAATACGGCAAATAAATGTTACTGATCACTGAGCTGAAACACAAAAACTTCAAAGTGGTGTCATGGTTTAAGCCCAGTGGGCAGCTAAGCCTCATGCAGCCACTCGCTCTCTTCCCCACAGTGGGATGGGGGAGATATTCAGAAGGGTAAGAGTGAGAAAACTCATGGGTTGACAGTATAAAAGCTAAACCCATCCATGTAAGCAAAGCAAAACCAGGAATTCATTCACCACTTCGCATGGGCAGGCAGGTGTTCAGCCATCTCCAGGAAAGCAGGGCTCCATCACACCTAACAGTTACTTAGGAAGACAGATGCGATCGCTTCGAATGTCCCTTCTTCCTCCTTCTTCCCCTCAGCTTTTTTGCTGATGTGTTGGGTTTGCAAGGCAAGGTTTTGGTAGCAGGAGGGCTACAGGGGTGGCTTCTGTGAGAAGCTGCTAGAAGCTCCCCCTGTGTCTGATAGAGCCAATGCCAGCCAGTTCTAAGACGGGCCTGCCGCTGGCCAAGGCCAAGCCAATCAGCACCTCTGTGATAACATATTTAAGAAGAAGAAAAACACTTAGAGAGAGAGAGTTTTTGCAGCCGGAGAGAGGAGTGAGAAGGTGTAAGAAACTCTGCAGACACCAAGGTCAGTGCAGAAGGAGGGGGAGGAGGTGCTCCAGGCACCAGAGCAGAGATCCCCCTGCAGCCCGTGGTGAAGGCCATGGTGAAGCAGGCTGTCCCCCTGCAGCCCATGGAGGAAGGATGAGGGGGTGTAGCGATTCCACCTGCAGCCCGTGGAGGACCCCACGCCGGAGCAGGTGGAGGCACCTGAAGGAGGCTGTGGCCCTTGGGAAGCCCACGCTGGAGCAAGTTCCTGGCCGGACTGGTGGACCCGTGGAGAGAGGAGCCCACACCAGGGCAGGTTTGCTGGCAGGACTTGTGACCCCGTGGGGGACCCCATACTGGAGCAGTTTGCTCCTGAAGGTCTGCACCCCGTGAGAGGGACTCCATTGTGGAGCAGGGGAACAATGAGAGGAGTCCTCCCCCTGAGGATGAAGAAGTGGCAGAAACAACGTGTGCTGAACTGACCGTAACCCCCACTCCCCGTCCCCCTGTGCCGCTGAGGGGGGGAAGGTTGAAGCCGGGAGTGAAGTTGAGCCCAGGAAGATGGGAGGGGTGGGGGGAGGTGTTTTAAGAGTTGATTTTATTTCTCATTCCTCTACTCTGTTTTGCTTAGTAATAAATCAGATGAATTCCCTCTCTAAGTTCAGTCTGTTTTGCTGGTGACGATAATTAGTGAGTGATCTCTCCCTGTCCTTATCTCGACCCACAAGTGTTTCGTTGTACTTTTTCTCCCCTGTCTAGTGAAGGAGGGGAGTGATAGGGCGGCTCTGGTGGGCACCTGGCCTCCAGACAGGGTCAACCCACCAGAGCTGAGCATGACATCATATGGTATGGTATATCCCTTTGGTCAGTTGGGGTCAGCTGTCCCAGCTGTGTCCCCTCCCAACTTCTTGTGCACCCCCAGCCTACTTGTTGGGAGGGCAGCATGAGAAACAGAAAAGGCCTTGGCTCTGTGCAAGCACTACTCAGCAGTAGTGAAAACATCCCTGTGTTATCAACACTGTTTTGGTCACAAATCCAAAACACAGCCTCATACCAGCTACTATGAAGTAAATTAACTCTATCCCATCCAACCCAGCCAAAACCAGTACACTGACCTCTGGATTATACAGTACGTAGGAGAAGATCAGATTCGAGAATGTCTAAGGAACCTGAAGGTGCACAAGTCCATGGGACCTGATGAGATGCATCTGCGGGTCTTGAGGGAACTGGCAGATGAAGTGGCCAGGCCACTCTCCATCATATTTGAGAAGTCCTGGCAGTCCGGCGAAGTTTCCTGCCGACTGGAAAAGGGGGAACATAACCCCCATTTTTAAGAAGGGAAAAAAGGAAGACCCAGGGAACTACAGGCCGGTCAGTCTCACCTCTGTGCCTGGCAAGATCATGGAGAAGATCCTCCTGGAGATTATGCTCAGGCACATGGAAAATAAGGAGGTGATTGGTGACAGCCAACACAGCTTCACTAAGGGCAAATCGTGCCTGACAAATGTGGTGGCCTTCTATGATGGGGTGACAGTGTTGGTGGATAAGGGAAGGGCAACTGACATCATCTACCTGGACTCGTGCAAGGCATTTGACACTGTCCCGCACGACATCCTTGTGTCTAAATTGGAGAGACATGGATTTCATGGATGGACCACTTGTTGGATAAGGAATTGGCTGGATGGTCGCACTCAAAGAGTTGTGGTCAACGGCTCAATGTCCAAGTGGACAACAGTGATGAGTGGCGTTCCTCAGGGGTCGGTACTGGGACCGGCACTGTTGTAACATCTTTGTCGGCAACACGGACAGTGGGATCGAGTGCACCCTCAGCAAGTTTGCTGACGACACCAAGCTGTGTGGTGTGGTCGACATGCTGGAGGGAAGGGATGCCATCCAGAGGGACCTTGACAGGCTGGAGAGGTGGGCCCGTGCGAACTGCATGAAGTTCAGCAAGGCCAAGTGCAAGGTCTTGGGGCATGCGTCGGGGCAATCCCAAGCACGACTATAGGCTGGGTGAGGAATGGATTGAAAGCAGCCCTGAGGAGAAGGACGTGGGGGTACTGATTGATGGGAAGCTCAACATGAGCCGGCAGTGTGCGCTTGCAGCCCAGAAAGCCAACCGTGTCCTGGGCTGCATCAAAAGAGGTGTGACCAGCAGGTCGAGGGAGGTGATCCTGCCCCTCTACTCCGCTCTTGTGAGACCCCACCTGGAGTACTGCGTCCAGCTCTGGGGGCCCCAGTGTAAGAAAGACATGGAGCTGTTGGAGCGAGTCCAGAGGAGCAAGGCCACAAAGCTGATCAGAGGGATGGAGCACCTCTCCTGTGAGGACAGGCTGAGAGAGTTGGGGTTGTTCAGCCTGGAGAAAAGAAGGCTCTGGGGAGATCTAATTGCGGCCTTCCAGTACCTGAAGGGGCCTACAGGAAAGATGGTGAGGGACTGTTTATCAGGGAGGGTAGTGACAGGACAAGGGGTAATGGGTTTAAGCTGAAGGAGGGTCAGTTTAGATTAGATGTTAGAAAGAAACTCTTTACTGTGAGAGTGGTGAGGCACTGGAACAGGTTGCCCAGAGAGGTTGTGGAGGCCCCCTCCCTGGAAGTGTTCAAGGCCAGGTTGGATGAGTCTTTGGGCAACGTGGTCTAGTGGAGGGTGTCCCTGCCCATGGCAGGGGGGTTGGAACTAGATGATCTTTGAGGTCCCTTCCAACCCAAACCATTCTATGATTCTATGACCTTCACTGAGCTTGTGCTATATACTATCATCTTTCAATCCTCTTTTCTTGAAATAACAGCTACTTAATGCTTTCATGATAAATTTGTTCCACCTCTCAAATATTTACTGTAGCTTTTCACTTTTTCAGCTTTTTTTTTTTTTTTTTTTTTTTTTTTAAGTAGCAGATATGAAAACAATAAGAAGTATTCTGGGTTTTGTTTCATGGGTTCCAAAAGCAGAAGCCCTATCAATTTTGCACTAGTCCTGTGCAACAGCAGTTTTCTGGGGGATCATCTTCTGTAATGTTTTTTTCACAGCATTCACTGTTCAGTAGACAGCTCCTCTATTCTACAGCTATGTCCTAGAGTCATTACTTCTAAGTATACAACTTAGACAATAGACTAGCACATATGATACACCTGCCTTATCTTTCTTTTAATGGTTTTATTGACCTGCCCACAAACAGTTTATTTCTAGGAAAATGAATTCAAATGCCTTCTCCATGTACAATCTATGCAGAAGTAGTCCAGAATCAGCAGGCACTTCAGCTACTTATGTGAAGTCTACCTAGACTCTTTCTAGAGTTAAGAGAAATAAAGCAGCACTTCTAAAAGATTATTCTGGTCTTGAATGAGCAGAATCTCCCTTTCTCTTTTTCTTTTCTGCCTCTGATGACTGAGCTTCTAACTTGGATGAGATGTTAAATGGAATTAAATTAGGAATTAACTAAGAATTTATTACTATGAATTTCTATTATAAACCAGGGGTTCTTAAAAATGAAATGTCAGAAGAGGAAGATGACATAGGCAGATTAGTGTCTCATAGGATGTTTAAGAGCTGACTATGTAGTGTGACTGCGGAAAAAATCTCTAATTTTTGGATGTGCAGAGTAGCATCTTCAGAAGCAATGGGTAAGTAAAAATGCCATTGTGCAAGACCTCAGCTGGCATATATCCTCAGTAATGAAGAAATAAGACAGGAAAAGTTAACATAGAATTCACAGCTGTCATCCAGGAAACAGAAAATTGAACTATGGTTGGAAAATAGAAGTTAGCTTGTTTAACTTAGGAAAATAAAGGCTGAAAGGATATGATTGATGTTTATAATACATGAAAGTAAATATTAGGCAGGAAAAGGTAATGTTGGAAAAGGGTATATATGAACCATGGAAATATTAGAGCAATTTTTTTAAAAAAATATTTGTAACTGATAATAAAGGACAGCCTTAGTGGCACAGTAAGAGAAAACTCAATAGTTGTATTATGGAGCTGATGATATCTTCATTAGATGAAAAGATGCATACAATAGCATGAAGCTGGACCGGGTTTCTCTTAGTTTTATATTTCTCAGTATTGTTATCCCATTTCCAGATGCATTAGAGTTCTTGCATTACATGTCTTATACAACTCCTCGTTAATGTTGGAACTGTATCAGAGGTATAAGAAGAGGAAACATGATGACCGTATCTTTGGTGCTCAGTTTTCATAGAATCATAGAATCATTTTGGTTGGAAAAAACCTCTGAAATCATGAAGTCCAACCATTAACCTAGTGCTGCCAAGTCCACCACTAAACCATGTCCTTAAGTGCCATGTCTACACATCTTCTAAATCCCTCCAGGGATGGTGACTCAACCACTTTCCTGGGCAGCCTGTTCCAATGATTGACAACACTTTTGGTGAAGAAATTTTTCCTAATATCCAAACTAAACCTCCCCTGGCACAACTTGAGGCCATTTTCTCTTGTCCTATTGTTTGTTTCTTGGGAGAAGAGACCAACACCCACCTGGCTACAACCTCCTTTCAGGTAGTGGCTGTGTGAGGCTGAGATGCCTACTGGGGTTAAACCATGACAGTCAGGCAAATATAATATTATACCAATGGAAAGAAACATTACAATCTGCCTAAAACTATTCATAACTATTCCTCACTCAGGTTACATAGAAAGTATGTACTTCTGGTCTAAAAGATATCATTTATATTTGATGTTATAGACAATATAAGGGATAAGAAGTAATGTTGTAGGAAGCAAATTAAAGATGCCTGGAACTTGTAGGATTAAAGATGTGTGAATACCCTATGTATTTTTAATTAAGTGCCAAAGTGAATACGAAACATAACTGAGTAGGCTAACAAATACATAAAATTATGACATTATATTTTTAGAATATTTGATTCATATTGATCATATTATTGAAAATAGGAGTGAACAAAGTATTTTAAGATGACATTATTGAGAGACTGATACATGTTTGGACTGACCTCTTCAAGTCAGGGTGAAGGTACTTCAAAAGCAGTTACATGGTTACATGAATTACAAGAAATCAGAAGTCTTATATCCCCAGTAGTTTTATCAAATAAAAAATGCTGCTTAGAGAGGTAACTGAACAGGATACCTAGACAAGATATGGTAAAAGTTCTTTGTATTTGATCACAGTAAAACATCATTTCAAAGATGCAAAGGATAAATTTGTTTCACTGTTTCCAGTTTATATTTTAAAAGGAGAAAAATGTAGTATTATATAAAAGAGGGAGTGTGCTGCATAAAATATGCTTATTTGAAAAGAAATTTATTTTTTTCATCCCTCTCACTGAAATATTAGATCCTACTTGTCAGAAAAATTACTTTGAACTATAGGCTATATAGGAAGGAATTAATATTTCAATAAATGTGCATTAAAATATCTTTTGATGAGGCTTGTGACAGTAAGATAATACGACACAACAGAATGATATCAAGTTCTGTATGAATTATTGCTTCATATTGCCACAATACTTTTAAAGGAAGACTGTTAAATGATTTTAAAATGGAATCTCAGGGAATGAAGTAATTAAAGCCTATGCACATAGAATGGGATATGAGAAATAATAAAATGCTTTCTCTTTTTGTGTCAATAAAAGTTATTTGAAAAGTGTATGGCACTCTGCCATACTTTTCAGGCTCATATCATCATATATTTTAGTGTCTTAGACATGCTATTTAAAGAGGTTTTTGTCATAAGCAATTATATTCTACAGTTACGTATATGCATACTTAACTAATAGTATAGACTATACAGCCATAACTATGTACATATGAATAATATTTTATAATAATTTTAACCTTTCAACACACCTTGCTAAATAAGGATTATTTTTTTTTTCCCCATGTGGAAAACAGAATCCATAGTACAGATAGATAAGCGAATGAGGATTTCCACATACAAAATTCCTCAATGCTTGTCTCCTAATCCCTGCCAATGTACTATTGTCTTGTTTGCACTGTAAAATTTAGCTTGTATCATCTTCTATAAATTTTAGATCATTGGCACCTTTAAACAAAATGTACTAACTGCTTTTCTAAAATTCTTAGAGGACATTAGTGGGATTTTCAGATTATATGGTTTAATATGGAGTAGTTAGAGAGTGACTAAAAGTTAGTTACTCATTTCTTGCAAAAATAAAGTTGTCAAATACCTTTATGTTTTACTTTGGGGAAAAAAAAAGGATGTAATTCGGACTGAATTCTACATAAGCATTGAATTACAGATAAATACATAAAAGATTGAAGATCATGAAAAATTTTATCATTATTAAAATAGCAAAGGTAGTAAACATAGATAAAATGTTCTTTATTTAGATCAGATAGGCAACTTTTTGAAAAAAAGTAGAATTTTTAAGTTTGAATATTAGTTTCTACAATTGTGATGACTACCTAAGATGAATTGTAACAAAATTTGTATCAGTGTGAAAAGAAATAGATAATGGGTATCAAATTTACAAATAAATAAATGAAACTATTAACAGTCTTTCAGAAAACTTATATCTTACATGCCAGACTTAAAAATATCTGTCTCTATGCGATAGGACAAGAGGCAACGGCCTCAAGTTGTGCCAGAGGAGGTTTACGTTGGATATTAGAAAAGAATTTCTTCACCAAAAGGGTTGTCAATCATTGGAACAAGCTGCCCAGGGAAGTGGTTGAGTCACCAGCCCTGGAGGGATTTAGAAAACCTGTAGATGTGGCGCTTAGGGACATGGTTTAGTGGTGGACTTGGTAGTGCCAGGTTAACTGTTGGACTTGACCTTAAAGGTCTTTTCCAACCAAAATGATTCTATGATGCTATGTGTACAATTAACTGAGAATGTAAACAACTTCTATAATATATTGATAGGAAAAAAAAAACAACCTAGCACAAACTGCTTGCAATACAATAAAATAAGACACTATATCCTTAATTGTGCAAAACCATATAAACTAATTTTCTGAACAAATCAAATGTACATATGTTACAAATAAGTTTTTAATTGAACTTAAAGCCTCAGATAATTCCTTAGGTATTTGCATTTTTAATTTTATTTCCATTTATTTGCCATTAAAAAATGAGAGTTCCAATGTTAGAGATGTTACAATATACCTTTCGTATTTCCAATGAGAACACAATAGTTTAAAAAATACTAATAAACTCACATAAACAGAAACATCAGCCAGGCAGCCCTATGCAAGAATAACAATATCAGCTTCTGCTCACATCAGTGACCTATACATGTCTTTTTAAACATTTGAGAAAATAGATAGAATTTGTACAATGCAAAATCAATACACTATTAGTTCCTTATCCTGACCCACTGTCACACCATCAGGACTGATATACCTTGGCCATGAAGAGAAAATCCTAGCCTCTGGACTCTATTTCCAAAACAAAATAGCTTTTTTCCAACTTTTCTGAAACCCATTAGAGTTGGACACAACAATCATTTAAACCAACACACTTATCAGTGCAAGAGTATACATTATTTTCAGCCCAAACTAAAAATATCTTTCCACCATGATAATGTATTATTTGCTCATCAAAAGGGAAGAAGTGTTATGTGCTTCTGTCTACCTGGTCAGCTTTATTGATGAGTTCCTGCAATGACACCCATTTTTTCTGCCTTCCAGATGAGATTAAGCCTGTATTTGTACAGCAAAAGGGGAAGCTTCCACTATGTGCATGTTTCAGGAAAAAGCAAGGTTTTAGTCTCTATGGAATAAATTTAGTATACTGCCATACAGTCTGTTAACTAAAAAGTTGTATCCACACAAATATTTCAAATGGTAACCTTTCAGAAATTGACTTCAAATGCAATGAAGAATTCTGCTAATATACATGAAATGGTAACATGAACAGTGTGGAAGATGAAGCTTCTGCTAAACTAGGTAGTGCGCAGCAATTAAGATATTGATTTTTAGAAAGTATTTAATAGGATATTACTGTGCTTTATGCAAGTTTATTCCACTATATTCTCAACTGTTCAAAAGAACCTGAATGGATACACGCAACAACAAATTTCTGCCAATGGAGACTGAAAGTTTTTCTACTTTTTCCCTTTCTTTTTCTCCCACATGGACTTCAGTTACATTTGGAGCAAGGGAATGTGTTATATTTCCTCACAAAACGTAATTCTTATATAATTTAAGATCATCTAGCAAGCTGGTATAAGAGGTAAATATCACTATAAACAGTGAGCTTATACTATGCAAATTAAGTGTATCTAATTAATCACTGTGGATAAAATTTATAGATCATACAAAGGCTATCGGGATGTTAAAGAATTAGAAGGACAGATCAATCATGAAGTGTCCAAAACATTTGATTTACTGGGGCCAACCAAACAGAAAGCCAAAGCAAATAAATAGGCCTTGGAGCAAGAAATTAAGGCCATGTCTACAAATATTGCATACATAAAATGTAATGACTCTGGTAAAGTTTTAAGTCAGAATTAAAAAAGAATTCAGAATTATTTTATACAAGGTAGTGTGAACAGAGAAACATGATTTTCTAATTGTAAATGCTTTCACTTAATTTTTATGACTACATTTTTAGATAACAAAATACAGGAAAGAGTGCAAATAAAAGCACAAAACTGATATAAAAGAACTAAAGAAAACATACATAAACAGACCTAAATGAATTAATCTATTTCAGTAAGAAAATTTTCCAACTTGGTAATAGTTTTAATTCCTTTTACCAGAAAAACAACATAAAACAAATAAATTCTAAAGGTCTTTCTACTGTAGAGAAAGGCACAGTAAGAATAAATGACTATAACTAAATTTAGACAAATTTATTGAAAGAAACCTATGTCTAATGGGTAACTGATCCTTTAGTAAGAAGGAGATGAATTCTACACACTTTTTGTCTTAATTAAAATGACAAACATTACTGGAAATGTGTTTGCCCTGGTAAAAAAAGGTAGTGGATCTTATATGAATGTAATATTACATAGTTAAACAGCTTTTGAGACAAAATCATCAGGCTGGATCTTCTAATTACTTTTCTAATATAAAAATCTATGGTATGATAACTGCACTGATATGATGAAGAAATATATAAAAACTGGAGCAGGAAAGTACCTTTCAAGGATATAATTCATTTTTTAAAAGCACTGAAATTATTCTCTAATTGATTCTGGTCTGTATCTATCAATGAGTTCAAATTTCTTCATAAGCGTAGTGTTTTACAATATAGATACCAGGCCTATTTGCCAAGTTAAATCTATCAGTCAAGCATATAATGTTGACAGATAAGATTTTTTCCAACTATTGTAAATTTTGCATAAAGTCAGAAGAAAATAAATTATTACACTCTGTAATGTGTAACAGACATAAGGACCAATAAGACCTTGTAAAAATCACAAGTACATTGTTGCTATTTAATTTTCTATCATTCCATATGCTTATATCATTTTGACGTTTACAGTAAAATGTGGATGACAAGAGAAAGCAGGTGATACATTGTTGCCAGATTTGAAAGTATAGTATCAAAATATGTGTAATATTGAAAGAAATGAATGCATTTTAGACAGCCGTTATCTCAAAGTATCAGAAGATAAGTTTCACTGACAATGTGTAAACATGATTCATAAGATAAATAAACATGAGAACCTAACCAATAACCGAAGAACCTATATTTTATATACGTGTTCTTGAAAAAACTCCAATGAATGGCCCAGTCTTGTCTTGAATTTGAGCAAATAATTTGAGTAATTCATGACATAAAATTTTGCAGTGCTCTGATAACATTAGACAATAATCAAAGGCAAGAAATAAAGTATTTTGTATTTGGTTGAAACTGTAGATATCAAAAAAGTCAGCTTTTAATGGGGAATAAACTTAATTTACATTCATTCATTCTGCCATCGAAATGTGCTATTGACATAGAAGCAATATATGACTTAAGAGATTTCCTGCTATATTTGAATGTAATATATTTTCACAAAGCAATAAAGTCAGAATAAATGACATGTTTATAGAAAGGACAAAATGTGAAACACCTATGACTAGGAACTAGACTTGTAATCTTGTGTCTCTTGCTTCTTGTGACACATTTCCTTTTTTTCAGGTGCTACATGACTGAGATTTTTACAACATTAAATAAACAAGGCTGCATACCCAAGGGAAAAAATAAATCTGAAGAAACATATACTATGACTTTTAGTTCTTGAAAATTCAGATTTTCTCTCCAGTAACTGGAAGGTCATTTAAAAAACTTTTGAGTAAGGATAAAGTTTGTATAAGGAGATCCATTAACTTAGTTTGTTATTTAAAAATAAGATACCTTAAGTGTTTAGTGCTATTCATCACTGTGACCTCCTGACCTGAATCATTTGCATCTATGAATAACAGTGTTAGCCTGCTATGCTGTTGGTGTCATTGTCAAGAGATGTTGCAGGGAAGAAAAAAAAAAAAAAAAAGAAAAGAAAAAAGAATGACGCATCTAGTAGGAGAAGAGGATGGGGTAGTTAATGATAGTGACAACCTCAAAAATATGTAATTGATCTGTAGTAGCATTTATATTTTAATTGTGATTGCCAAATCCATGTGGCACATTAATAATTTTCCAGCAACTTGAAACTTGAACTCTCATTTTTTTAGTTTTTAGATATCATAGTCAAGACTGAAAACACCACATGGATCACATCACATCATATGTTACATAGGGGATACTGCTATCCAACATACAGAAAAATATGAGGTGCCAGAAATACTCCCTTTTGTCACTGGAGGCTTAAATTCAAATCCTCATTAGTTCACAAATCAAATTTTATTTCTTGAGCTTGTCTTAATCCCTGTGTGTCTATATCACTAAAACAATATGTCTCCCTAAATAATTGGATTTGGAGAATGGAATTTGAAATAATGACAGTGAAAGTGTGTACATGCCGAGCTATCTATTCTCTATCAAATAGGGTAAAATGGAATAGAACAGAACAAACCAGAAATGTTTCAGGTAATATTTTGCATAGAAAGAGAGATGTGAACTTTGAACTACATTGTGCTGTACCTCCAGCCATCCCCTTATTACATCATTGCTTTGACATTTCTCTTAAAATGTTGTAAAAAAAGTTTTGCTTTTCTTTCTTTTTTATCTGTGTGGTCCTTTTTTAACAGAATTATATGACAAAGCCAATTCACATTTTTGCCTAAAATGATCATGCCAATTCCTGCTGGCGAAAGTATCCATCTGCCATAGAACACGTAATTGAGCTTAATGTGACAGGTGTTTGAAAAGCAGTAGACTAGAAAATAGACATGGAGGCTAGCAATATGAGTTAGAATCCTAGTTGTGAGGATCTACTGATAATGTATAAATTAATTGAATTGGACAAGATAGATTAAAATAGTGGATAAATCTCTGAGCATTTGTAAGATCTATTAAAAGATAATATCAGGATATTTGGGGAGGAAAGCTGCAAAGACATCAGCATCACAGACTGAAAGGTAAATACTGGCAGAGAACTGAAACTGATGGATACCAAAATTACAAGGGAAAGATAGAAAGGTGTCGTTCTATGGGCAAAATGTTAATAGCTGAGTTCTGAAGATCCTGAGAGAAGACACTGGGTCTGGGAATGCCATGAATTTGAATGCGGCTGATTTGTCGAACACTTGACTGAGAGATGATAATTGTTTGTCCTCCTATTTGTATTACAAGAACACTCTTAACCTTTGTGTCAACTTTCACACAGATCCTGGATATGGAACCACTGCTGTCTCTGCTTTACACAGAGAGAAGCCATAAATGAGAACCCAACTAATTTGTGGAAATTTTACAGGAAACCTGCCTCGGATATAAAATATTAACATAGCTTCTCTGAAACATGATTGAACAAGTTCTCATTGTTACATTATCCTGTGTCAGAGTTCTGGTTTAACAATTTTAGGAACATCTGGAAAGATGATCAAAGTCGTAAGGGTTCCAGCTGTTTCTCGATAAGGTGCTAATAATCAGCAAACTGTCTGCCAAGCTCAAAATAAATGCTCACACACTGGACCTCAACACTTCCTTTCCACACTGAACACATAATTGAATAATGATATAACTTATTTAAAAATGCTGATGAACTATTTAAAGGAAGTTTTATGTGCTATTCATATTATTCTACAGATTTATGAGAAATTTGCATTTATTCTGGTCAATACAGCAAACATCTAGTATGAAAACTAAGCATTTTACATGTAATCCAGTGATTTCAAGATGTCAGTTGGCTTTACCACTTTTATTAGTATTAATTCTCAAAAGCACAAATCTAAGTAAAATGCTAATTTTTCAATGTTTCTATTCCAAGATATTCTTGGAAATTTAATTGAATGCAAGAAAGTTTCAAATCATAATTGGATGTCTGAGGCGGAAAAAAAAGAAATATTTTCTTATATACCCAGATAAAGTTATGTACATACATTGTGAAACTAGATTTTTTTTTTAATTTGGTAAATACAAATTTTATTTACAAAATTATCAGATTCCTAAATGGACATAATGTCCTGTTAGACATTACTGTCACTGGTCTAAAAACATATCTCCAACTATAGCATAAAAGTAATTTATTTTACAATTATCAATTATTTACATGTTTAAATAAAGGAAAATACAAGACCAAGGTCCTGCACTGCATTTCACTTAAGCCATCTGAAAATCAGCTCTCCAGGTGAAGCAAGTCCTGCTGGATCTCCATCATTAATGGAAAGAAAGAGAAGAAAGAGAAGAAAAAGAGAAAGAAAGAGAAAGAAAGAGAAGACAGAAAGAGAGAAAGAGAGAGAGAAAGAGAGAAAGAGAGAGAGAGAGAAAGAGAGAGAGAGAGAGAGAAAGAGAGAGAGAGAAAGAGAGAAAGAAAGAGAGAAAGAGAGAGAGAAAGAGAGAAAGAGAAAGAAAAAGAGAGAAAGAAAGAGAGAAAGAGAGAGAGAAAGAGAAGAAAGAGAAGAGAGACAGAGAGACAGAGAGAAAGAAAGAAAGAAAGAAAGAAAGAAAGAAAGAAAGAAAGAAAGAAAGAAAAGAAAAAGAAAAAGAAAAAGAAAGAAAGAAAGAAAGAAAGAAAGAAAGAAAGAAAGAAAGAAAGAAAGAAAGAAAGAAAGAAAGAAAGGAAAGAAAGGAAGAAAGAAAGGAAGAAAGAAAGAAAGAAAGAAAGAAAGAAAGAAAGAAAGAAAGAAAGAAAGAAAGAAAAGAGAGAGAAGGAAAGAAAAAAATATACCTCAAGAAGATGATTAACTTCTGCCTTGGACATTTACATTAGAATGAATTGCTCTATAGAGATGCCTCCTAGCTAGACAACTTTTCCAAAAACTTATTGACTGAAAGCAGCTGAGGAGGAGAAAGCCCGAGTATATACACTGATCATGGAATGATAATGAGCTATCAGTGTTGATCAGTGGAAGCCAAAAAAACCCCCAAACACCAAACCAAAAAACAGGGTGCTTCAGCTAAAAGTTTCTCCCTGAAAACAGAGAATCAGCTTTCCTTATATTCTGAAATGCTGAATACGATTCTTTTCCTCATGTTCAAGACTGATAGCATCAAACTACAAAAGATGCTGACAAGAGCAATGACAATGATAAAGTGAGTAGGGTGCTGATCTTAGAAGAGGAAATGGAAAAAACATGGCTTGTTCAGTCTAGCATAGTATTTCTAATATACTGCCACGAGTTAGAATTGCAGTGTTAGAAGCAGCTTACTATAGATGTGAAATGTCTGGGCTTGCCATAAATATTTACATTAGTCAAGGAACTATTATTTTGGCAGAAGCTAGGCAGTGAAATTCTCTGTCTGTATCAATGCAATCTAGCAAAAGAAAGGCAGAGGAGGAGTATGATACCTTTTAACAGACACATCAAGGGTATAAACATCAGCAAAGAAAAAAAATACTGTTTAAACCAGCAGTCAATACTGGCACAGTGGTGGACAGGTATACATTGGCTGTGGGAACATTTGAACCAGAAATTAGAAAAATGTTTAATAGTCACCAAATGTGTCCTAAGCAGCTCTCTAATAGAAATAGGGTTGGCAATCACAAGAAAGAAGCACAAAAATTAAATCAATGTAAAGGAAAATCCAACTATTTTTAAATGGAGAGGTTTTGAGCTATGATCACTGCAAAGACACAGGCTTTAGTTCCGACACCCAGGAGCTCCCTTTCAGAGCTGTGTTTCTAGAGACTTGCTGAAAACACTATCTTGCTGTGTCAGGGTCTCTATTGGCTTGAAAAAAAAATTTTTCCAATTATACTAGAAATGCTATTCTTAGACTTTGATTGCATGATACAAATGATTTCTGAATCATCTAAGTAGCAAACTTTTACACTGTAACTATATATGGAGACAAAAAATGAGAATAGTAATTGTTGACAATAAAAGAAATAAATAGTCCTATTAATGAGAGCTGTGCAAAATCTCCAGCTGCTATAAGAGACAAAATTCTTAGTGCACAAACTGTTTGATAAGACAGTGCAGCAAGAGGGGGTGTTTTTGCAAACAGTTGGAGTTATGCCTTGAATACTGTAATATATTGTCATTTCTTAATTTTCAAGTATTTTCATTCATACCAAGTAACTGTTAAGAAATTATTTTTTTAACTATAACTTTAGCCTTGTAGTCACAAGTGAGAAAGTGATCTTTATGCATAGGCATTTTACAGAAGAAAGAGATGTGAGATAGCTGCGCAAGAGGAAATGAAACTATTGAGCTCATTTGTTGTTCATGGATAAGTTATTTTTTCAGTATTTGAATTTCTCAAAATTCAGTCTTACAAAAATACAACGCTGGTCATTTTGATCAACTCTAATATCATCCTCATGCTACAACTCATAACTGATTCATCTTATTTGACTAGTTTCATAGCAACAATCCTCTTTGACTCAGAAGTTAAGAAAAGTTGTGATGTTTGTGTGGGCTCAGTTTCAGTTTGCTTTATATGGAAAAAACCCTCAAACAAACCCCAACCCAAACCCCAAACCTAGCTACATTAGAAACTGACAGTGCTCTAATATTAGTCATTAGAAAGTTAAAAATGTTCCTCATGCAACCTTAGCTCATATCCACCAGAATACACCACATTAGGATAGTCATTGTTTACCTGATCAACCCTATTTTGTTTAGCTATTGTATTTATATTTGTTAGCAAAACCACACAACATTACTAAAGAAAGCCAAGCTTTGTGGAAAGAGGTAGCACCCTTTTGCAGATGCTACCAAATAACTGGAAAAGCAGGAAAGATTTCAAGCATGCTAGATTTATGTTATTCTCTACATTAAAATAATATTACCTAAATAATTCAAATATTACTACAATGTAACTTCAAAAATCTACTTAAGAGTTTGTAAAAAGTATTCATATAAGCCATTACTTTCTGTAATTTTACTGTTGACCAAACCTGCAGGTTTCTTGATCAGTTACATACTATAATAATCAATGAAAGGATAAAATGATTAATTTAAATGTATGAACAGGCAAAATAGGAGCTTACTTATTTGCATGCAAGACCAAACAAGAGGAGTTTGGAATAATGTGATTCTAAGTACACGAAAACCAATCTGACTGTATAATATAAGAAAAATGACACGAGACAAATGGCCCTAAAATATCTGTGAAATGAGAAAACCTATTATGCTGATATCTAAACAAATAGCTGAAATATTAATTCAAATGAAGAATAAAATATAGACAAAGCCTTTTCATTACTCATTTCAAATTAGTTCTACATAACTGATGTTTTATGTTTCCTATACATTACCTAAACTACAAGTATCCAACAGCACTCATTTTCTTGTACTTCAAAAGCTATCATAACCATGGTATAAGTCATGCATGTTGCATATGTAAATAGTTATATTTGAACCCAGCTCTGCCTATGTATAGAGATGATCAGAAATTTTCTGAAAAGTGGTGTGCTGTTAAAAAATGCTAATTGCTTGATTATGAAACATTGAGTTGGAAACGTGTTGTATTTTATAACTTTTTGGTCACTTGAAGGTAGGACTTCAAGGGGCACAACAGAGCGTAGCCCAGACAGACTGACGGTTTTACTCGCTGAAGTTCTTTTGGCAGCTGCGACCCAGAACATCCAATCCTGTCAGGATTTCAGTCTGTCGGTTACCAGCTTCCCTGATGCTCTCCTTCAGATGAAAGAGTGAGCTAACATTTCTGAAATCACTTTTCCCACCATTTTCAGGGGTGTGGGGTTTTTGGTGGGTATTTTGTTGTTGTTTTGTTTTGGGTTTTTTGGGGGGCTGTTTGTTTGTTTTATTGGGGTTTTGTTTGTATTGGTTTGTTTGGGTTTGGGTTTGGGTTTTTTTTGGGTTTTTTTTTTTTTTGCCCCGTACTGTAATTTCAACTCTATTGAGATGATATTTCAAAGTAATCAAAGTCCATTAAAAAAATTACTTCAGGACAACACTTTCCAGGTTTTCCTGATACTATATTCTATGGAACATAATAACTGATTTGTATTTTGTGTGTATGTTAATATTATAACACATAGTTTCTTAAAACAAAAATAATTATGACCTTCATGTTTCAGTCTGTGTCAGCAGGAGAATAGTCACTGACTGCTGATATACTGGAAGGCAGGGATACATCTGAGGTGGCGAAATTCAAACTTTTCTGATGATGTACAAGAATTACTTAGGAGATAACAGCTTTTTGGCAAATGAGACAGTAACCAGGAGATTTTGAAAAAGAACAGGAACATAACTTACCCTCATAAGCACCAAGCTGTAAAGAAATGAGAGAATAATGGCTGAGTCAGACCCCAAAAGATATATTTTAGATAGTGCAAGTGATTTGCTCTTGATAATCTTTTTTGCTCTCCGAATTCTGCAAAACAACCTTTTACAGCTAAATGCTGTACAGATGTAGGTGAAAAGGCAATAATACAGGCCTAAAGCTATTAAATAATTTTGTTGTTTGTATTTAAAGATTGGCAGAGATTCTTAATTGTTTTAAGCTATGCTGCAGGTATATGTTACTGCCAGAGAGAAACAACTTAATTGAAAGCTGAACTCAGAGGGGCTTACATTTCTGTTTAGTAAAGATCTGACCCATGGTCAATGCTGTAGAAATGCTGCCTAAGACTTTCCCATGTGCCTGTCATATCTAAGTCACCCTGAATAGTAGATTAAAGCTAGTCTCAAACTTTCTGATGGAAAAGTGGCTTTTCCTGCTATCATCATGAAATATTTCAGATAGAGTGATCTTTTAGTAACTTGGAGAATTTGTTTTGTAGTAATCTCACTAGCCTGCTGAAGAATGAAGAGCATTGCCTATTCTATGCTAGCTTTTCAAGTCTCACTCACGTGTTCCTGGAGTCCAGGAGCTCCTGGAGGACTCCTGTTTGTACCCGTGAGTTCTGCTCCCTGCTTGAATCTGAGAGTCCTGGGATCCAAGGAGATCCTCCTAGAGAGGATCAGTGGTGCCAATGTGGCATTGAGATAGGCTCCCTCTTCCAAGGATCTTCAGATGTGATACATCAGCTTAGCTCCTCCTCTTTGTTCTAGGAGAACAAATAGGGCTTGTATGCATGTTGTGCAGTAAGCATTGTGCACCAAAGTCTTACATTGCTATGGGCAGTTGTAAAGAGCACATTTATTTAGCTGGTTAGTGGGGTCTGGGAATAGGATTTTTTATTATTATTACTGCTGTAAGTCTTTGATATGTTATTTTTCTAAGTCTTGGTCTAGCCAAGACTCTAATGTTCTATTACTTGATAAATACAATGTGCACATTAAATCAAATATTCAGAACTTTGCAGAGATGTTCTGCTTCCTGCTTGATTAGCTATTTGACAATTCCATAGAATCATAGAATAATTTAGGTTGAAGAACAACCTCAGGAAGTCGTTTAGTTCAACCCACTGGCCAGAGCAAGGCCAACCTTGTAAAGCAGAAGTATATGGTCAAAGTTCAGAAAATACTTTTGTCTAAAGGTAACGTGGGTGGGAACAGTGGCAGGAAAATGGAAATACCTGGTGCAAGATCACTTTTCAAGAATCTTGAAAGGAAAATACTGTGAAATAGACAATGTTGAGCTTAAACTATACATATTGATGTCAATCTAGGTGTTTAAAGGCTAGACTAAAAAAAATCTCTAAGCCATGATGACAATAAGGGCTGCATAACACAAACAAAGATAGTGATAGAAATCCAGTTTAGGAGCTCAACACTGCAGTGAATATTAGCTTAAACCCAGGGGCTCTACTCCGTCTCAGTAGATAGTTCCCTACGGCATCTTTTCTTAGTAACTCCATGACCAAAATTAAGATAATATACAAAGTAATTTTTAAATACTTATAACCAAACTATTACCAAAACTAATAGCTTACTTTATTTAGAGAAGTTTTATTAGTTATTTGCGTGTTTAGTAGGTCTTTCTTGGGCAAATATCAGCAACATTGTTAGACAGAGATTAAACCCATTATTTGGCCAAGGCAGAGTTCCTTGCTTAAAGGATTAGTGGAGTTTTGCTTGCTACCTTAATACTTAATAACCTAGGACATTTTTCTTCTGTTCCTTAGAACCCTTTATGGGTTTTGCATTCCACATCTATCAGGCAGCTGTGCACAAAAGCCTAAATGAAACAGCTGGTTTCATTATATCAGTTATTTCCCATTGTAAAACACATTGTGCTCTTTACTAAGCTAGACAAGTTTGTGGCTACCTCATTTTTTTTATATATATATATATATATATATGTTTCTATACATTGATATGTTAATCCTTTTGACAGAAACTATTGTTATTACAACAATATATTTTGAAGGGCTTGTTTGGGGTGGTTTGTGGGGTTTTTGTTTGTGTGTTTGTTCATTTTTTTCTTTCCCTTTAGCTTATAGTAGGTAAAGCTGCTAAAATTCATGGTCATACACTTCTTTTGTTTTTCCCATTAAAGTATCACCTAATGATAGCATATTCTGTTGCTTTAAAAAAAAAAAGACATTTTTGTTTGACAAATTAAAGTATCATTGCTATTTTAGAGGTCCCATTTTCTTTACCCCAGAACATGAAACTAAATTGCCAAAGCCGATTATTAAAGCTGTAATTTTCTAATCCATTTTTCCATGGAGCTGAGTCCAAGCACCTGGAAAAGCTTGGCTGTCTTCAGGACTCTGCCTATTGTCATGTACTGCAAGGGCTTTGTGACTTTGCATGCGCAATGTTTTGAGAGTTCTGGCAAACATTCAGTGAACTGATAGTTGTGAGAGGTCCACAACTATAGTTAGTTTTAAAAATGATGATGGCAGTTTCCTGGCAAGACTGGATTATTCAGGGTTGGGGGAAAACAAGCAATTTCAGAACAATTTTTTTCAGCTGTGTTTTTCCTTATGATGTTTTTCTTATATTTTAAAAGTTGGTTTCAAAAAGAAAATTCAAGAAAAAAATATAATTTGTATTTCCATAAGACTTTAACAAGATGATAGAAAAAGAATCCATCTTTCAGCTAGTTTCCTGAGACATATTTTGTGTCCCTGTAACTTAAGGTAGTTATTGTATGCATCATCCTTGCTGCCAAGTAGTTTGGAAGAGGCTTTAGCACAGGTATTTGTACTGCTGGTATGCAACTAATGCAATACAGTTTGTTTTCATGGAATTTGGGGGTAAATTTTTGGTTCTTAGTAGCCAGAGAATTCTACTCACTTTTCTAATTCATTGGCAATACAGAAAAAGAATGTACACCATGGTAATGCAAGTAAATGCTTTTACAAAATTTTATTTCTTTAATATTACAAAATCCTATCGGTTTTGTATTTATTAGGTGTAATACATGAATGGAATATCCCACTCCAAAATATAAATTCCAAAATATAATTTTTTTTCCTACTTTAAAATATGCAGTCACTTGGATCCTGATCATCAAAACATCAAAGCCAACAACAGACTCTTAAGTACTGAATGCAAAGAATGAACAGTGAATACTCAAAGGAAGCTGAAAGTGTGCTTGGACTAAAATTTCAACTGGTACATTAGTCATAATCACAATATAGTCATCAAGGAATTGAGAAAGAGAGGGCACAAATATTTATCCCACATTTCAATTTATGTACATGTGTTAAGCCTTGAGCATGAGACACATGCAGTTAACTGCTGCCTGGTGCCCATTTGGTGGTGGAATTCTGGGCCATTCATTCACAAGTTACATGAATGTAGCACCAGTAAATAAATGGAGTTATTCTTCATGTCAAAGGCTGCAATGCTGTCTCATGTACTGGACAATAATGTGTTTGAAAAATCTACTTTTTCTGTCTGGTGACAACCATTTGTGGTCTATCCAGTTTATGCTGAAGTTAAGATTTGTGGTCTAAAAATATGTGTCAATACTTTATGGTGGAAGACATGGTAAAGGTAAAATAATATAGTTGTGAAATGGTTATGCAGAAAGCAAGTAGCCGATTCATAATGGAATGTGCTGGAATTATTATAGTTTTTTATATAGCTGGAATAGTTTGCTACAATTCTGTAAAATCAAATAAAATATACGAATAACAATGAAATGATATGCAGATGGTTGCAGTTCTAGTCACATTGAAGTAAACAATATTTTGGTGAAAGAAGGGTTGTACTCTGTCCGAAATAAATATGCTCTATTTCTTTCTTTTTCTTTCCTTTTCTTTTTAATTTCTTTCTTTTTCTATCCATGGTACTATGTTCCATTTTCTTTTGGAAAAAAAGATTTAGACAATAAAAAAACTTATTTATAAATTAGTATTATTCTTTTATAATTTCCAGTGAATTCATCACCACACAGATGAGTAACAAAACATTTTGAAATGTACTATAAAAGCAGAAATGTAAATATTTCCTGGTCTCAGATATTTGTGATGTTAAAGTAACACTATAAATATTTATTAATTAATAGACAGCAAGAGACCCCTGAAAATAGCCAGAACAAATGAAAATACTGAAGAAAGTCAAATGCACATGTCAATTCCTGTAGGGTTTGGTTTGTTTGGGTTTTTTAATTATAAATGTTTGCAAAGCATGAATAAAAAACTCCAGGAAAAATAAGAAAATAATATCCAGCTGAACAGAAAAGCTGAATTGTTTGAAGGTACTGAACAAGTTATAGCTGCTGAATTAACTAAACATCAGATGCCTAATTCTTTCCTCCTTTGAAAATCTCACCAAAAGCTTTCTTAGAATATCTTATTTAATATAATACAGTTTCTGAGTAAAAGGGTAACAATTATTATTTAAAGTGTATGTATACTCACCTTTATATTGTATGTGAAGATCTCTCTGCCTTATTCTACCCTTGAGAATAAAGAAAATGTTTAAATGCATTATTTTTATGGACTGCCTGTAATATTTCAAGCCACCATTTTTTGGATGATAACAATATTTATAAACCTTATTAGAAAGTATATTTATTTTACCTTTTAAATACAAGAGAATAAGCTGTAAAACATTTTATATTTGGAATTGAGTTCTTTTTTTTCCACATCACACTTTTGCCCAATATTTCACAGGAAAACAATAGAAATAAGAATAGGATATTACAGTAATTTCAAAAGAATCTATTTTGCAAAGCAAACCATCAGCATATTTTATGTTTTGATAATAAATAATTGCATTATTGTATGAGCTTGCAATTCTGGTAGAATAAATACCTCACCAGAAGAATGTCTTTTAGGAAGAATTTATAGATAATTAAGTTGTATTATCTACTGGCAAGGAATTAAGGAAGGTATCTTTAGGTCCTGTCACAGCTTTGGTAGATCATATATCCTTAATCTGGTGGTTTTATTCTTTTCACTGGTTACTTATCTAGGTACACAGTATATCCTACAATGATACTTCTGTTGGTTAAATAACAGAAATTTCTGAAAAAAAATAGCTTGACTTATTCCTTAAAAAAGAACTGCAATGATAAAATATATTATATTGTATATTGTTATCGTCTTTCTTATCCCAAAGAAGAGCCATTTTTTCTGGGTCATCTAAAAATACTTGACAAGCTGCTGTATTATGAGTGCTGCAAGCTATGCTAATTAAAACTGTCTCATTTTTTGTGTGTCTCAGTTGGCAATAGTGGTGTCTTCCTATATTCTTGGAATTTGGGTTAGCCAGAAATCTGCTGCTTGTGAAAGACAGGTGTACTGAACCATCTATCATGAAATCTGCACAGATACTTGAGGTCCTCTGTACTCCAGAACGTACCTTCTGGCCACGCTGTGCACTACATAAACTGGTCAAAATGTTTTGTTTAATTAATTATCTTTAAAAACATTCAGTTTCTTTTCGTCGCTGTTAACAGTATCAGAGAATAATAATGGATGACAGTTGACTGCTCACCTACTGATTTTCAATGAAAATAAAACTGTGATTTACAATATTGTATAACATCATGGAAAGAACAAATAATTTCCCAATGTCTGTATTTTTCATATAGTCATATATTGAACATTTTCATTTTGGGTATATTGGCAAATGTTAAGATAATTTTCTTCCTGTTGCATAGTAAATTGTTTTAAATTTATGGTACATTTCTTAGACAAGAGTATAAGAGGTTTTAAATTATTTATCTCTTTTTGTTCACAGATCATTTAAAACATCAAAGTGTTTATCTTTCCTTTGAAAACATCATGCAATATGGCACAGATATTTAACAATTGAACCTCCTGAAGCGTGATCTGTGCCTCTAAACATTATGAAGTTGTACTTTTGCTCCCACATGAAGTTCCTCATGAGAACAGTGTTGAATAGCATAAACAAGTAGATAAAAACACAACACTTGACATTCCAGTTATAAAAAGATAATATTAAATGCCTGCTGGCATGCAAAATACCATTTTAAAGAAAACTGAAAAAAAATACCTCAGTTGTTACTATTTCTTAATAAACAACCAAGGTGTTTCCTGAAAACTGTTTTCTGTTGGTAGAACTCACAAGAGGAAAATACATGTAAAACAACTGTCCGTCAAGAGATGCTGTTGACAATTGTTGCATAATATGAGGCCAAATTTTCTGAACTTATTATTTCTCTTCTCTAATTGGATTTTCTTGCTTATCAGATCCTCATTTCCATAAGTAAACATTTATCAAATTAACACAGTAGTAAAAAGTGAAGGTAAGAACCACTGTTGTTCTGCTTCCTAGAATGTCTCCAGCTTCTTTTCTAATGTACTTCATGAGTAATTTTTCAAAATTATTGTTCCTGCTTTGTTGTAATTAGAGTCAATGGCTATACTACCACAAGGGAAAAAAAAAAAAGAAAAAAGAGAAAAACAAACCCAAAATGTACAGTCTTCTCCCCTGCATAAAATGGTGGTTTAGGTGTTTGACCATCTAATAGACAATGTTGAATCTCTCTTTTAGGTTTATAGTTCAACTATAAAAGATTATATGATAATGGCGGAAAGCTTCTTTACTCCTCCTGATACGATAAAATCGTATAAGGCCTTGTCTGAATTTCCTCCAAACACTTCATTTCCTACACCATCACATTATTTTACTTTATGTGAAGTTATATCATACTAGTGAATCATAATCATCATCAAATTGACTAGCACACTCAGGTCTTAATAATTTTTTGTTGTTTCCAATGATGAATTTTCAGTCTAGAACAAAAGTTCATGTGACCTGTTCTGAAGAGTATAGCCTAAAACATTAAAACAAAAGAATGCATTGTTACCTTCTGTGCTATAAGTGGAAAAATAGTAAGTGATCGTGCAACTGAAGAACGTATCATAGAGTGAACACGAGGGAACTAAATTAAGATTTTAAAGAACTGGAATTCAGTCATTTTCTAATCCTGTAGCGCTTGACCTAGCAGTCTTATGATAGTGTTTTTATTGTATGGTATGTGCATACTAATGTTTATATCAGAAGTAGAAAGTTTCTCATATGGGTGCTGAGGCTACATAAAGCTCTTAGATTCTGAAACGATCAGCTTGCACTCATGGATGATTTTTCCTTCATGGTTAGTTTGAAAAAAAAAAAAAAAGACATCTCTAATGTGAGAGAACCCTTCCTTCTCCTTTCTGTGTTCTGCTACTAAAAGGCAAGTAAAGCTTGTTTAGTGGAAAAAAACAATTAAAATAAATTGTATTGCTATTTAAAAGAATAGATGGATAGTTATTTCCAGTCATGATGGTTTCAATTCAATAACATGGTTAAGCAATGGCTTGCCTTAAACAAGTATAGTCCAACAGAACTATGACTCTGTTTAAAGTCAAACACAGATTTAAAGCCATTTTTAATTATATATATAAAGTCAAATATTAAACATGTTCTTTCATAGACAAGATAAATTCAGTTATTAAATTCCAAAAGACAATGGGTTTTTTTGTCCATTTTATATTTCTTTGTCCTGATAACAATATGGAAATCTTCTCTGGTGTAGGAAGGAAAAAATTTCTATGAAAATGAAATAAGAACTCCGAAATGTAGAGGCTGAATTTAGGAAGGAAAACAAATAAATATGAATAACATATTATCATAAGTTACTTGGGCTTTCTTTACACAACCCTAACAACATAGATAATAAGGATTGGGTCCCATTTTGCAAGTCAGCTCCCAATTATAACCTCATAATCATTGGAGATAATTTCAGAAGAAAGGGAGAAAACGACATAAATCTCCTAACATCTCTATTTATTTAATGATAATTTTTCTATATTCACTGCCTAAGACTGTGGATGCCCAGTACATAAACAAAAAATTCATTTTGTAAATAATACAAAGTTTCCTATAAACTTCCCAGAGCTAACTATGCACCAGAACTAACTCCAGTGGCAGAAGTTTCAGCTAACTGGGCCATGCTAATAGAATGCATACGCATATTTGCAGAAGCTCAGCTGGTGGGCAATAGCTTGTTAAACCATCAGCACTCAATTATTTTGTCCATGTTGGAGCCCTAGATATAAATACATTAATTTCTGAATCTGAGGCACAGGATTCTAGTGTCTGCTTTCTTCTCCTGTCACTTTATCCCTACAATTTTAAACCATAACTCTAGGTGACTAGAGCTGCAAAGCATTTGTTTAAAGTATGAGAGTGGATGGAAAGAGTATATAAGGAATACAGAGCAACAAGAAACTAGAAGATACTCCAGTTTTTAAAATGAGGTGCTGGACAAAGCATCTGCAATCTCTGAGTAACAGAAAACTGCTAGCTGCTGTTGCTCAAATTAAAAGCAAGGTCTAGATGTTTCAGTCAGAAAGGCCCAGGTAAGGGTAGATTTCCAGCTGCAGCAAACTGGGATATGTCCACTATTCTACTAAAACTGTGTGCCGGGGGCACTGAGCAGAATATTGGCCCGTTTGGAAGATTAAGAATAATGCCTACAAACCAACTAAGACAGAATCATTAAATGAGTTTAAGCTACTGAACACTGTTTGATGATATGTGTTGGTTCCTTTTCAAAGCAAGAGTTCAGATTAGTTATTTACTGTAAGTCAGAAATAAATAAAGGCTAGTGATCAAGACACCTAGAATTTAGAGGAATTCAGGGACACTAGAAGAAAGGGAGAAACGTTGCAGGCTTTTGGTATTGGATGCAGGACAAAATAGACTTCAAGTGCACGTCTACATATTGCAACATGAGTAATACAGTATGTATTTTTTAAGTTAGGCTAATTAAGCTTTGATATAATGAGGATATTCCCTTACTGGTGATTTATAAATCAGAGTTACTAAAATTATGTAATCTAGTCAAGACAAAAACTAATTCTATTTACTCAAATGTTTGGGACAACAAAATATAATTAATTATCAATCAACATACAGTAATGAACATCAGTCGTGTGGTTCTTAGAAATTGTTTATTTGTTTATGCATCATACTACAGCATACTTTGTAAGCACCTAAGATGGAAAATTAAGAATGTCCACAGAATATACTAGTACCCTACTGTGTGTTTATGATATTGTGGTGTGTGTCTCTGGTTGTCAGCTCCTCTCAGTGCTCTTAATAACTAAGAGAGACCTCTAAAAGGGGGAAGGAGGGCAGAAAAAAAAATAATTGCATTTTGAAAACACATCTTGAAATTCTTCAGTTTAGTGGGAAGTAACTTTGCATTATTATTCAAGGGTTTGTACACATTTACTTGTACTTAATTTACTTAAACATTTACATCAAGTGTAGCATGAACATGATAATCACTGATTTTATAGTTCAATGAAAGAAGAATCTCTAAAGAGCAAAACACCTTTTACACTTTCATAAAAGAAGTTTGAACCCTGGATGCATGAAATTACATCTGCCTTAAGAAGCCAGAACACACAGCCAGAAAAATTCTCTTATGACCAATCACTTAAATACAATACCTGTGGACTTGTGGAAACCAGTGTGCTTCCAAAATTAAGATTACGTTAAGATTCCTAAAATGAGGAAAGCAATTTTGAAGCAAAAGTCTTTAAGTGATGCAGCATATAAGGTTGTAGAATTTGTAGCAATGAAGAAAAATATGATCTCAGATATTCCAGGAGGACAAGTTTCTCAGACTTCACAGAAAGAGGCCATAATTCTTCATTTTTTTCTTGTAAATTTCTGACTTTAAAAAATAATGACAGTCCCAGATTTGAGCTAAATTCTCTGTCACGGAAGAAAAAAATCAGCTGTAGGTACCATCATCACTGACTTTGTGAGGCTTCGTGGTCAGTGAGTATTATGGTCAGAGCAAACCTATGCTGCTGAAGTCAGAACGTCAGCAATTCTTGGGGCCAAGTTTTTCCCTACAGATATTATTTCAAAACCAGATGTCAGCATCCTTACACAGACAGGTTTCCATAGTCCCTGGGATTTGGAAAGTGGCTTTCTGCAGGATAATGAAAACAGTAGGGTGCTCTGGATGGAGATAAAGAGGAGTCAGTCTTGCTACAAAGATCTGGCATCATTAACCCAGTGTAAAGTGGATGTCTCTTAAAATATACCTGCTCTTCCCTGCTTAGGACATAGAGAAGAAATGAAAACATTACTCGTGGAAGAATTAAGCTATATTCAGAGACAGGCACTGCCACAGGAAAAAAAAAAAAGCCAAACAACAACAAAAAAACCCCCAACAAAACAAAACCCAAACAAAACGATATGAAGATGCCACAAAATCAGAACTGAGCCAACCTTTCCCTACCTGCTTCTTAAAATGTGAGTGAAAAGGATAATGTCCAAAATAAATATATTAAAATAAAATAAAGCAAGTATAAGGCAGACATACAGACTTGAAGAAAAAGAGACATTTACTGAAGGCAAAGTCCCAAAATCTGTATAAATAATAGCTTTATACATTTAAGCATCTTTTCAAACACTTTATTTAGATTAAAAATGTAGGTTTTTCAGCCTGTGCATTCTCTCTACAGGCTGTCTCCTCACACAATACACCAATTTATCATACAATAGTCTGATGAACATACATCATCTCAATGAGAATGAGAAAACATGAAGAATACTAATTCCATAATTGGTAGAACAACAGGCAGTGATAAAGAAGTAGTTATCAGAAATCAGTGTCAAAAGTTGGTCAGTCCTGCTCCAGAAGTCATATTTCATTGCCTTCAAAATATCAAAGATTTATTGAAAGAACTATTTACTATACTATGAAACACATGGGAAATAAATATAATTCTACCTATTTCCTTTGTGTAATATAAAAGCCCCTTGAAAATTAATATTCAGAAATATGCTACTGCTGAATATAAAGATCTATACAACATTAATCTGCCTGTATTTAATGTTCCCATGTCATGCTAGATACATTTTCTTTCTTTGCTACTACAGATATTATTCTTTGTTCTAATAAAATGTTTCTGGCTAATCTGCATTACCTTTTTTTTTTTAAAAAAAAAAAAAAAACACCACAAACCAAAACAAAACCCAAGCCACTTAGAGTTTTGGCAAATCTCCAAATATTCACTTTTAATTTATGACCATTCTAGCTGAAGAAGTGCTCTGGTGACTGGTGAATGCATTTTCAGTGCCTCATAGAAAATAACTGTTCTTTAATTATGGAGTCTGAGAATTTTAATCTCAGTCTATATGGAATATTTTTTCATTATTAAAAAAAATAAAATGCTTATACTTAAATTTATAGGAATTATTAACAACAGCTATTTAAACATTTTTATAAGAAATGCCTTAGTGTTCAAAAAAAATCCAGAAGATAATGTAATGACAGCAAATAGCTTAGTTAGCAACAATAAGGCAAGCTTGATATAAAGTTAAAAAGAAAAACTTTAATGTACAACTATCTTTTTAAAACGTTCAGAAACAGCAGTCATTTATTAATCACTGTGTGAACAGAAAAATGTTATACTATCTCCAGCAATGGGCAGAATTAGATACCTAGGAAATATTATTAAAAAAATAGAGTAGGCATATAGCAATGCATTTTCAGAATATTCTTCTAATTCCCACTACTTCCACTGCAGTCAGGAACTTGCTGAAACAGAGATCATAGCACAGCTGTGATGAACAGCCATTTATATTCCTTAAAGTCTAAGTAATTGCGATGTAAAAATTAACACGAAATTTCTGAGCTCTATTATTTGGGGGGGAAAAAAATATTTTGAGCAAATTTTCTTAAAGTCAGTTCTTTTATCTGCCATGACTGAATTCAGTTTTTCAGTGTTTTACTCCTATAGAGATGACTTTCTGTTAAAACTAAATCTGTATAAAGAATAAGGGTTCCTAATCTATTTCAGGTGTTAAAGGTTGTGAACTCATACATGAAAACCCAGAAGACCTAACCTTAAGTCTTAGGAGGTAAGTGAAGATGGAGTTGATCTGAAAGTGCTGTTAAAGAACAGATAAAGAAAACCAAATTCTGGCAGCGAGACAGAGCAATCATTCTTGAGAGATAAATGACAAAAGAAAAAGAAGTAGTGGGGGAGAAGGGAAAAACTTCATAGAGAAGCAGATTAGAAGAAGTGTTTTCTTCAGAAAGAGAAGAAAAAGAAACCATGGGATGCTTCATAATGGCCAGCCTGGAAATGTCCTGTACTTGCCGATCAACTCAGAAGCAGGGAGTGTTCTTCCTTTGAAGCGGGGAACAATGTAGGGCGTAGCTGTGCAATGTTTAGCCATTGGAACAGCGTCCAGCTATGTTAGAGGTCTCATAGAAACTGGTTCTCTTGGCATCTGTAGTAGCAGATTCATTAGAAGCAGTGATGATACAATTCAATCTTTATTGATTAGTAATTTTTGTAATTTAATTTCTTACAAAAGTAAAAGTTCCTAACTTTATAAATATTCAAACTCATAGTACCGTCAGAAAAACTCATAGTGATATCTGGAAAAAGAAAATACCTATGTTAGCAAGTAGAAATGAAGAATGGCAGTGGTAACTTGAGGACAAGGAACGGATGAGTCTTACCCTTATGAACAGTGATATTTAAGGAACTTTTTCCAAGGAGCATTGAAGACATGAGGAAAAAAATTACAATGTAGTTTATATGCTGACTCAAAAGCTAACAGTAAAGTAATAGAAGTCAGTATACTGTAAAACATCTATTCTCGCCAGCTTGTTCATGTGTATAAATAAAATGTTTGTATATATAAACACTCACAAAAGTTAATCCATTGCTACATTAATTAATTAACTTTGCATGTATATATACATATGCATCTAAAAGTCCACTTCATATTTTGAATTGGTATAAGTTATGTGAGCCCTGGATATTTAGCGGCCACTCACGTAACAATTTCTAAAGAAGAAGAGTCTACTGACAAGTTAAATCTTCACAGATACTGTAGGAAAACCTACAGTAAAAACCCCCAAAAAAACAAAACAAAGAGATTTCAGAAACCAAGGCTCTTTTATTGTGGGCTCTAAAAGACTTTTGTGACAGAATTAGTTGAAAATGGTCCTTTTAGGTTTGTCTGGGTAATTGGAAGCTTTTTTACCCTGTTTGTCAAGCTAGTTTTTAGCACAAGTTGTCAAGCTGGGAAAAAATAAGGGCTTAAGACTGGTGTCATTTACTCATTTTCTCAGCTTTGCTTTCCAGAATTAAGATCAACTGTGCTACAGAGAATTACTGACAGTGAGGGAAAAATGAGAATCTCGGCTGTGCAGTACTGTAAGTCTCCCCTGGAATGGGCCACTGTCCCTTTAGACAGCTTTTAACACCCTTTCAAGCTTTGGGATTTTATTTCAATTATAAAAGAAAGATACTAATTTCTTTAGCTTATACAGAAGCTTGACCCTAATATTTCTTATATAACAATTGGTTTGTGGCAGTATTGTATGTGAGTGACTCTTTTTGATTTTTTTTTTAAATTTTATTTATTCTCAGAAGAAAGAGGAACCAAAAAGTTTGTAAACCAAAACTGGAAAGGCTCACTTTCTTTCCCCCAAAAAACTTGAAAGACTTTAAGTGTGCTTTGACACAGAAGTTGAGAGGAATTTCACTTGAGTCCTTATTGAATCTATCTACTCTTATGTAAGTACGTTGACATGATTATAGTTAAGTTTCCACGCTGAATGTGAGGTTGCAAAAGGAATTTCTGAAGCACTATTTTATGCTATCAGAGAATGGGACATGATCTGAAAAACAGTGATATAATACAAAGATTTTGATTGCAACTTCAGTACTTTTTTCTCTCTTTTTCAGACAGTTGTTTCTTGATAGTTATTTTGGCTTGTAAATCACAAATGCCCTACGAGTATAAATCCTATGTATACTGCATCAGTTTATACGGACACAAGTAGCACAAGAGTTAAAATTAGCCTTATAACTAAAAGCCTTGGTCATTTAACTACTAAGGAATCTAGTGACTCAGACAATTGGCATTGTCTCTATTAAACTCCATATTGATTTCTTATACCACAGAGCTTTCTGAACTACCTTGGGAATGGATAAAAGATTCTTGAAGTGAATGGGTAGCCTTTTTAATTACAAAAGCAAACCTAGTTAAATCTCTTGCTACAACTTACAGATTATCTTAAAGCCTTTATTTATAAAATCAGTCATTACACGGTAAGAATTTGGTCTAACTTAAAGACTTACTTGGGTACATTTTATGTATTAAACCTCTGAGATTCACATATAAAATGTGTATTCATCTGTCTTAATACCAACAATAACAGCAGTGGAGTTAATATAGAAATCATTAAAACAGAAATTGCTTTCTTCTAGCTCGTTTTTCATCTTCTGGATTTAGTTTTAATAGTTAAAGGAAAGAAAATAGACTTGAGTAAGAGTAAACAATAGAAAGCTGCTCAATATTCACAGGTCTTGCCTTAACACAAATCCAAGAACTATGTAGCAGAAAAGTAAAAGATTTTTTTCAGTCAAAACCTACTTGCTGTTATTTGCTTAGATACCACAGTGATGAACTGCATTTAATTTAGGGAAGAACGAAATAGCTTTATTTTTAAACTATAAATACTGTTATCTGTTACCTTTCTCATGAAGATTACTTTCTCTTCCATTTGAATGTATTTTTGTGGCAGGTGACTAGCATCTTTAGAACATTACTGGAATCTCATTCTTTAGAATGGAAAAAAGTTTCTTGAAACTTTGCTGATATATATACTGATTTTTAAGAAAAGGAAACCAAACAAAACTGACATTAGTGGATGAATTTTGGAAAACAATAGAGCTTTTGCATTTAGAAAAGTCTAGTTTTTGCTGTCTTTACTTAGAGGCATGATAAGCATTCAATACATATATTTAACTGCAGTGCATCAAGGAAATAATGGGAAAACTGTTGGCATTGACTCCATGGTGCATCTCTTATGCATAGAAAAAGATTTTTAAGAAATCTGTGTACAAATCAAAGCCAGAACTTGACTAGGCTATGAATATTATTTTTGTGAAAGCACAGATATACTAATCTATTATTTGAATGTGTAGGTAAGAAACAAATCTGAAAGCTTTATTTATTAATGATACAGCAGAAGAATAGTTAAAAAACCCCAAACCATTAAACAATTTAGCGTGTGCAGAAAAGGAACATACAGTATCTCTGTTTTATTTTTAGTGACACAAAATATGCTTTATTTTGCAATGGCCTGTGAAAAGTAAAGGATCAAAATTATATTCATGTTGCTACTGTTTTTTTCCAAAATAGTGTGAGCATATTAAAAGAATTTAGTATTCACCATCCAGACAGAAAAGTAATATAATTTTGCTTTTGAGAATGTAGATTTCATGATAGGGTACTGAACAGGCAGTCAATACAATTATGAAAAATCTATAAACATTAAGATAATGTATTATTTGAAATTATGTTATGTCAAGTTTCTAGTTGAATCAGCATAATAACTTATTAAATAGGTACATAATGGAATTCATTTGTCTATTCATTGTAGATATAGTACCTGATTTATGATAAGGTAAATAATCACATTTTTAAACAATTAATTTACATTTGAACAATGCTAAAAGCCATTTAATATTTAGCTTCTGTTAAGAGGCATGGAATATACTTAAATATACTTTTTTTAAAAAAGTAATTCAGTTCATTTGAAATCTAGCTAAACTAAAAAACATAAAATAGCTCCTTTGTGCTTCCTCAGAAACAGGTTAGTCATTTATGCCATATAATAACATTTCTTCATGCAAATCTTTTTAATAAGCCTAAAATATTATGTTATTTTATGCATTTGCTATAATAGACCATAAAAATAAAAGCAAGTCTAGCAAACTCTTCCCTTTTGCAAACACATCCATTTTTTTAAAACAAATTACAGTTAGAATTTCATCTGAAAGTTGTGCATTTTTTTTTTCATGTTGTCTAAGTCACTTTTTAATGCTTACATACTGAAAATAGTCAAGGAATAGGTTCCTGTGGTGGTATGTATGGAATCAAACAGAAGGTTTGCTATTCAAAATCTGTTTTTACACAAGTTCTTCATTTCTCAGGGAAGATGCTCAACTTGTCTCTCTTTGTGGAAGTATAGTGGCATTTTCAGCTAGTGGGAGAAATAATCATACAGAAAGTACTTCTAAAGTACTTTGAACATGAAAAACTCTAACGAAGAGCAATGTCCTCACTACAAACTGCTCGGTACTTTTAGAAAGTTCAGATTAAGGGTGGCAGGACATATATGGCAGGTAGTGGGAAACTAGTCCCCTAGTTCATCTTATAAAACCTGGCTGAGAATGTTAAGTAGATTATTGAACGGTCCGACTCCTGTTCTTTATTAGTAAAACATGTTATTTCTCATTTCCTCAAAGGCAATATATATCTCACAACTTCCAGAATTGAATCTAAAATATTTAATTGTGTCTTTAAAACTATCATGTAATTTCTTTGGACAGAAAGCAAAAAAGTCTGTGCTACTTGTGGTGCTTTCTACTGCAATAGTTAACAATGACTTCCACACATTGCATTTTAAAAGTAGATATTTTATAACCTATAATTGTTTCTAATACGTTTATATGTACCTCCCTGCATCATATCAAAAGTCAAACTACATAAGCTTTATAGTATGTTTACTGACAAGTAGATGCCTCTTCTATAACAAATTCTAACAACTAGGAAACTTAAACTAATAATAACTTATTTTTCAGATATTTGTTTTTCTAGTCGTTGTTATTTGGAATACATTACATGGTTCCTTTAAATAATTAGGATGCAGTATAAAAATAAAATTAATTTTGATAAAATATCTCATTTGAAATGTTTAATGCTAAGATAGTTAAACTACCTCTATGGGATTAAATAAATAATACATGTGTTGTATTAGCAGGTTTATTATAATGTCTGTAGACAAGCAAGGTTATGAAAACAGTGAAGTAGACACAGACAAAACATGCTTCCATTTTTAACATTTAAGAAATTGGAACATGTTTAAAAACTCTTTTGGTTCCTAAACCTAGTTAGTATAATCATGGATAAATCTTAGTACTTCATCTACATTAAATAAATTAAGTCCAAGGTAATATTTTGACTGCAAATTTACCTTCTGAGCAACATGTTCAAGCACATCTTAAATCAACTTCTACACTTTAACTATCAATTGTACTATTTTTGATGCAAACAACTATAATTATAGAATTTATGTATCTCAGTGTTTTGATTTACTGCTCATATATTTGTGTAAATAAAACTAAATACAGATATCTTTTAAGAAAACATAAGCAATTAGTATTAAAAATATGAAATGGCATTAAGTTAAATTTAGGAATTCAAAATATTGCATATGATAATAGTGGAGTATCACATTCTCCAAGCTGTCCTTTACTTCAGAATAGCTATGACTAATTTTATAATGTATAATAACATTGTTTAAAAGAAATATATGCAGAATATTGAGCATATCTGAAGTTTTCTTCTCATCAACATGAACTGAGGAGACCAAGGGCTCAATTCAAGTGCCCGCATGTAGGCATTAGCATCCTTTAGGAAAACCTGGGATATTAGACATCTATACTGTATTCATGGATAGGTCACAGACCTATTAACCCTTCTAGATTGGCAGCTACAAGCCTATCAGGCAACCCAGGCAACATCTCAAAGGACACCAGAAGTCCATGCGTCGGCAACAGAAAAATTATACAACTCTATTGGCTATAGGAGCAATCTGCTAGAGAGAGGGAAAAATAGATCGTGATGCATAGGTTAGTCAAGCATATTCAGTGATGACTTTGTCATACTCAGTGTGTCTAGAAAGTGAAAAGATTAAACTTTATACAGAAACATCCTATTTTGAGGCCATGTAAAGATCTGGTAACATTGCACTTGTACCTCAAGCAATGTCTAAACTGCCTTCGATGGGATTGTTTCTTATTCCATACATTTGACAGTCTGTTAGGCAATTGAATGAACCAGAGTCCCTGGAAGGATGCAATACTTGGCACAGAACTATGAAATAGCATTCAACTTCTGGACGCACTGAATCTTAAAAAGCAGCAAGCCTTTTTATGCTTTTTCTAGAACTGGATCTATCAGCGCTGGTCCTGAAGCAGAAGGGTACATGGACAATGCAGACCAAAGTGATGCATAAGGAGTAAATCAAATGCTGCAGGCATATTAGATAAAGGCACTCGTTCAGTACCATCTGGCCTTACTAATTTGTATATATGAAGACTAGCGTAGAAGAGGATGTCTGTTTGTCTTTTATCTTTCCTTGTATTAGCTTTCTAGGGGAGAAGATGATATTATAAACAATGATGGATAAGTTTCCCCCTCTTCTTTTACTCCTTGCTAGAGAGAATTTAACCAGTTTAGCAAAATTTTATAATACTTTATAATACTCCACCTTAGAAGTGAGTACAAAATTATAATTTAAAAATATTGTCTGTATTCACTACTACTGTTTAACATTTTTAAGAGGAAATTGATTTGTTAAGTAAAACACTTGAAAATTAGGGAATAATTTAACTGACATACAAAGAAATGTTTACACCAAAACTTTAACAGTTACAGTACTATCTCTGGAAGCAAGGTCAGGCTTCTCAGGAAGATTACAGAGCTCTGGTTTGTATACGCAGGGAGAAGACTTGAAAGGCCAAACTCAATTCATGTTGAAACTGGACAGTGTTGTGTCATACAAAAAGAAATGTTTTTTTAAGTATGTTAATGGCAAGAAGAGATTTAAAAATACATTAGACTGACACTTGTTGGAGATGATCATACAACTAGTAGAGATGAAGAAAAAGCGGAGGCATTCAATGCTTTTTTTGACTCAGTCAGACCTTGGGCTACCTGGTCATCTGAGTCAGAGGACTACAAGTGTGGGAAAGTGACTTTCCATTTGTGGATACTGAAATTGTAAGAGACTGGTTGTATCAGCTGAATGTTTACAAGTCCATGGGGCTTGATGGGGTTCATCTGAGAGTACTGAAGGAGCTAGTGGATGTTACAGCAGCACCCCTCTTGATCATCTGCCAAAGGTCTTGGGAGTCTGGGGAGGTTCCAGTCTACAAGAAGGATGTGAGGAAAGACCCCGGAAAATACAGACCTGTTAGTCTAACCTCAGTTCCTGGAAAAAATATGGAGAAGATTATACTGGGTACTATTGAAGGGTATTTAAAGAACAATGCAGCCATCAGGCATAGTCAACATGGGTTCACAAAAGGAAAGTCCTGTTCAACTAATTTGATATCCTTCTATGATAAGGTCACCTATCTAGTAGATGAAGGGAAGGTGATGGATGTAGTTTTTCTGGATTTAGTAAGGCTTTCGATACTGTCCCTCACAGCATCCTTCTGGACAAGTTGTCCAACTGTGGGAAGAGCAGGTTCATGGCACAATGGGTGAAGAATTGGCTGAAGAGCAGGGCTCAAAGGGTTGCAGTGAATGGGGCTACATCTGGCTGGTGACCAATCACCAGCAGTGTTCCTCAGGGTTCAATTCTAGGGCCAGTTCTGTTCAATATATTTATCAACGATCTGGAAGGTGCTGTTGACTCTCTTCATAGACAAGAGGCATAGCAGAGGGATCTAGATAGATTGTAGCATTGGGCAATGATTACTGGGATGAAATTTAATAAGTCAAAATGCCAGGTTCTGCACCTAGGACGGCATAACACCTGGCACAAATAGAAATTGGGAGAGGAGTGGCTGGAGAGCAGCCCTGTGGAAAGGGATCTGGGAGTGCTGGTCGACAGCAGGCTCAGTAGGAGTCAGCAGTGTGCCCCGGCAGCCAAGAGGGCAAACCATATCCCGGGGTGCATCAAACACAGCGTAACCAGCTGATCAAAAAAAGGTGATTATCCTACTGCATTCAACATTGGTGTGGCCTCATGTCAAATACTGTGTGCAGTTCTGGGCCCCACACTTTAAGAAGGATGTGAAGGTCCTTGAATGCATCTAGTGGAGGTCAGCAAAGCTGGTGAAAAGGCTGGAAGGAATGTCCTATGAGGAGTGGCTGAGGACTTTGGGCTTTTCTAGCGTGGAGAAAAGAAGGCTGGGGGGGTGACGTCATTGCTCTTTACAGCTTCCTGAGGAGATGGAGAGCAAAATGCTGAGCTCTTCTCCCTGGTGTCCAGTGACAGGATGCATGGGAATGGTTCAAACCTGCATCAAGGGAGGTACAGACTGGATGTTAGGAAGCATATCTTTAACGAGTGGGTGTTCAAACACTGGAACAGGCTTCCTAGAGAGGTTGTTGATGCCCCAAGCCTTTCAGTGTTTAAAAGGCATTTGAACAATGCCCTTAATAATATGCTTTAACTTTTGGTCAGCCCTGAAGAGGCCAGGTTGTTGGTCTAGATGACCGTTGTAGGTTCCTTCCAATTGAACTAAGTTTATTCTATTCTATTCTATTCTATTCTATTCCAGGAATGGCAATTTTCTAGCTTGGCAAAAGCTGAACAGAATTCTATGAGAATAAGAAAAGGCACCAGTCTAACCCAAGAGCCTCTTTTTCCTGAAAAATTTCAAAAGCCTGCTGCAAAGTATAAAATTTTTGAATAAGACCTAAAAGGCTAACAGAATATAAATAGCAGATTGTTAATGAAATTATTGCTATTTGATCTATATATATTTCTGCATATTTATTTAAGTAAAACAATGCTTATATATAAGAAAAAAAACCCTCAAAACCTACTTCTTGATGCTTTGGTTGAAAAAGCCACAATTATTGGCTTAAAATTACCCATTTGTTTAGACAGGCTAAAAATTAATGTTTTCCATTGTATTTCCCCACTTTATATGCTCCCTTCCAGAATATAAAATATATTTGGTTATTAAGAATCCCAGCAATGCTCTCAAAACAGGAGGAAATTATTAACAACATTGAAGGATAATGAGACTTTTACTTCTTTGTGGGGAGATTAATACTTTTCAGAATTTTTTCTTCCATGTTATTTTTCCACACACTTTAAACTCTTTTAAATCAAGCTAGGAATTACACTGAAGACCCACAAAGAGGTCTCATCTTCCAGAAGAAAAAGGTTTGAATAAGATCTTTATCTCATTTATGAGTACAGATAACCTCACCTAGGCCAAAGACCTCATTAGAAATTTTATACTTGTGAATGGAATAGTAAGATCTATAATATGAAAGAAATTTCACTATTTGAAGATATTAATATATTAAAACTTTTTATGCTTAAATGAACACTAGTTTCTATAGTATGCTATCTTTTCTGAAAATGCTATTTTATATTTTACATTAGCATAGGATGGTTCCAATTTATAGGAGGGATGGAAAGTTTATGCCTTTAGTAGGTGCAGAGAAAATAAACATAACCAAGTATAATTTCAGAGTACACTTCACTTATGTCAAAAGTTCTTTGCCTATAACGAGACCTTAATCAGATATTTATTAGGTTGCCATGCTTTCAGTGTATGTTCCATGATTTTTAACAAATAGTTTTATTGGATTAAATATTTTATGAGTAATATATTTGCAATAAAAATGAGTGCAATCATTCATGCATTTATGTAATTACTATCAATAACCTGAAGTAAATTCTGTAATCATGATTAATACAGATTAGGCAAAGTTATTGGTATGGTTTGATTATATGGAAAAGTTGAAACAAATGGATTTGATTTTGCAAAGCATAGTCCTCCATAATGCACAGCTTTTTTTTTTTTTTTTTAATTATTACTGTTTTCTGGTCTATACCTTTTATTTCTAGAACAGGAGTTAAATTCTGTTAAAAAAAAGGGGGGAGGGGGAAGTTAACACACACACACACACCCCCCAGCCAACATGTCACTGTATTTGTATCTGTTCATCTACAAATATCATTGAATTATCCCACTTCTTTGTGGTCATCCTAACATATTACATTACTAATTAAATGATGCATTGATCTTTGATTATTTAACACAAATACTGAAAGCTTATGAACACTATTGTGGTGGGTTGAGCCTGGCTGGGGGCCAGGTGCCCACCAGAGCCGCTCTCTCACTCCCCTCATTCACTAAACAGGGGAGAAAAGGCATAACGAAATGCTTGTAGGTCGAGATAAGGACAGGGAGAGATCACTCACTAATTATCGTCACGAGCAAAACAGACCAAACTTAGAGAAGGAATTCATCTAATTTATTACTAGGCAAAACAGAGTAGAGAAATGAGAAAATAAAATCAACTCTTAAAACACTTCCCCCCACCCCTCCCATCTTCCCGGGCTCAACTTCACTCCCGGCTTCAACCTCCTCCACCCTCAGCGGCACAGGGGGACGGGGAGTGGGGGTTACGGTCAGTTCATCACACGGTGTTTCTGCCGCTTCTTCATCCTCAGGGGGAGGACTCCTCTCATCGTTCCCCTGCTCCAGCATGGAGTCCCTCTCACGGGGTGCAGACCTTCAGGAGCAAACTGCTCCAGCGTGGGGTCCCCCACGGGGTCACAAGTCCTGCCAGCAAACCTGCCCTGGTGTGGGCTCCCCTCTTCACGGGTCCACCGGTCCGGCCAGGAACTTGCTCCAGCGTGGGCTTCCCACGGGCCGCAGCCTCCTTCAGGTGCCTCCACCTGCTCCGGCGTGGGGTCCTCCACGGGCTGCAGGTGGAATCGCTACACCCCCTCATCCTTCCTCCATGGGCTGCAGGGGGACAGCCTGCTTCACCATGGCCTTCACCACGGGCTGCAGGGGGATCTCTGCTCCGGCGCCTGGAGCTCCTCCTCCCCCTCCATCTGCACTGACCTTGGTGTCTGCAGAGTTTCTTACATCTTCTCACTCCTCTCTCCGGCTGCAAAAGCTCTCTCTCTCTAAGTGTTTTTCTACTTCTTAAATATGTTATCACAGAGGTGCTGATTGGCTTGGCCTTGGCCAGCAGCGGGCCCGTCTTAGAGCCGTCTGGCATTGGCTCTATCAGACACAGGGGGAGCTTCTAGCAGCTTCTCACAGAAGCCACCCCTGTAGCCCCCCCGCTACCAAAACGTTGCCACGCAAACCCAACACATTCCACCCCTCGCCTCTGTGAATCACATATTTAAGAATTATCACTAAAATATACATTCAACACAAAAGCTACACACACTAATCACATCAACAAGGAAAAAGAAAAAAGAATTCCCCCCACCAGAATCAAAGCAACACTATCACAACACCAAGCAAGAGTGGACAATACACACAGAATCCACCTCTCGTCCCTTCACCACTATTTCACTCTCAAGCTAAGTTCAGTCAATGTTTTGCCCGTTACCTCTTCCAATTACTGTCCTTATCTCGATTTTCTCCTGCCCCACGTTGGGCGCCAAAAAGAACTATGGTGGGTTGAGCCTGGCTGGGGGCCAGGTGCCCACCAGAGCTGCTCTACCACTCCCCTCTTCAGTAAGGCAGGGAGGGGAGAAAGGAGGATGGGAAAAAAAACCAACCCCAAACTCGTGGGTCGAGATAAAGGCAGTTTAATGTAGCTAAAGCAAAAAAACCGCGCGCGGAAGCAAAGCAAAAAAGCAAAAGATTATTCTCTACTTCCCATCAGCAGGCGATGTCCGGCCACTTCCTGGGAAGCAGGGCTTCAGTATGCGTACCCCTTACTCCGGAAGACAAACATTGTAAAAAAAACCAACGAATGCCCCCGCCCTGTTCCTCCCCCCATTCTCAGTTTCTTATTGCTGAGCAGACGTCATATGGTATGGAATATCTCTTTGGTCAGTTTGGGTCAGCTGTCCTATCTGTGTCCCCTCCCAAGATCTTGCCTACCCCCAGCCTGCTGCTGGGGAAAAAGAAATGTTGGAAAGACAGCCTTGATGTGTGCTGGCACTACTCAGTAGTAGCCAAAACACTGGTGTGTTATCAACAGTTTGCTAGCTACCAATACACAGCACAGCACCATGAGGGCTGCTGTGGGGAGAATTAACTCCATCTCAGCCAGACCCAATACAATTCATACCAGATAATACAAATATACAAAGATGTTTAAGGTGGTTGGGAATTTCACATGCAATATTCTCCACGTTGGTTAAGAAATAGAAGAAATTAGAAATTTTCTGAAACATTTAAAGCTTTGGATGCTTTTCTTCAGAGTGCTTTAGATAAATGCAAATGCTACTGGCAATATGCAGCAGATCTGTTTACCAACGCAGTAGTAGAAAATGTCATTTTATGTGCTAAACATTTCTAACAGGTCCCTAGATTATTTGTAACAAGTGACTGTTTATTTCTTTGTCACTTCTAATAAGCTGAAGACATTGAATTTATTTTGTGTATTGTCCTCTTTCATCTTGTTTTATCTACTTTTAAGTCCTTACATCATATTATTTCAGTGTTATAAAAATGAACAGTTTCCAACTTTCATCACTATTTATAGAGAGAAAATAATGATGATGATCTTTTTTACAAAAGCTGTTTGAAATCTCAAATCTCAAAATAACAATGGAAGTCTTGTATTAGTAATGTAACATATACTTGTGTATATTGTATTGTTTATAGCAAAATAATCTGGTTTATCTAGAAATCTTTTGAAAACTCGGTTGCACAAATAATTCCCTTTCTTTTTCCTTTAGAATTAGTAAAATTCTTCTTTTGCAGATGATCAGAAACTATGATAATTTCCATTCTGTCATCTTGTATGGTAGCACTGTTTTCTGGATAGCATGCCAATGTTAATGAAGACCACAAAAAGAGAAAGACCTGTATTTCATGTTTATTTCAGAGGTTTTCATGGTATAGTATCAAAATATACACAATATAGAACACTTTCTTCAAGCACTGCCTCGGACAGTGAAGTTATTTCTTCATTTTTTTTACACAGACATCTACACAATGAACCCACATTATCTCTTATATTATAGTCTGAATACACATATATGTCAGATTGAATAGTCATATGTGTAATGCCAACAACCCTATTTGTCAGCTGTGAGTTTAATATCCCACAAACAACAGTGACTTCAGTAGTGACAACATACTATTAATTAGCACAACATGCCTATATTTCTAGACTTCACGGAATTTAAGTTTAAATTTAGGAAGATGTGAGGTAACTGAATACTCTAACAGCTAAGGCTGATTTCAAAGCAAACGATCAAATCTCTTTTGAAATAATTATTATTTACAGTGAAATCACACACTGTTGCATTTAATATCAGAGTCATTCTTATCTGTTTATAAGTTAGATCTCTGTGAAAATGAAAGCCACCATAGTAAAAAAATATTTCAATCAGTCACTATGTAAATCAAAATCTGTGGAAACGTTAATCAAGGAAAACTTCACGTCAGTTTTCTTCTGCACTATGCTAGTTAACAGTTAAGCAACATGCCTTCAAGTCTTAGTATTTGTGTTATGAAGATACTAATTATTTTATATTAAGAAACCTGGGGGTTGAACAAATGGCAAAACCCACAAATAATCTGCAGATGACTACAGACAATGATACTCCAATGTGCAACAGAATAAAAGAAAAAAAATTGTATGAAGCTATCTTTTACCCTAAATGAGAAGTCATTAGAGTACTTTTCCATTTCTATTTTTATGTGTGTGGAATACTTTTTAATTAACAGACATTATGAATACAATATATTTAACAGATATAGTTTCTAGAGAATCAATTTGTCTCATATTAAAAGTAAATTCTACCATCTGAGATAGAAATAGAATTGTTCCATATGACAATTTATCTTGAAAGCAGCTTCACCTCTATAGTCCTTGAGAGAAGAACATCCTCAGTGTAACAGAAGCAACTATTGAACTTCCTTTTCAAATCAACCTGATCCCAGACAGGTTAAAACAGAATGAGGCAGCCACTCCTTGCATAAGTGAGCATGAAATGTCTCTTCTTATTCCAGTCTATGGACATGGCACCAGCAATAATTACTACCCTCCAAGTGATCACCACTATTTTCAGCTTTATGACTATTCATTTAAAAGAAGTGCAAAAAACAGTTTGGAAGATGCCTTTCAGGTCCATGTCAACCAGTGGTGATAAGGAATAGGATACCATAGTGTCCTACTGCATTTGTTATACCACTATAGCTGGTGTTAATAATGAAGACATGGGAAGGTGTCTCCATCCTTTCCAATTCTGCATTGAATGACATCTATGAGGTACTTTCAGATGCTTTATGAGGAACTACCTGTATTGCCAACCTCAAAATATCAAAGATAATAAATTTGAGTTTCACTGCACAAGCTCTGATACAAAGAAATCACATTGATATGGTCTTTAATCTTAGTTGATTGTTTATTTGTTTTTTTTCATCTTTCAGTTTACAGTGCATGCAAGTTTAATGATGTCCCTATGCTTCTTCAACCCATCTCTTCTGGAATTTAAAAAATAAAATAGGAAGTATACAATTCATTTAACTACTTTCCTTTCTGCTTTCCCACCTCCCAAAGAAATTATTTGAAGTAATAGTGTGGTGTATGGAAGAATACCTTTACAACAAACCAGAACACATTGGTCAATCTATAACTTAGTGCACTAATTATACTTAGAATTTGTAAATGTTATTACTTATACAAATAATTATCACAAGCTCTAATTTTCAAAAATATTTTTTCTGATATTCACAATGACATCAATATCCATACTAATTACTATAGTTAATCACTGTAATCAGACACAAAACCTACTGTAATTCAAAGTAGCTTATATTTGTAGACATTAGTATTCATCCAAATTACCTTGCCTTTCCACCTCTACTACATTTTAGCTTTTCCTGTGACTGAAACACAGAAACACTTTCTCAGTTATCTCTGTCGCCTGACACAGTCTTTTACCATTGAGTCAGATTACATGGCAAGGAGGAAATCTCAGTAGAGTGCAGAGAGGAATTTTTTTGCAGTGGGTTCCGAGGTCAGATCTCTCCTGCTGAACTATGCTTCACAGATTCCAGAAATTTCTCATACTTTTACAAATGTGACATGTATTAGTCCTTAGTATTTTGGAGTATGATGTCAAGGTGGAGGAGCTAGGTAAGAGGATAAGAACATCAAGAAGGCTGCAACTGCGCAAGAGCTTCAATGAAGCAAAAGTTGAAAGAAGAGTAACATCTACAGATACTGAGTGCTAAAATCCATGGTACACAAACTATTTAATCAACCTAGCTTTGACAAGTGGGTTGTATAATTAATTGTCACCTGAGTTATTGTTTGATTTTTTTGTTTACTTTTTAAATGTAATGATATATTAAAGTACTGTTGTAATAGCTTATGTGTAAGAACAAATAAGTTCACTCTTAAAGAAAAGATATCTAAACCAAGAGATTGTTATATAGCTCCAATCTTAACATCTCCATCTGTTTTACAAATGTTAGCTAATTAAACTTCATTTACACCCAGGTGAAATCTGTCTTCTTGACAACGTATCTAATGTGCAAATACATATTCAGTACATAAACTTCCCGATTCACATATAACTCTTGTAAGTGAAGTTTTTACATTGCATTTTCTATACAATATTTTAAAGAAGAAAGATACAAGATTAAGTGGAAGAAAGAGATAATTTTATATCTATTAAAATGTTGATATCACTCTCAAATATACAGTGATTAGAGTATTTGTGGCCTCTTTATTTGCCTGTGTGACAACACTCTCTCTCATCAGTGGCTTTGGAAGTTTTTTAGCTTTTTTCCCAGCATTTTTATGCAACATGTCAGATGTCCTAACATTACTGCGTTTTTCATTTAAGCGACCAGTCAATACTAATCAAAAGTCATCAGCAGACCTGTACCATAATACTATATTAAATAAATGAGATATTGCATAAAACATCTCTAATATAATCTGATAAAGTTGTTTATTAACATACATGTAGATGTTTGTTTGTTTGTATTTTAAAAAGAAAAGCTTTTTTCTTTTTGAAAAGTCCTACACAATGTTTTACCAGTTTTATCTATGGCTGAAGCACATTGCTTTAAATTAATAGCATGTGCCATGCATTTAAGAACAGAAGTTACCTCTTGACCTTACTGAGAATGATAATCCTGCATGGATTTAGTACTACATATTACTGGGGAAAGAATATGAACTAATCTTGTAAAGTTGCTCTGTTAGTGGCTTGTGGTTAGTCTAGTGACTTCAGTTGATTTTCATTAGTTAGTCTACAAAATAAGAAGGCTAACAAGTCTTCTACATAATTTTCTATGTATTCAGTAAAACAAACTTATTCAAGAAAAAATTAAGATGGGAAAGTGACATGGTATTCATAAATTAGTATTTTGGAGAATAGATTCCTTATTTAAATACCATTTAAAAGTATTTTAATGAAAAGGGTTAGAAAAATGTGAAGAACAGTTACTATTCAACAACCAGAAACATCTCAAGCACTTGAGCATAAGTTCACTGAGTGATTGTGACATAAAATGTCAGATAAAACTGTGATAGTAGCTTCAAAGTATTGTATATAGCCAAAAGAATCCTAACTCTATGTACAGGGTGATGGGCTATAAATTATCTATTCCCACTTGGGAAAAAAGACTGTGGAATCATCTCAAACAGTTCTTTGAAAAAAGCAGCCTATTGTTCACTGTGATGCAGAAGGTCAAGAGAATAATTAGGAATCATTAGAAAGATAATTAAGAATAAAATAGAAATCTTTATTTTGCCATTGTTTAAATTCTCAATACAGTCTTAAATGCTGTGGCAATTCCCTTGTAACCCTCTCAAGTGGAGTCATCAGAACTAAAAAGTAAAGAGAAAGGCATTAGGAAAATTCAGAATTGTAAAAAGGCTCCCATATAAGGACGGACAAAACAGAGCAAGACTGCTTGCTTTAGAAAAGAGGTATCTAACTGGAGCTATGCTATGAGAAATATTAATAACTGGTAATGAATTTAAATAATAAATAATTGTAAAATGTACTTCAGTAAATAAAGAATATGTGTTCACAATCTTTCATCTGATATTGATAAAGACAATGGAAGTTCACAAGCTGGCTTTAATCTTTTAAATTAAATTTTACCTTTGAATGAATATTTTTGGTCTAGATATGAAAACATTCAATGTTGATACTATAATACAGATAAACACAGAAGGTACAACATCATTAAGGATTACTACCTAGCTGGGAGAAGTCAGTGCATACCACTAGTCAGAGACATGAAAATCTGATGTGACATAGGTAGTTCCAGTTACACACTTGAGAATAAAGAATGAAATCCAAGCCACCTTACTAACAGCTCTCTGGAAGTTTGTTGTGATGTCAGTCTCACCAGCTGCGAGCTAAAATGTTGATACAGTCTCCTTCATAACTTCAAAGATCAAAATATTAAGAGGAAATTGAAGCCACATGAGATGAGAATTTAGATTCTCCAACCAACAGAGTTCCAGGTGCAAAAGCCTGCTGAGCTAAAAGAAGTGCAATAGAGTCTTTCCTAACTCCAGATAAAATGGCAGCCTGCAATAGATTAGATGATTACCGTCCCAGGACCTCTGGTATATAAAATTAACAAGTGAGAAGGCCTAGAAAGCAAACTGTCACCTTTACATTATGAAGAAATAAACACAGATTTCTTACCCCCTAAAAACTGCTGATCGACCTATTCCCTGATAACAGTAGCAATTTGGAAGCCAGTGTAAATGAAAACTGAAAAGGAAGCTTGCAATGGCTGCCATGGTAAACAGGCTGTATCAGCATCCATCGTGTCATTCACTCAATTCCAACCCAACCATCCAACCACCTTCCCATTTCTGTCCAAAGGCCACACAAGCAGCCAGGAGAAGTCCCATTGCACTGCCATGCACAGCAGGCAAATGAAGCCAAGAGAAATGTCACTATCTTTACTAAATCTTTCAAATCTATGCTTTGGTTTCTGAAACATTTTAAATATAAGCTATAATTGTCTCATATGATCAATGTGTTCAAGCCATAAGGGAAAAACAGATCTTATCTGAATATTAACTATATTCAGTTACAGGGCTTCAATGGTAAAATAGCCTGTGTAAATTAACATTATATTATATACACACAATACAATATTACCAGCTGGTATAGCAGCAGTGCACAGCATAAACCAATTATAAATAGATCTTCAGCTAATATTAACCAAAACTGTAAAATTTTATACCTTTTAAAAACTAAAAGCAGTCAAAAAGCTTTAGTCTGAAATCTTGACCTACTTTAAAAGTTATAATTGCTTGTAAATGTTCTTCAGGTTCCACATATTTTCATCCTTAGAAAAAACTAGATACATTCCTTAACAACAGTGCTCAGCCTGGACCTTGGAGCATGATCAAGTCTCCAAAGCTAGTCATATGCGCTTTTATAAATAGCACAAACACAGACATGAATCCAAAGCTGCTGGGTGCACTAAGAGTGTGGCCAGCAGGTCGAGGGAGGTTATCCTCCCACTCTACTCTGCCCTGGTGAGGCCACATCTGGAGTTCTGTGTCCAGTTCTGGGCTCCCAGTTCAAGAAAGACAGGGAACTACTGGAGAGAGTCCAGCGGAGGGCTACAAGGATGATTAGGGGACTGGAGCATCTCTCTTATGAGGACAGGCTGAGAGAGCTGGGTCTGTTTAGCCTGGAGAAGAGAAGACTCAGAGGGGATCTCATCAACACTTATAAATATCCAAAGGGTGGATGTCTAGAGGAAGGGGCCAGACTCTTTTCAGTGGTGCTCAGTGACAGGACAAGGGGCCATGGGCACAGACTGGAACACAGGAAGTTCCATCTCAATATGAGGAAAAACTTCTTCACTTTGAGGGTGACAGAGCACTGGAACAGGTTGCCCAGAGAGGTTGTGGAGTCTCCTGCTCTGGAGATATTCAAAACCTGCTTGGATGCCATCCTGTGCAACCTGCTCTAGGTGATCTTACTTTAGGAAGAGGGTTGGACTAGATGATCTCCAGAGGTCCCTTCCAACCCCTACCAGTCTGTGATTCTGTGAACACTGACTAGGGGTCCATTAGAAGTTAGCACATTCAGCAGTTTCCTGTAGGTATCTATAGGTAGGAAACAGGAAACACTCAGGGCAGTGGTGACTTCAAAATCCATGTCTCACAGGAGTCACACAATGTTCAGGAATGATGCTCTCATCCACTCAGGATATAATAGTCTACTTATTAAAGCATTCATGCAAGAAGTGTGAGAACTTTTTTAAGGGCATTCAAATATATATGTTCCTAGAGATTACTTTGAATAAGTAGATGATGGCTACCATGAGGCTGGGAAATTTGTTTTCCTTTCTTGTAAAAGTGAGGCCCTATGGAGTCAGCAAAGCAGCTCCAAGTTCTGGTTCTTGCTCCCAAACCTGTTATATGAATTTTATGTCTGATGCCTAATTAATCAACAGTCCCTTGAGCAAGAACTTCTGTTTCATTTGCAAATCTGCTTTTAAATTGAAACTACCCAATGAGTCATCAGCCCTGGGGATAATAGATAATACATTTAGTATTATCTTACTACTTTTTTTTTCTTTCCTCCTTCTAAATATAGCATTGTTTTCTATCTGATATTTTTGGCTTCTGATAGGTGTAAACCAGAAAATAAACCTGAAGATATTGACTACAGATGTAATCAATAGAGAATTTTTTTCACATTTTGTAAGGGTGGATAATACCTATTTCCAGGTAAGTAAATTAAAACAATGAAAACAGAGACCACAAGTGGAGAATGAGTTTACAAGATGGTACTTTAAATAATGTGTTTGTTCTTCTTCTTTTAAAAATATATTGAAATATATCAGCCCCATGTCCTAGAGACAGAGAAAAGGAGCTGTAGTGTTTTGAAGCCAAGTTCTGAAATTGTTGGTCTACAAAGTGTTTCCATGAAAAGAAAAGAATATTTTTCAAAGTACAGTCTTTTTCAAATAATCATATACTGGTCATGAAACAGTCCAGCACCAAAGCAGCTATAGATGCTTAATAATTAGTAAGATTTCTGAAGCTGTTTGTAAGCAGTGAAAGATGCTAATATAAGCAGATATCCTAAATAAAAGCTTGCTCACTGTTAACTCCATCCCAGATATACAAGGGGTGATACTCAGATGTATCAGCAAAGTAAAAGCTCCAAGACTGTTTATTTCTCACTTCTCTGATATTGTGCAAGTAGTACTTCCTCTTTTGAAATTCTTTATATGCAAAATAAATAGCTGAAATCTATATCATGTAATAAAGGGAACCCCATATTGTAGTATGAACCTTATATTAAAAAACAGAAACACAGTGGTGTTCAAGTGAAAGCTATCTAGTTCCTTGGGAGATATGTGATATGATACTCAGTAACTAGAACACAGAGAGGAAAGTAACATCCAGAAGGCCACGTGTAGGAAAATATCCAACGAACATTTCAGACATTCCTGTGAAAGGCTGGCCTACTGAAAGCTAGCCTGAAAGGACTTGACATACCTTCAAAACAGCTAAGCACTAGTCAGTCAGATTGTCCCAAGTATGCAGTCTGGGAAATTAAAGTATACATGTGACCTTTTGGTGACCATCTTTGAAGACAATTTGGTGCCTCTTAATCTTGAAAGGCATTCAGAAGAGGATTACGCAGTAAGTATTTGGAAATCTTACAAATTTTCTTTTCTAAATGCTTACAGATACTTTCATTGGAAAATAAGGACTTCGCTTTAAAATTCATGTAAGATTTTTTTCCACTCAAAGTAAAAAAACCAACAACAAAACAAACCAACAAGCAAACAAAACCCTTTGACTTTTTGTTTCAGTTTGATGGAAAAAAAATGCCACTTCTAGAAATAAGAGATCATTTTCAGAGATGATATGCTGGTTCACTTCAGGCAATAGTAAGAAAATGATCTCTCTCTACCTATCTTTCATTTAACAGACTGATGCAGAGTTAAGGTACTATGAAGTGGAAAGAACTAGATAAAGTAGAAGAGGATCAAAGGTGTTCTTAGAAGCTGATTATCATTAAATAAAGAGAATATTGATATCATATTTGTTCCAGTTTTCATTCAAAATTTTCTATTTAATGATATTAACTATGGCTTCATTATACTCTGTCTTATACTGCTTAGAACATCCCTACTTCATCACTTAATCAGACTTGACTTGAAAAAGGCTCCAAATAAAGGGAAAATTCCCTTTTCTGATTTCTGTTTGTGTTACCATTACCTTTTAAATGCAGCTCAAACAAAAGATACTGAATTAGGGACAAAAGGCGGGGACAAGGATAAAGTGTTCATTAGACTTTTAAGGGTATGTTTCTAGAAAAAGGCCCACTATGTCCCTCAAAATAATTAATAATTTGGCTGCTGAACTTCTATGGAATTTGACAGATTTTTTTTTTCCACATTCAGGTTTTGATATAAACATTTCAGCTATGGTGAGCTCACCACCTTGCTATGGACACCCAGTACCTCAGCATATTTATCTATCATCGTCAGTCTCAGTACAGGAATAAGGACATTTCCTTACATGCACCAGGAAAGTTTCATACATTTCCACTGCCCTTGTTAAATTACCATGTTATCTTCTCCTTTTAGCATGTAATTTTGAAAGCAAAAATACATTCATGTTGTAGGACATGTAATGTCAATGATCGTGTAATGTTGGTATGTAGTTATTTTAGTTCAAAACTATTACTGAATATTTCAGCTATGTATCTAATATGGACCAAAACTATGTTATGAAGAGAAAATAAAAACAAAACTTAAGCTCATTCAAATGACCTAGTTCGAAATTATAGTCAAATAAGCACACTGGTTTATCACATGAATGCATAAATATATATACATAGAGAAAGGATTGTATATGTTCTTTGAAGTACTCTGCCAGTTTTTTAGTGTTCCACCGTATATATTTCACTGCAATGAAAACATACAGGATTTTAATTTTGCTTATAATGAATACCTTATTACTTATTCTCATAATTTAAATGTTTAACACACTTATCTATGCTATAAATGTTTTTGGTTATATATCCCTACATGTACATGCATATGTAAACCTCTAAATAGTTACGTAAGTAACTGATAACCTATTCACTAATCTCCATTGATATTATATTTTCATACTTTCTAGTGTTCTTGCTACAAATGACATTAAGAAAAAAAAAATCTTAATATTTTGTCATGTTTCTTGTGCTTTCTGTTCTCTACTGGTATTGCTTCAGTAAGCATCATATAGGTTTAGATGATTCAAACCACCAAAAAAAGTTTGAAGTCTGCAGGGTTGTGAAATTTTTGCATATTCCTGTGAACTCAATGGGTCATGAAAAATTTGGTGTCCTACCTTCTTGACAAAGATTAACAGGAACAGAAGATGGCTTGGCACGAATCCATTTTGTGACAAAAATTGCCATGAGAATACAAAATAGCACAATATTAATCCATTTTCATGAAAATGATGGTAATGAAAATGAGAAATGGCATCAGCTAAATCCATTTTCATTACTCTGTTATGATTGCAATCTTGTAGCTCTCAGATAGTGTTGTGAGTGAAGAGATCTATATTTTAGCCACATTTTTAATGCCTTTGATGAGCATCTCCTTACCATTATACACCATTTCATTCTATACTTTGAATTCTTATTTTAAAAAGCTTTTAGATCAGTTCCAGGTATCTAAACTTGACAGCATGTTTTTTAATAGTCCTTAAAAATGGTCTATAGAAAGCAAAGCCATGGAGCTCTGAAGAAACTGGCATTGCATGACCTGATTAGTGAAAATGTGGAACCCCCTATGTTTGTAATAAAGTTATGTAAAAAGGCAGAAGCATAATATAAAACTGTAAGTGCTCAGATCAAACTCATTTTCCTTTTACAAAAAGTCCTAAAAAATATTCTACTGACATGAAATGTATTGTTTGGATTCCAAGTGCTTTAAGATACTCTATCACAGTTAAAAGAATTGTGATTTAAGTTAAAAGATTACTTTCTTACTGTCAAATTTCCAACTTTATCTACATGGAATTATTTTTGTATTTTTTTATGACTAAGCATAGAAATATTTTCTCATTACTCTAATATTTAACTTTGCTTGGTGTGGTTTAGAAAAAAACAAGGCAATATATGACATTGCTAAAAATAAACATTGTTAAATTTTTGTGTTTTAACAGAGTATAATTTAAAATATATGTGGCTTAATTTCCAGAAAAATCACTCAAAAAAATCTCCAAAAAATCACATCCTTATTTTAACTATACTACATATTAAGTCTATTTTATTTCACCACCTCGGTTCCTACAGTGATATTGCTTTGGCTGTATGAATAGTTTTAGTCAAATTTATGTCAGCATTTGTTTTTTAGAATATAATTACAATAATAATGTAATTATTATTTGTAAAAGAACAATTCTAGAAAAAGGTAATTATCAATTTGTATGTATGCCCCACTCTTTAATATACTTACACCTAACATATTTTGCTCTCCACTTCCATGCTTGCATTTTTGCAAAGCTTAAATAACTCTGTGTTTTGATTTCCCAAGCACCACAGAACCTGATGCCCCCGGAATAGGATTAACCGTACTCCATAAATACAGTTCAGTGTTTCAACATGAAAAACTTAGTAGACTAATAGATGCACAGCTAATTTGAGTATTCCAGCAGGAGCTTCTACATTTTTATCTTTGGCTTTTTCACAGGTTTCCTTTGTGCCCATGATGTCTAAGAATTCGCCTTCTGCCTCCCATCATAATAAGGTTACTGCAGGACAATCTCTGTAAATGATAAATCCACGATTTTCAAATGCTTTCTCTGACTTTTTTTTTTTTAAATAGAAGGGTCAAAGTGCCTGACTATCAAATTACCTCAGCAAATAAAAGTCTTGTTTGTGATTATGGCTAAATTACAATAAAGGTCATCCAAACACAGGGTAGAGACTTATGATACTCTCTTTTCACAGTTCCCACCAAGGAATTCCCATCAAGGAATTTTGTGACCAAAAGCTCTTGATAAAGTGATAACAAGAACTTCCTGCCATGCTAGTGTATCACAAGCCTTCCTGAGACCAGGAGACACAGAGATGGGGTAGCTCTATTGCAGCCTGGACACCTACAGCAGTTGGCTAGCAGCTTCCTTCCGTATACTTTGTGCACTGCAAATTGACCAACATAAAAATCAACTTAAAAGCAGGATAGTACAGGTCAGCCAAAGACCCATGTGGAAGGTTTTCCAGCAGGTATTAAGCCTGTAAAAACACATGACATCTTAAAGTTTTAGAACAAAATTTAATCCAGGAAAGCCAACTGTATCCTGAGCTGCATCAAAAGAAGTGTGACCAGCAAGTCAAGGGAGGTGATTCTGCCCCTCTACTCCGCTCTTGTGAGACCCCACCTGGAGTGCTGCGTCCAGCTCTGGGGGCCCCAGTGTAAGAAAGACATGGAGCTGTTGGAGCGAGTCCAGAGGAGCAAGGCCACGAAGCTGATCAGAGGGCTGGAGCACCTCTCCTGTGAGGACAGGCTGAGACAGTTGGGGTTGTTCAGCCTGGAGAAGAGAAGGCTCCAGGGAGACTTTATAGCAGCCTTCCTGTACCTGAAGGGGCCTACAGGAAAGCTGGAGAGGGACTGTTTACAAGGGCATGTAGTGACAGGACAAGGAGTAATGCCTTTAAGCTGAAGGAGGGTAGACTTAGTTTAGATGTAAGGAAGAAATTCTTTACTGTGAGAGTGGTGAGGCCCTGGAACAGGTTGCCCAGAGAGGTTGTGGATGCCCCCTCCCTGGTAGTGTTCAAGGCCAGGTTGGATGGGGCTTTGGACAACGTGATCTAGTGGAGGGTGTCCCTGCCCATGGCAGGGGGGTTGGAACTAGATGATCTTTAAGGTTCCTTCCAACCCAAACCTTTCCATGGTTCTATAAAAAGATATTTACTTGAAGAGTTGCAATCTGGATCCATAAGCTCTTCTTAATGTCAATTTCCCTTTTTATAAAAAATACTGTATGCAAGTCATATTCTTAAAAGATAACAACAGTATAATTTGTTGCATTATATATCCATGTCTTTTCATGTGTCTGTATTTTTTTTTTCTTTATGATTGTTTCTGTGAGTTATAGATCAATGTATCACTCAGATTTTTTTATTAGACTGAGTGCTTTGCCTTCTCCTGCAGTTGGAAGCAGTGGTACATTTGCATCAAAACAATATATGGAAAAACAGGAGAAACACAGAACTCAACATGATTTCACATCATTTATTTGCTATACACATCTTCAGAGTTCTCATGACAAAGAATTTAATGAAAATAAAACCTAGCTCATTTCTGAAATCTACTAATTTCTGAAATATATAATAATGGTAAAAAAAATTTAGAAAGATTAACACAGTGTAATTTTGAATTAATCTTACAGTCTTGTCTTGTCCCGTATGCCTTATCCTACAACACTAAATTTGCCTTTGGTTCTGGAATCCTAATAACATTCAAAACTGACCCGTTATCTTCAAAGCATAGTCACTGTTACTCTTCTTTTTTCCCCACTACAGTTTTGAAGTTTTAAAGTAAAAGCAAGCAGATAAAGTATATTGATTCAGAATGGTTTTAAGCAACACCTCTGCTCAGTGCTTTATATCATCTGAGCAATTATCTATTTTTTTAAAAGAAAGTTGCTCCTTCTTCACTTGAAAAGTAGTTTACACATTCAATTGCAGTGACCATATTGGGCAAGACTAAAATTCTACATAGATTATATAAAGCCCATTTCAAACTTTTATTCAAAAAGACCCTTGAAATATTAGCTAAGTTGGCTTTTGTCTCTCTTTTCTTACCCATGGAGTCTTTGTGCCATGTCTAGCTATCTACCTGCTTAATGATGTCAGGATGCTGCCTCATAGGAGCTAGCTGATACAGTTCTAATGAACAAAATGATCTCTCCAGGTAGTGACATCAGACACTGTCTTCAAGGTGATCCATGCTCGTATGAAGAGTCAGTGTTATAAAATTACACATATAGTTTCTTGAAAGTCATATCTAGGGCAGTTTTTGAAGAGAGCTGTGCCAGTGTAGACAGCAGGGAATCACAGCACTCAAATCTCAGCGTAGTTAAAATAGAACTACTTGAACCAAGCAAAAACTGAGTGGTCTGGACCATCTGAAAATTGGTCCTGAACACCCAGATTCTCTGACTGAACTTCTTTGTGTAGGTTCAATGATTTTTCTAAGGACAGATGTTATATTAAGTTTCAGTGCCCTTCACAAGGTTGCTGTGTCAACTACTTGACAAAGTACCATTCTTCTGTGTTCATTGTGCATTTTAGCACTCAGCTGGTAGCCAGGAGACATGATGGCTCCTAGCTAAAGAATTCACCAGGAAGCACACAGGCTTACAAGTGCTGTGATGATATGATTGGAAGAGAAAATTAAAAATAGCTAAGTAACTGAGTTCTGATACTTCCAAAAACAAAAAGAGCAAATCATATATATACACACAAATATATATGATTTTTCTTTTTGCTTTTATATATATATATATATATATATATATATATATATAAAAGATTCCAGAAATCCTCAAAACTGGATTAACTCTAATTTGGGAGCACAAACTCTCTTAATCCTAATTAGGAAAATAGCATTCTGTATAGAATATGAAAGGTAAATTACTATGTTTCACTGAAATGGAATTACAAAGTACACTAATTAGCTCTCACAGCAATGTTTCTTCCTTAGCAGATATTAAAAAATAATTTCTATGTCAGATATTTCTTTTGACAATTTGGGGAATTAATCTGTACATGTGTGCATGTGATTAATGCTCTCTGATGTAATGAGTTCTTTGTGTTGTTTTCCTGTACTGTGGTCATCCATGTTTTCTTAGATCACCTGTTTTTCTATTAGGAAGAGAGGAATTGCTAGTTTTGTATCTGAGACTGAATCAGACTGAATAAGCTTTGCCTCAGTGGAACAACATAGGCACTGGGCTGGAGCAAAGAGAAAGGAGTAGTTGTGTGTTTACATTAAACACCTGTAAAAAAGGCATATTTCAAAAATACAAGAAGAGAGGAAAAAGGACTTGCTGCTTTTTGAGCAAAAGCAATACTTTTCAGTGTCACTCTTGCTGAAAGTGATGGAAATTTGTCATAGATGTAAAAAAAAAAAAAAAAAAAAAGATTGCCCGAAGGGAAGCCAGAGAGTTAGGTTTCTGTTCATATGGAATTCTGAAACAATGTAAACACTTTTGGATGCCAAGGAAACTGAGGTGAGTGACCTACAGATACTTTGACCATTTTATATATATATGTATAAAACCTCATAGACAATACAAGAAACTTACATATATATATATAAAAATAATATATATTTCAGAAAGTCCTCTGCAAAATTCTGTCTACATAATACTGTTGCAATATATCCTTCCTGAAATGTTAAAGCAATATTCCATAGTAACAAGAAGAATGGCAATGCATACGTCTTTGCACAGCACAATTTGGGTAATTCTTTTAACTTGGGGATACCATAGATTATTGTTTCAGAGTCTGTCTGCCACAGGTAAAAACTATGCTTTGTGTCTGTTTAACAGCTACTGAAAAGACTGTTCATAAAAATTATGTCCTGTTTCACTGGTGATAATATCTCAAATTGTTAGTTGCTCTCTGCTCTGGTTTTCGTTACAGAATCTCACAATTACTTTACCTTTAGCTGCAGCTGTGTTAGAAAAAAAGCAGACTTGATGATGATGAAAAGCAGTGGTGTTTTGCAGCTTCTAGTACAATACAGTATCTAAAGTTGTCTCTGTATAAGAATATGGTTTGTACAAGTATACAAAATGATTGCCATCCTGCTGATGAGCCACGTATAAACAGTTTACACCCTGAGCTCAAATACTACCATTCTTAAAGGGCCAGAAGCACATGTATCCTCTTTGAATCAGTCTCATAGAAAGATGTACACAAAAACAAAAAGCTGATTTCATAAAAGCAAGGAGACATAAAATGAAGACTACACCAAGTGGCATGATGTTGGGGTAGCACTAACACCACTAATTCATTGTCTTGAATTTGCACCTGATATAGGAATGGATTGCCATTGATATATTTTTTCAGCTTTTGTGTCAGTGTGAGATGCTGCCAGTAACATATCTTGTAAATATGCCATTAAAACATAGTGTAGAAAAAGACTTTCTACAGAAAAGAAAATGCAATAAAAGATAAGCATGCAATTCATCATCATGCCTTGGTTACAGGACTTGCTCGTGTCTTTGTTTTTAATAAGGTACATTTTGTGTGCAATCCTCGTATCACACTGTGTCTGACTTAATGTGTGAGGCACTTTAGTATGGCATGATTGTTTTGTTACTTCAGGCAGCCCTCCAGCTGTGGGCCAGCACTTGGTCAAACTGATTTGTTCTTGGCAGGAAGCTAAGAACACATAACACTTTCAATTGTACATTATGACTTTGGGGGGTTGTGGTGGGAAATAGCCAAAAGTGTTATCTCAACCTTTTCAACAGCATACAGTTTGGTCTGCTAATCAGTCACAACCTCTGGTCTTAGAAAGGGGTGGATTAATGGCAGTTTTCAGAAAATGTTGTTAAGTTTACAGTGGTTTGGTAGTCTCTTATACCGCATAACTACTTTGGTCAATTACATACTGATTCTCATTCTTATGACAATGATTGTAATGAGAAAAGGAAATTGTACAACATGAATCTTTTCTTGTGATAAAGATTATTGCAAGGATTTGACAGGGCACAAAGTTAAATCCACCCTCTTAATAATCTCGAAACTGTCATTTGCTGTCCCCTTCAAATGCCGTAAGGGAGGTGACTGCTTGGACATTATCAGTCACAGAAATAGAAAGCAGATCTGTGCTTCCTTCAACACAGTGAATCATCATGCAGAGATTGTATTATAAGTGATAAAGGCTCCTACTTATGCAAATTAATAAACAGGAAAGAAATCGAGTGTTTTAATTTAGCTAAACAAGAAGGGGAGCAAGGATGAAAAGCAGAGCTTAGCCAAATTGACATGTTTGGCAAAATTCCACTTTTTTCATGTTGAGATGCAAATTTGTGTAAAAGATCAAAAGGATAGATACTCAGTCCATCCTGCTAGTCTCATTTTTAAAAAAGCTTTGTTTTTTCAAATATGTTGCTTTTTTCACCCTCTTCTCTCACTTGTTGTTAAGACTGCTACCTGTACTATATTACAAAGTAAGCCTGAAAATAATTTTTGTTTGTTTTAATTAGCTGGTTTGGCAATTAGGGTAATAGACAACAATATTTCCTTGAAATAAAAATAAAAATAAAGAATATATTAAATTATGCAAATAATATACCATTGTCTTTTTTCAACCTGGAAGATAAAAGTTCTGCAATTTAGAGAAATTAATTGGCATATCAAGCATCCTTTATGTTGCAGTCATGGGCTTTTAGGCTGTGTAATATTAATCAATGAGCATTACTGTTAACCAGTTTAGTCATATTGCTGTATTTACTAGGATGCATTAACACCAATGGACTAAATTTACAAAACTTGCTGGCGGTGGTTCACAACTGAGTTAGCCTGACACTAGCCTGAAATAAAGAAATTGAAATGCAGAACTGAAGAACAACATGACTAAATACACCATTATTTATGTGATCATCCAAGTATTGCTTCAAACATTGAACATGAAAATCCTTTTTTTCTTGTTTAGACAAATGCACATCCCACAGGACTAAGGAAGGCTAGACTAATTCTCCATTATATCATAACCTTTGTGTAAGCAGCATCTAGGTTCTTCATCTTTACATACAGCTAATGTTTTTTAAATACAGTTCATAATACTTCAGCTAAGATAATCTGAAAATCGATATATTCAAGACTGTGAGATGTTATGTTGCACTTGTGGATATAGAATGGGAGATAACATTTAAGAGCAAAAAAGAAGATAGAGTTTTATTGCATTTTGTTTACTTTAAGTCTATTCAGCAGAAACGAAGCACGATAAGAACCTCAGTGCTTCAGGATCCAATTCCAGAAGCATCAGCTGTCTCTTAGGATGAAATGTAATATTATCATCTATTTTAAAAATGAGACAACGATTCAAGAGTGTGACAAAGTCATAATGTCCTAATACTTTTCCTCTTTATGTTATAAATCACCATTTAATTTTCACTTCATAGATCCAGCCTGTACAGATGCAAAATCTGACAATGAATGAAAATAAATTATTTCCTAGGTGACAAGTGGGGAAAATATGGACACATTCTAACGGAAAGTGATTCATCCATGTAGTTGTACAATGATAAGGACATACACTTTTTAATGATGAGATGTCCTAAAGGTGTCTTTCTTATACGTACATGAGTATAACTAACTACTGTGCTTTCAGCAATACATCATTTATCTGTAAAGAACAAACATGCACTGTAAAGCAGTAGGGACAGGGAAGAAATTCTGACTAATAACATTACATATGAGCTACTCTATAATTTGCAAAATGTCAGGAAGCTGTCCAATCATGTTTTTACCTAAAGTGAACATAGGGTAGCACTGCCCACCACAGAGAAAGAGTTAATAAAAGCAGTCTCTCTCATGAAAAGCTGCCTTTGCACTGAGATTACTCACCCTCCCACGGACAACAAATAATAAGCTGGATTAGTCTGATAAATATAGAGTGCATTATAGAAGGTAAAGCCGATGTCCTTATGTGATGACAAGGGACATTGCTTTTAGAACAAATATTTTTCTAGGAAGTTTTGTCCTCAAGATTTGCAAAGATGTGCAGGCACCTGACTCCTACAGGTTTCATAACCTTTCCCAAGGATGCTGTATTGCTTAGAACACAAGTGAACAGCAAAGGATGAGATGCCAAAAAGAAGGAAATTACAAAGGTGTGGTAATATATCTACTCTTCCTAGTTTTCATTTCTCTCTTTTTTTACAGTTTTCGCAAACCTTTATCCCTATGGATAATATTACAACAAATACGGGGTCAGAGTGATGTACTAAAGGGCAAATATGTGACTTCTGCTGCCTGTAGCTGTTACCTAGTCACAAGTTCATGGCAGTGGGGTGAACAGGCTCAAAAAAAAGGGAAGCAGAACAACTAACAGGCTCCAGAATGTTTCCCTGTAGCTCTGCAAATGGAATTTCACAAAAAAAAGAGGCACATAGATTAAACAGGAGGACATGCTACTGAGTAAAAAGACTGCTCAGCTCCTGATTTTGGTTTTCAAAATACTTTATTTCAAATGCACAGTAGTGCATAAAGAAATGGGAAAGTACAGGGCTAAATCTATAGCTGAAGGAGGAGCTGTGCTACATAGTGTTTTCATTTGGATCAGGAATGTGTTTTTTAAGTGAATATCCTGATTGTCCCCACTTACAGTGCTTCAGATCACATCACATAGCACATGAATAGGATTCATTTCAAATGAAATTAAACCAGAACATGCACTCCTGATGTGTAACTAATAAATCCAACTGCTAACAGGCATTCAAGTCCCCAGGTAGAAACCAGAGTAAGTCCAAAATAAAGATCCTGAAATGCATAATATGGATACCAAGCCGCATGAACGGTTTTGCTGTGAAGATCCACTCCAACTGGGCCATGCTACTTGCTGTGTTGGGCAGAAGCTTGTTGGCCAATACTACTAGAGACACAAAAAAGGCAGAATGTCTGGGATTTTGCACACCATGCCCAGTACTCTTCCAAATTTCCTTTGAACAACTGCTGTGTTGCAACCTGAGAAATAAATAATCACTGTAACCACATATGTTTCCCGTTTAAGAGCTATGAGGAAGACCAGACAGAATTTAGGAGTCTACGATCAGAGCTCTGCTTCAGACAAGCTTTATCGGTGACACTTCTCCCATGAATCCTCCTTCTATTTGTGCCTGAGCAGTACTTTTAAAATATGAACTAGATTTTGCTATTTTAACTTTGAATTGTTATCAATTTACACTGAAAAGGACCTTACCTGGGGGACCCTCAGTGGGCCAAAATAATACTCTCATATTAAAAAAATACTCCAAATATATAAAAATTCAGAAGATATTAAAAATTGCACTGATTCTTTCCTTTCCCACCCACAGAAATAATTCTTGTTCTATGTGTGAAAATTTTTTCAGGGATATAGATATTCTTATTTGCTCTCCTAAATGTTACTTCCCCTTATATTTCACTCTACTTAAATTTGACAAAGTCATGCTTTGTAGCAAAAAATCCAGTCTTCTTGTTGACATCAGGTAGTGGAAACTCCATTGCTTCCATTTCTTTTTTTCCCAGTTTCCATCTAACTTTAGTTTCTGTATAGCCGTTTCTATGTTATGCTTACATTATTTGAAAAACATTTCTCTAATACGAAACATCCCATTAAGATACTTTAAGGCAACCTTTCAGTCTTTCATTTGAAAAGTTACATTCTTGAATTCTATCACAAGCAGTTATGTTTAACAACCCCTCAAAGATTTTTGCAATTCTCATTAGCTCCCTTTCAAACCTTGAGCTTAAATGATATTACATCACTGGTCCCACCAAAAGCATATGTAGAACCATAATCATCCCTCTAATCTGTTTATTTTATTTGAAGTTGATTTGCTTCTATTTAAATTCCACAATGGAAAGGATTTTTTTTTTTTTTAATAAACGTATGTGTTTTAGAAACTTTGTCTTTTGAAATTTTCCAATTTTTATGACATTTATATGATGATCATATCTATTTATTTTGACATAATGTAAAACAATAAAAAGCACTTTCAAAGTTAAGACTAAGTGAAAAAATCAAAATAAATAATATTTTGATAATACTAACATTGATGTCATGTTTACATTTCTGTTTGGAATTATACGGCAATAGAATTTTGCACATCACAGACATATCAGATCAACACTGATTTCATTGATGGTCTGCAAAAATAAAATTACTTAGAGATTTAAGCATTTCACAAACATTTTGTTAATGAAGATTTAAAATTCTGTGGTAACATATGTAGTTAAACAGGAGTGGAGGAGCATTAGACTTTTGATTCAATATCTTAACATAAATGCAAAAGGAGTGGAGAAATCAGTTTGGATAGATTAAAAGAAAATTACTGACCATTTATTTGTTTTTCTTCATTTATATGAAAGGAAACAAAGCATTTTTTTCTCCCCAAGACAAACCCCAAATTATGCCTGTCAAGACTGAATATATAATTTTTACTTCAACAGTTGCAAGGTAGATGCTATTTCACAAAGCTAGCATTTAGGAAGAAAAATAACCTTTAGGTTAAGTAGCTCAGGTATTTTCTAAATGTTTTGCATCATTGTAAAGTTCTTTAAATACCAGGATTTGAGTTTTTCTCAGTATCTCATTGAAGCCAATCCAAATTGCATAAAATACATAACAATTCAGTGAGCAAGCAGAGAAAAGTATAACTATATAAATTATAGGCTAAGACCCTCCCCAAGAAAGTGCAAGAAGTAGCTTAAACCTTGTAAGAAGCATGAGACTCCCATGGAAATCCATGTTAATCTCTTGACTATATAAGTAGATAAACAGCTCCACAGTTTCAAAATTACTACCTGTTCTGGAAGAACTTAATATCCTTCCTTTCTTTTGTCACCTTAAAATCTTCCAGGCACCTTAAATTCCCTCTTCCTATGAAGAGTTAGCTATATAACTCTCATTTCCCACTTAATTTCTTTCCTTTTTTTTTTTTTTGGTGTGTGTGTGTGTGTGTGCTTGTGTGTGTGTAGAACAGTGCTTTGTCCAACCACCAAAAAAGGCAAAGACTTGTGTGTAACTCATTCCTTTACCTAGGAAATTTTAAAGCACATAGCCCACCAATGATCTATGTATATGATGTTAGCCATGCAAGAAGCATCCACTCAATCTGTGAAGCAACTGGTGTTCAACAATTTTTGATCCTTGAAGATAAAAAAAGGAGAAAGTCTATGAGCATCTAATGAAAAAAGAGGCCAGAGAGTGCCTACCTTGCAACTGCTTACGTGAGCAGCTTTACCTAACCGCTGCTTTCACGCTGCATAGCATATTTACCCTATTTAAGTTCTGCAGCATTGATGCATAAAACGATGGCAGCTACTATCTTCCAAAGGAAGATTTCCAAAGGAACACACTGTCTGGGAGTCATATAAAATTAGAAAAGTTAGTAAAAGTTTGGGGGATCAGAAGGGACTTACCTACAGACGCAGCAGCAGCTTGACAATGTAAAGTATGCCAAGATACTTTACAGTTTTCATCAGTGAATACCGTTTATAGAAAAAAATTAATCTTTGTCTCTTTTAATTTAATAAATAATTATTATGATTTATAATTGCTGCAATAATTGGACTGATCCAGAAAGTCAATGTTCAAGATATATTTATAGCTAATAACCGCTTCTTCATCATGTACCTTGGAAATCTTTATTAACCTTAAATATCTTTCACACTTTAGTATGAAATTTACATTAAATACATTTCAGGATGAAGGTGACATTTACTACAACTCTTGTCCGAGACATGCTGAGCAATATACACGTGGTCATCAGAACTCTGAGTGACAGTTATGACCTAATCTGGCATTCCATTTGCACAGGCAGTTTTTCAGTAGATTTCACTTTGATCATATGTCCATTTGATTTGTTAACTTTATAAAAAGTAGAGTTTTTACAAAGTTACTCAAGACTTTCAACTTAGTATAGAAAATGTTGTTATTTTATATTTTACTTCATCATAAGCATCTTTTGAGAGAAATGGTTTTGATTGGTGAAACCAATGCCATTAGTTTTCTTTCTCTGTCAGCTCTCCATAGCTAAATGAGCCTCAGGAATTTGGGGCTCAAATGTGACTAATTTGACTGGCATAAGAGAATGGATGCTGGGCTGACACAATGGGGAGATAGTAACAAAATGTGTCAGTTTGGACATGAAATCATCATGTCGCTGCATCTATCACAGTCAATTCCTGTCAGCATGTCCAGTCTATAATAAATCTTATTTTCTTATAAATCTTCTTCTCTCTATCTAGTAAATGTTTATGCGGGAAGGAAAAAAAAAAAAAAAAGAGAAACCACAAATCAAGACAATGTATGACACCAGAAAGAAAATCAACTCTCCCAAATGGTTTTGGGAACACAAATTTTCTAGGTTTATGTTTATTTCTTATATTCATTGCATAGCATTTTCACAGTGTGCGTGTGTGGCTTTAAAAAAAAAAAAGTAAATATTAAAGTCTACATATTTTTTTCCCTATTCATGTAAAAGCTCACTGATACTGTTTGGGAATGTGTGTAAAGAATGAGAACTGGAAGAAAACATGTATGAACCTGTGTGCAAATGTCCACATATTTTCTGCGACATAAGTGCATACAAGAAGTAAAAAATTGATCCCAAATTTGGCATATATGTTCATGATTTGTTAAAATTCACTCACAATTTTTTTTAGCTGGATTACTTGTCTATAATCTAAAGAAAAAAAAACTAGTTAACATTATTATGAATAACAATGAGGCAGGGAAAATTAAGATGCAGATAAACTCTCTTTTTTGGTTCTCCAGGCCAAGTAGTTTATTAATGACTAAACGTATAAATTCTGCCTCCATTTAGCCTGAAATACTCAACTGTGTTCCCATGAGCAAATTATTTTCTCCAGAAAAACTTTTTTGAACAGGATCGGTTGCTTTATGTTTACAGTAAAATGATATAAGTGTGTATTTTTTCCATACCCTGTTCATCTTCAAATCAGTTCGATGCCGCTGCTAGCCAAACACTGTGTAGTTAAGGGTCTGTGGATTTCCTCCTCTCTTTCATGTTGGAAAATGTACTAACTAGATACCTCAAACGCAGAAACTCCTCTGGTGGGTTTATTTAACTCCTCTTCACAGATATGTAAAAACCAAGTGACTTTTTTGTTGTGCAATGTTACGAACCTGAAATACCACGATGTATAAAGAAGGTGAATGTGTCTTCCTGTGTTTAAAACATTTCAAATATGTCATGTTAAAATGATATTCTATCTTTATAACATATTTTCAGTAAATATTGACATGCCTTTCACATGATTGTCCTTTCTCTCTCACATCACACCATTCTTTAGCTAAGGCCAGCTACCACTGATGTTACTTGGAAAAGGCACTTAGACAATGACTACCATTGTCCTGGTTACTTCAGAAAAGAGGTTTAACCCTTAATTAGATGAACATTGTATTTTAATGAAATTGCTTAAAGATTTCTTACTAATTACCACAATTATTTAGAAAATTACTTAAAAATGAAACATGCAAATATATCTATCACTTAAATAACTTTTTTACAGTTATAAAAATATTAGTATGACACATGATTTTAGTACAAAACAAATATATATATGTCATGTCTGGAGATGCCTCACAAAAAGGCAAAAATACTGATTCTGTGAAAGCTCTTGACACTTGCTACAGTATCTCTTCATCTCAGTGATGTCCTGTCTCATTAAAAAATAACAAAACATAGTCTCATAAATGTATAAACAAAATGCTTATTATATCAAAGTGTTACCTTTTTTCTTCCAGTCTTCAGAAGGATAAAGGCACAATCTTGTGATTTAATTTAAGTAATAAAGCCACAGTCACAGCTGTTTTATCAAACCTATATCACAGCTTTCATGATTAACGTAGCCAAATTTTGTACACCAAGAAATGACAGTAATTCAGGCTTATTTATGAAGGTGTTTTAAAAATGTATCACCTACATTTTGTATATATTTTTTAAAGTAAAATTCCTTAAAAACATCATGCATGTTATCAATTGCATCAACAAAATAAGATCATAAAAATATTATGAGAAATAATGGATAATCACTAAAATGAAACTCAAAACTCCATTGATCTGGGAGCTGTCCATGCTAGCTGAGTAGGCTTTCAACTGGCTTTAGGAAAATTGGCTGCCTTAGAAATGAAAAAAAGCTAATTTCAGAAGACAGTTTCTTTGTTTTTAGTGATCAGAGAAAAGCTTTCATTTAGAATATGTTAGTAAGTACAAACATTCAGTGCCTAAATCACATCCAGAAGTATTTTGCAGCTTTTCTGTATGAAAATCTTACGTGAGTTCTGGTCACAGTTTTCAATTATTAATGTATATTTTGAGTCAAATACAGCTGTCTGTTCTGTGAACAATAGCTCCTAGACCAGGTATACTCTCTGTAAGTTGCATATTGCTTGCTATTGTCAGCCTGGAGACGGATAACGGTGTGAAAACAGTAACATGAAAACTAACTTTAAACACCTTGGGAATATGTTCATCCTGTCAAATTTATAATCAAATCGAAGTAAAGCTTTTCAAGATTTGTCATCTTAAATAAACACTAAAACCTGTAACCTCTTATGCTTTACAAAGTAAACTCATAAGCGCGTGTGTAGGCCTACATACAGCCCAGACTTTATCTTTCTAATCTGGTGATGAATATAGCAGGCCACCATCTGGTGCGCGTGTACATCAACAACTAAAATACAGCCCTATAATTTAATAATCACAAACTTTAACTGCCACTTACCACTTCTTTCCAGTTACAGAAGGTCTCAGATTAAATCTGTCCAAAAAAATGTAGAAAAACAGCAAAAGATTAACTGTTTTTGTTCCAGATTTCAGATGCAGACAGTGAAGCAGGGAGAGCTCTTCTGTTGCTACAGAAACCTGACGCCGAGGATTTAATGACAGCATCAGATGGTATTGTATTGGAGATTGTCTGCTTGAGGGACTAGACAGTAGTCCTGCTTATAAGAAATAAGAATGAATTCCAAAGGTTTTCAGTTTGCTTTACCAGAAGAATCTGTTCATTGCCTCAAATGTATTAATTTGATAATAGATACAAAGAGTTTATATCAATGTTAGAAAAATATATATACCAGTAAAACGTAATCTGTCTGGCAGCTCTCCAGGCAGGTAACTAATCTTCCTAAAACCTTTACTGAATATGTACGGTTTATAAAATTAATACTTATTTCAAGTTTTTAGTCTGAAGAAGATATGTTTTGCTTCCTCAAAATATTTGTCTTTAAACTGACAGATTATAAAAATTAGGACTTTTTAAGTTTTTGTGTTTAAGCTCATTGATTTTTTATTAGAAAAAGGGATCCAAAGAGGAAAAATTTCAAATTCCAGATTCACAGAGGCCTGAAGCTATTAAAATTCAAGGATTTATTTCATACTCAGTCATTCATTTAGATTTGTAAATATTTTTATTTTGTGATATGAAGTTTAAAATACTATTATAATTAAAAAATAATATTTATGAACACAGCCTGCATGAACTGCAAAGCATCACCTGTCACAATGTAGGTTGATACATGTCTTCAGGAGTGCAAAATTTTCTTTAATAAAGTCTTTTTCTATTTCACAAATCGTTTAGTGTTTCATTTCCCTCTGCTGATTAGTTGATCATTATCAGATGAATAAATATCATAACAATATTTTCTGAAAACAAAAACCATTATTCATATATCAAATATGTTTCATTTTTTGTTAGTACATCATCTCAGCTCCAGGATATTAGTTAACTGGGAAGTTAATATAAATACACAGAAATCATATGTTATATTTGATTGAGGGTCTTTTATTCCAAGGTGTTTTACAAACATAATATGTGTCCCAACCCACTATGTAATTCTGGGAAGCCTGTTGACTGTAATCACAAAAGTAACTGCTTTCCTTCAAGAATAAGGCCACTGCAACTTTACTCTCCAAACAGAGCAGAAAGATCTGCCATTTCAAAGGTCGAAACCAAACATCACACAAGAGCAATTGATCTATCTGCCTTTGAAGGTTAACGATTGATTCAGTCCTACTGGGATTTAAGTCTGTATCTCCAGGATACTTAGGTGTTTTAAACCTGAAGATAACACCATCAATAGACCTCACCATTAGCATCAAAGGGAATTTCTGATTATGTCAATGGTAGGTCCAAGCAATACCTCTACCTACTGTACTTAAAAAGAAAAAGGCCAAAAGGAGAAAAAAAAAAAAAAAAAAAAAGCAAGCATTAAGAGAAACTTGCTTAGGGAAATCTCATTAATTTTCCTATAATATTTGCTCTTTTGATCTTAAATAATACTGGAAAAATTATTTATTGTTGACCCATGGTCAGACTAAAACTTCATGAAAAAATGATTCAGACTGAATCAATTTCTTTTTCCTGTTGGTTGTTGAGTAAAAGTTAGGAGGTTCAAGATAAAGAGTAGGGTTGTCTTCAACAACAGCAGCAGCAACAACAAAATAATATTAATTTGAAGTCAATATAGGTAATTCTGGGTTAAATACTCTGATCCCTTTTGAATTAAACATTTCAAACTATGTTCAGAAAAATTTAGATTTACCTTCAAATGAAGAATGTTTTGAATGGAAAAGAACTTCTTTTGAACAGTCAAAATAAAATATGTTAGCATTTCACAAAGGAACTATATACTAACTTTTTGAAAAATTCCCCCATATTTTAGCCCAAGCTGCTCATCAATTTCAATCTGAATTTCTTGTTCTAGACAAAAGTCCCAATTTCTCTTCGGGAAAATGTAATACTTGTCAAAACCAATAAAAACCCCACACAGTATTTGTTGTGCAATAGCTTTGAAAATCTCCTGGAAGAAGCATTTCCAGAATGTACCATTACAAAATATTATATCAAAAAGAATATGCAGTATTTGAACAGAAAGTACTGCATATACATTCACCTTTCTTATCTTAGAGTTAGAAAGAAGAAGAGCCTTAAAGAGGCTCCAAAAGTGGATTTTAAGAAAAGGTAAGGGAAAATTATTCTGAAGTTTTTTCAATTAGGGGAAATTATTAATGGAGGCTACCCAGCAAAACAAATGGGGGAAAAAAAAAAATATTACACGTCAGCAATCAAGGCGATGTTAAAATCTAAAGAAAATAATTTTAGAGTCATTTCATCAAAAATATACATCTATTTTTTGAAACCTCTTTCAGTCCATCATGTGCAAAACACAAATCACACAGAAGCTGAAAATATTTTAGATCAACTTGTGCTTTGAATCATTGTGACCTATGGTATCTTTTTTCTTCTTCTTCTTCTGATTTTCAGAGTGCATGTTTTATAAAAAGTGTTAAGGATGACTTTGTCTTCTCTGAAAAGACAGAGAGAGCTCACTCCTGGGAAGCAACCAGGCATACTTAGGCAGAGAAAGTCCTAGGGGCTGCAGGATTTTGCAAAAAGAATGTGAACTAAAAGAATGAGAGTGAGAGGGTGGAGGTCTGAATTTTATGCAGAGACTAACAAACTGCTGAAAAGACTGAGAAGCACAGAGGCCTCATAGACTACAAATGGGCCAAAGTAAGATCATGCCGATGTTATTGTAACCCAAAAAGTCACTGAGCAGTTGAGACCAAGCTTAGGGGAGAGGAACTCCCAGCGGTGGTACGCATAAGAAGGGGCACAGCTGCTTATAAATCTTTTCCATTCCTATTCTCTTTGTGCTATTGACTCTGAGTTTGTTTCTTATTCAAAATATTAACTATATCAGTGGCTTTTGAATAATGTCTTGCTTTTTTTAACTGAAAAACAGTATTTTTTTGTTCTTTTTATGGAGCTCGTAAAGGCGAAATAAACACAACCATGTTGTGAGTGAAACAAAGACTTTTTCAGTCTTGAACAGCTCCACAATGCAGGCAACTGTGAGGAGATAAAAAAAATATATATTACAATAGATTAGCCATAAGATGTAACAATAATGATATGTGTTTTCTTCAGATGAGTGTGAAATAATTTCATTTTGATAAAATTCTTTCTTTGAAAAGACTAAATGTTAGGGCAGCCAGCAAATGACTAGGCTGCTTGATTACTGCAGCTGGAGCAGGACAGTAAAACAGATGTGTTGTTCTGACCATACAAGTTGAACCTGCTTCTGCCATCAGGAGAATCAAGGTGGGAACAAAGTAGGGTGACTTCCCTGGCTGGCCAGCTTGATCCGGACAGGTGTATCAAGCATCTTGGTATGATGATACTGGTGACCCTTCCAGGTCTGATGGTATTTGCAGCTACTCACTTTTTCCTAACAGTTTGTAGGATGAAGTTCATCAAGCAATGGAGATGACATGTATGTTTGAAACACGTCGACTATGTGATTTTTTTAATCCTCTTTTTTTTCTAAACAGTTAAAAACAGTCAGCAAAGCCTGAAGGAACCTGAAGTGACTGCTAAATAAAATTAAGATACTTGTATTCAGAATGCCATAATGCTTTTCTGAATCTAAGCCACTTGTTACACTCTTACTTCCACTCTAAAGATGTCATGCTATACATAACCATAGTAGGACAGTGAGAAATACAATATTATAAAGTATGTGGGAAAGGGTATGATGATAAGCCACACTAAAAAAATGTGGTTCTTATTGTGGCTGTATATTTTATCATTGCTGGAATTTAAATTCTCTTGCTTTGAAAAAGCTACTGTTGTTTATTTTAGATGAAGCACCATTGTGAGACAGACAGTAATAATCTCAGACTATTGCTGAAATCATATTGAAAAGGATGGAACTGGCTTGGTTAAGACCAACAATCACTTATGCTGTATGACAGAATTATTCTCTCTTAAAAGTATTATATAATACTATGTGAAAATATACTACCCAAACACAAAATGAAGGAAAATATATGTGAAATATCAATATCATATCTTGGAAAACCAGAGTTGTAGCAAATTATCCTCACAGGTATACCAATTTACCAAGATACCTAGCATTCCAAGCTGTCTGGGGATCCTACTAACAGTGCCCTCTTAGGAAATTACTTCACTATTAATTCTCAGGTGTATCACCTCATGAATTATTATAATTCAAACATTTCTGGTCAACGCAATCATTTTATTGTTTAGGCATTATAAGAAATTCACAGATACGACAACATGGTTATACCAGCTATAGATTAATGTAAGTATGAAATTAATGAAGGTATAATCAAACTCCCAGGAGAGCGAGATAATTCAGATACTTCAAGCTTTGGATATGCAGCAGTAGATGAACAGTAGTTAGTGAATAAGATGAATGTTCTGCTTTAAACATTTAACTTGATTTTGGTTTATGTGTTTCAGTTCCATGAGCACAGACAAATGCATAAATTTCAGTATAGCAGACAGTTATAATTAATAGTTTTCTAGTACTGAAACTCACAGCCAGTGCTATCTCTAGTCTTCATGTCATTTATTCAATTATAGACACTATAGACACTAACATAGATACTAAAATATGCACGTGTATGCGTATACACACTACTTATATTTGGTCTGAAGATTGATAAATGCGTGCCTATTTATACATAGAGTTACAAATAAACTTTTATCAATCTACAGGTGTAATTCCTATGTCTAATGCATGGATATATTAAGGGAACACCAAATTCATTTTGTTGAGTTTTGTACCTTGTGGGTAAAGTGGGGAGATATGTAAGATCTACATATTCTCACATGCATATTCATTTTTCTGAAGGTCTGTTAGTCTCCCTCCTTATTGTTACAAAAGTGGTATATACATGTATTTGGAGCCATGTATGCTCCTACCTTTGGACATCTCCTGCGTTGGACCCTAGTTTAAGTATGATGTGTAAAGTGTGCCTTTTCTTTCCCATACACGTGTGTACAAACCATCTGTCTTTGAGTCACTCTAGTGCCAACAAGTCCTACGGGTTGTTTATATACCAAAGGAAACTACTGCTCTCACAAGGATGAGTGAGTGAGTATGTTTCAGGTCTACCACTGATGATCACACAGAACTCTAAGTAATGGAAAACTATCTTTCTAACTTCCCATTGGTATACCATGAACTTCAACATGACAGAAACAACCAGTCCAACATAATTTACAAACCATTGGTTAATATATTATAGTCATCTCCTGTCCTGATAATCTACACCTGTGAATAAATTAGCCTGTAGTAGCTACTCTGCTAATTCAAATAAAAAAGCTCGTTCTTTTGGTTCTGGGCTCAGTTTTAATAGCACATCAATGTGGAGAGTCACATCAATGTGTATATTACACCAAGAAAAACTCAAAAATTCTCCCTGCCCATCAATATTGCAGTCCATGTCGTCAGTACTGTGGTTTGCAACAGATTAACTCCTTCTCCCATACTTCCCTCTCCCTTCAAACTTCCTTATTTCTCAAAAAAACCCACACTTGGACTACATAGGAAATTACCTATAAGTAACTCTATTCTCATTTTAACTGTGTACACCATTTCTTTCTGTTTCATTGTGAGAGTAGGTCTCTTTTGGACAAGGACCATATATTTTCTCACTCCGCTGTTTAATGCATACATTTGAAGCTACATAAAAATGTTAAATAATGAACAATAGAAAGTAATTCAGAACTCTCTCTTACCAGAACTTAAATCTGGCAAGATTTCAAGGAAACATTATTGGAAGCAAAGTGGAAACAGCCATCAGTGAACTATCTATAGATTTATGTTTGGTAGTAGGTTAGAGCAGACAGCTCTTTATCTACATAGATATTACTTCACCTCATCTCTGCTCTTCAGTATATATACATATATATGAAGCCCAATAAATAAAATAAGCACTTCAAGGCACCTTTGGTGCATGTTATCATATTCTGTATTGTCATAACTATAACTCAGACATTGTACAATATATATACGAGTGATATAGCATTTTATATAAATGGCATAGTGATTAGCATTTTTGTATTCTGTTTGCTATGAATCTGAAGATCTAATGATGAGATATTAGTTTAGTCATTTTAAAGTAAATACACTTGTACCTTTTTATGTAAAGCCTAGAGAAAAGGGCTAAAAAAATGAAATTATTTTGCCACTGGACAGACTGTTTCATCACTGGACTACAGTTTGTTGGTTTTTTTGGGTTTTTTTACAAAGACATGTATTTCTATCATTTAAGTTATACCTTCATTGTCCATTGCCTCACTTATTTTTTCAAATAACTTTCAACTAAGTATCTCAATTCTAACAGCTATTATTTGAAGGAAACTGCCTAAATACATGTCTTAATCACATCACACTATCCAAACAGCTGAAACCGATGTGCAGATCAGTGGCAAATATTTATGCAGAAGCAGGTCCAGATTTTCTGATCTACATTCCCAGAATGGCAAACTTGCTGAGGGTGCACTCAATCCCACTGTCTCTGTCATCAACAAAGATGTTAAACAGCACCGATCCCAATACCAATCCTGAGGAATGCCACTTGTCACTGGACTCCACTTGGACATTGAGCCATTGACTGCAACTCTCTGAGTGCGACCATCCAGTCAATACCTTATCCACTGCGTGGTCCATCCATCAAATCTATGTTTCTCCAATTTAGAGACAAGGACATTGTGCGGGACAGTGTCAAATGCCTGGCACAAGTTAAGGTAGATGACATCAGTTTCAGATGACATGCAGCATGGCACTGAGTTGAGAGTCCATTGTTGCTATTGCTTATACCTCTACTTGGCTACACCAGCAAAAGCTAGAGAAATTGAGTCTGAAATCTCATCACAAGAATGGTGAGGTTTATAGATTTTCACTAAAGCAAATCTACATTGACCTCCTTACATCATAGTCATATTTACCTTTTCCAGTATACAGTCTGGATTCTGGTTTTATAGGGCAAGATATTTTAATATTATAGATGTGGCCATGTCATGTCTGGATTTGTGACCTCAGGACCAGAGAACAGGATCTGCCACTGCTCAGTTTACTAATATAGAAGAAACCATATGTGTCACTTACTTACTCAAAGGAAACTGGATGATCTCCCTGAAGCCATTTTGTGGCTTTCTGGGAAGTGGAGTAATATAGCTATTAATTAATAATCTTTTTGAGATTGTTATAAAAATGTGAATGTAGTTTTAAAATTGATTTTTTTGAGTAATATATGTGAACCATTGTCCACAACTTGGATGAATTTATTCATTTTGGCTTCTTTCTACAGAATAATAAGCAGTTAAGTCTTTGATATTAAAGTATTGAGAATGCTATGTCAAGGTATTAAGAGAGATACTAACGTGACTTTCCAAAAGTCCTTGCATGATGTTGGAAAAATAAATGAACAGCATTTGTATTCCTGTAGTGAATTTAGGCTGTAAGATTTTTTTTTATTTTTTTTTTCAGTCTCAGATGCTATTTTCTAAACAGGTTCTTATACTAAATGGCGGCACAACACTATATTTTTTGTTTGGTATGCTCCAATATATGTAAAATATATATATATATAGTTATAATGAAAGAGACTATGTATAATCCCTTCCCTTATTTCATCTACAAGTGCTCAGGATAGTTTGTCTTTCTCTGTGGGAGGCCAGTGCACATTTTCCAAATAAAATCACAGAAAATAATTTTTAAAAAATGAACCTAGGCCTAGATTCCTGGGTATGTTAGGTGCTAGGTTTGAACTGCAGGACAGTGAATCTCAGACACTCTTGTTCTCCATCTTTTGAACCACACTATGATTTCCTCCCTTCCAAGGAAATAAGGTTGCATAGAGGGATGATGCATATCTGGCTTTTATCCTGACATAGATTCAGAACATTTATAAGGTGTAGCACAGAGCATAAAAGGTGTACATAAAAGTGTGGATACACCCTGAGGACTTATGTTTCTGTTCTCTATGCCTCTTCCATTATCTTCTGTTAGAAGGTCAAAAAACCCTATGTCAGAAACACCAGTCACCAGTTTGTGCCCTTACTACACCTAACATCCAACATAATTTACAAAATGAAACTTTCCCTACTTATCTCATACAAAACACAACAAGCAGGTAATTATATTTCCTCACATTCAGTAGCCAAAAATTCAATTCCACAATGTGTAACTATCATCTCCAAGTTGATTTCAGCTCCTCCAGCTCCCAGAATATTCACTGAAATTTGAACTACTCTCAGACAAAAAAAACTCCTGCTGATAGCTCTTACACAGTATGAAATTTTAAGAAGGGAAAAAAGGAAGACCCAGGGAACTACAGGCCGGTCAGTCTCACCTCTGTGCCTGGCAAGATCATGGAGAAGATCCTCCTGGAGCCTATGCTCAGGCACATGGAAAATAAGGAGGTGATTGGTGACAGCCAACACGGCTTCACTAAGGGCAAATCGTGCCTGACAAATGTGGTGGCCTTCTATGATGGGGTTACAGTGTTGGTGGATAAGGGAAGGGCAACTGACATCATCTACCTGGACTCGTGCAAGGCATTTGACACTGTCCCACACGACATCCTTGTCTCTAAATTGGAGAGACATGGATTTGATGGATGGACCACTCGGTGGTTAAGGAATTGGCTGGATGGTCGCACTCAAAGAGTTGTGGTCAACGGCTCAATGTCCAAGTGGACAACAGTGATGAGTGGCGTTCCTCAGGGGTCGGTACTGGGACCGGCACTGTTGTAACATCTTTGTCGGCAACACGGACAGTGGGATCGAGTGCACCCTCAGCAAGTTTGCCGCCGACACCAAGCTGTGTGGTGTGGTCGACATGCTGGAGGGAAGGGATGCCATCCAGAGGGACCTTGACAGGCTGGAGGGGTGGGCCCGTGCGAACCGCATGAAGTTCAACAAGGCCAAGTGCAAGGTCCTGCACGTGGGTTGGGGCAGTCCCAAGGACATCTATAGGCTGGGCGAGGAATGGATTGAAAACAGCCCCGAGGAGAAGGACTTGGGGGTATTGATTGATGAGAAGCTCAACATGAGCCAGCAGTGTGCGCTTGCAGCCCAGAAAGCCAACCGTGTCCTGGGCTGCATCAAAAGAGGTGTGACCAGCAGGTCAAGGGAGGTGATCCTGCCCCTCTACTCCACTCTTGTGGGACCCCACCTGGAGTACTGCGTCCAGCTCTGGGGGCCCCAGTACAGAAGAGACATGGAGCTGTTGGAGGGAGTCCAGAGGAGGGCCACAAAGCTGATCAGAGGGCTGGAGCACCTCTCCTGTGAGGACAGGCTGAGAGAGTTGGGATTGTTCAGCCTGGAGAAAAGGCGGCTCTGGGGAGATCTAATTGCAGCTTACCAGTACCTGAAGGGGCCTACGGGAAAGCTGGTGAGGGACTGTTTATGAGGGAGTGTAGTGACAGGACAAGGGGTACTGGGTTTAAGCTGAAGGAGGGTCAGTTTAGATTAGATATTAGAAAGAAATTCTTCACTGTGAGGGTGGTGAGGCCCTGGAACAGGTTGTCCGGAGAGGTTGTGGATGCCCCATCCCTGGAAGTGTTCAAGACCAGGTTGGATGAGGCTTTGGGCAACGTGGTCTAGTGGAGGGTGTCCCTGCCCACAGCAGGGGGGTTGGAACTAGATGATCTTTGAGGTCCCTTCCAACCCAAACCATTCTATGATTCTATGATTCTATGAAATACTGACATTATCATTATCATTTGTTCTGTTGCTTATTGATTATTAAAGTGTTTTATATTATAGTGTGACACCAACAGAAAAAGTGCTGTTCCCTTTTGTACTTTCCCATCATAGCCACCTAACACCTTAGAATGTGCTGTATCTAGACTGTTTATCTATAAAGGGCAGAGATTGGGTTCAAATATTTACTTTAATAAGATATTTAAGAGGCTTGAGAATGCTGTCCTCAGATCTCTCTTAATTCAGGAGAGTGTTCTCCTCATGTAGCAATTTTACATGTAGAAACTGCTCCTCTTTCTTTTTGAGAAAGAACAAGTGTTTGTTCTAGATGATGGATAAACACAGCTTATTCTAGATGACTTCTCTGTACTATAGAGAGAACAGGTTGGAAATCGCTGGAATTGGGTACTATTATCCAGATGTGTTTTTGCATCTTATCCAATGCCAGTAGGCAAGTGGTCCACAACAGAATTAATGCAGGTTTCAGGCTGTTCAGCTAAACTTCGCTGAACTTACAATTTACACTCCTGTTTCACCATATTTCATCTAAGCTCAGCTTCACTTGGGATGAATTCAGATGATTATCCCTTCATCCACAGTCATTTCAGAACTGTAAAAAACACTAGAAGAGCAAATGTTATTTTCTAAGTGGCTTCTTTACTGCTTTGTTCTTTCTCTAGTTCTACAATATAAAATACAGCTATATAATATAACTTTCTCTGGTTAGAGTTATATTTCGTGTGTTAAGGTTTTCATATTAAGAAAAAACCTTTTTTATTATTTTTTCTTTTTTTTTTTTTTTTGCTAGTTAATTTATGACTTTGCAGATAGTTAGTTTATGACTTTACATAGAATAAAAGAAAAATGCAAATACTGTATTTGCTGGATGAAAGAAAGATGTAAAAAACCTCCCAAAACATTGTGAAATGTGACCACTACCATTGTTCAAGTAGTGTATTAGCAATACAATTTCAATCAATATATGATTGGATAACAACTTGAAAATGCGAGAGTAACAACCTAAGAGAACACTTTATATAGCACTTAAAAAGAGTGACCCTGATATCTAGGAGATTATTCTTTCTTTTCAAATCAAACCTCTGGATTGTATTCCAACTGCGAGAGGACTTGAGTGACTGCCATTAATGATTCAACCTTGAACAGTTCCCCATTGTTTTGCAAGGACAAGTATATCCCCACTTCATTTTCTCTTTTTCATTTTTATCACTTGGAACCATTACTCTGGCCACTGGTCTTGGGCTACATGCCAAGAATGGTAAAATATAATAAAATGTCAGAAAATTCAGGCATATTTAAAGCTTGAAAACCAACAGATACAGTTCATACACTGATACAAATAGTTACAGTTTTTAATTTAGCTTTTAACCCAGAGGAGAGAGTATTTCACCTTAAGGATATTTACTTTGTAAAGAGATATTAGGTCACTGGGGACCACAATATCAGACTCTAGGGCCTTTTTTCTAAAGTTATCTTCAAATCCACTAGTAGAACACTAAAAAATAAAGTAATAAAAAAACTTTTATATGTGCTCTCTCATGTAACCAGTTGTACAAAATATATAATTTTAAAATTTTCCTGACATATTACTTCTGTCCATACTTTAATTTCTGCTATAAAAAAGCACTTGTAAAAACCACGGTCTGTAATTTTGAGAGTTCAGATTCATAAGATATCCTCTTGTATTTCAGTTTCAATTTTCCTCTCATTAGTCTTATTATTTTTAAATGTAGTAAGCACAATACAAGGTTTATATCACTTTTAACTTGACTTCAATCCCTCTTCCAATACTTCATAATTCTTCTGCTTTCATATCAGATCCTGTAAATGAAGAGTCTCTTTAGATGTTCACATTGGTCCCATTAAATTTAATAGCAAATGCATCTATCCAACAAGCAGAGAATATAAGCTAAATCTTTTATGTCTCTCTCTAGAACATATTTCTGTAAATTTAGAGCATAGAGTTGTCTAGTTGATGACCCATTCATGTGAAATTTAAGTGAACTCACACTATAGCATGGATTTCAGACATCCATATAACTGTCACGAGACTAAAATTATTTTCCAAGGTCTCTGCTAGTTAGTAGAAGGTACTTCCTTTCTCTTCTTCTGCCTGCTTGTTCTTATATATGCATATACAGCTCCTGGAAAAGAGAGTCCTGATTTCATTTGGATTTAGAAATACTAGCAGAAAAAACCCCCAAATCATTATATTTGTTGTGGTTATTAATATTTGGTAGTGAACATGAAAATATAGTTAAAGAAGACTTGGAAAATTGGCATGGGTTTAGTGACAGATTAAACAAAAATTGCCATGACAGAAAAATCTAAATATGCAAGCTTGGTCATGCCACGATTCTTGTGCACGTTTTCTGGAACCAATTCCTCATGATCCTCATATCTGGTTTTGATCACTGTGAAGGGACTGAATATAAATGCGTAGTTTGTTATGATTGCTATATCAATTTTTTTAGAAGCATTAGCTGAGTAGATAGTATTTGATGGTAGAAAATGTCCTTCACATTTTCCCTGTGGGTATATCTGGAATAATAAGTAACGACTCATTGGCATCTTCCACAGGCGTATTCCTCTATAAATACTGTTAGACCTTGAAAGCTCAGGAAATCCTTCCATGCATTTTACCACAGAGACAATTTTGGATTGGAAAAAGAACTGTACATTTTGAAAATGTTCCCTCAGAATTGTTTTTGATGAAAATCTGAGCTTTTGATTAAATATTTCATAAATGAAGAATGAACTTTCATTTCAAGAACAACAGAAATTAAAATTGAGAATGAACTATTTTTGTCCGTGATGCCTAAACATCTCAGTTTGGTAGTATTGCTGTCATACCTAAGGAAAATTCTAAATTCAGTGCCTCACATTGTCATTCTCCTCTGTGGATGAGGTCCTCCGGCCTAGCTGTTATCCTATTACCAACTGCATTTAAGAGAGGGAAGTTACATTTTTCAGAAAAAAAAGTTGCTTTGTTTTAGTAGAGAAATTTATTGCAGCTTTCCTCCACACAGTTTGCAATTCTTTCTCACTATGAAAAACCTGTTTGAACCCTATTTGTGTATGCATTTTGTTGATGGAAGTGTTTTGAGAGCTGCTATTTAACATGATCTGATTCACTGCCCATGTAAGTCAAAGGAAATCACCCTTTTATGGAGCTAAGAAAAGTGCAATATGTTCAGCTGAAAAAAATGGTGTTAGGTGTGAATTTATCATTAGCTGTCATCCTCTTTTTTTTTTTTTTTTTTTTCTCATTTCAAGAAGCATTATTATCTGAAAGGAAAGAATCTGCAAACTACTTGGAGGCTTCAATAATCTGGTTCTTTAACATGTCCAGTAACAAACATATATCAAGATGGACCTAGTAAACTGTGTATTTGCTTAACAAGAAGGATGGCTTTCCCATCCCTCATTCCATTTTACCATATAATTCTTTAGTCTAGTGTGAGGCAGAATATCCCCAGCCCACACAGCTAACAATTTAGGGCTTGCTATTCTTATACAGAACTCAGCCCGTATTTGATCCTCTTGCACTTTTGCTGTGAGGGGAAGGAATACATTAAAACAATCTTTGAAGGCATCAGTCAAAGTAAAAACATCCCTAAGCCAGAAGCTTTTCTGAGCTCTATGTACGTGCCTGCCTCTATCTTAAAGGATAAGATGATAGTAGGCACAAGGGGGTTTTAGCACAAGCACATGGAGTTTTGTAGACAAGCTCTTACCCTTCATCTCAGGACCTGGCCATCTCTCAGTTTGACAATCCCTTCCACTTTCAGGTAGGTAAAAGAAGTTTGCTGAAATTAGTCAGCCTGCAAATGACTTGAAAAAATGCAAAGGCAAAACATTATTTCTAATAATTAAATTTCTAATAAATAAAATTAATATTCTCCATAGGAACCTCATTTGCCACAAACAAATGTTTAAAATCACTTTAACCTTCAATAGATTTACTTTTCCAGGCATATTTTAAAATCATAACCCTGCAATGCAGAATATATAGTAGATGTGATTAATACATGCCTTGGGTGTGCTGCAGGCATTTGTTCACACACCCACAGTCTGTTATCAGTCAATGCAACTCCATTGTTGTCATATTTTGTTGCTTGTTTATTTGACCATGTTCTTCATCTGTCCCTTTCTGTAAATACTTATATATATATATATCTAACCAGAAAAAGTACAATGCCATTGGCTAAATTTTCATATACATCTTCTTTTAGAAAAGAATTTCTCTCAATTGATAATTACTAATTTTATTGCTCAGTCTCTATGAAAATATAGAATGCTTATCCAATTAGTGTTTCTGTTTCCAGCAATACTTGCATAGTCAGTCATGACTGTGATCACCAGAACAAGCCGCTTACTTTAATATTCCAAGTCAAGATGAGAAGCCACCCACAGGCTATTTTGCCTCTTTTTATGTATTCCAGCATAGTTCGGAAGTGCAAAAAGAGAAAGAGACTGAGATCGGAGCCAACATTTACTGTCCAGAGTACAGGCTGGACTGAATGCTTATTTGCAGAAGACATAAATTAGATGTCTTTAGATGGACAAAAGAAAAGATTATAGAAATATGATATGTATGTGTCAGAGGAATACTCCTACAGATTTGAAGAGATTGTATTCATTTTGTTGCCCAGAAACTACTATGGTCCTATATCACCTGAAAATTCAGTTAATCTGACCATAATTTTACAGCGCTTTATAATTTATCTTCCCCTCTCCTTCCTTGTTTTTTGGCACTGTCACTCTGACTTTGACAATGGTAGCTTTAGAAAGATAGAGGTTGTTTTTGGTTTGTTTTTTTTGTTGTTGTTTTTGGGGGGGTGGGGGGGGGCGGGTTGGGAGGATGAGGGTTCTTCATGTAATGTGTTGAAAACCCCCAAAACATTGCTTTATTTGTTTCAGTGTATACAAAACACAGAGGATAAGGACTCTGGTCCAGTCACTGGGCTCCTTACAGTGCTGTTAATTATAAAGCCGAAATCAGCCAAATGAGAGCTTCTTTGGAGATGGTGAAAGCAGGTTCTGATCTGAACTTCATCAACCAATATAGAAATAGAGAAGTCTGGACTGTTTTATAACTGCCTGTAATTCATTTTATCACATTAAGCAAGACAGAGATAAATTTGTACCTTATTTTTCCAACAAGCAGCAACTGAGTACTCTGTAGTTTCTCATACGCTGCCTCTGAATGCAATTCAGCCTGTGCAGATGGCCTAGGCAGGGATGACACATCACTTAAGTCTCAATTAGCTCCTCACTGCAGAATTTAAATGGGATTACGTGATACATAAACCCTTGCTGGCACTGTCTGAAAAGAGGTGATTTACAAACTCTGAAATTAAAGGCTAACATCTAATGAACCAGAGATTTAAGTACTCTATCATCTTTTTTTTAAAAAAAATGATACTGGAATATAGTCTTTTCTTTGAAAATTTTATTGAAAAATATTTTGGCACATTCAGGAACTCTAGGTCTCAAAGTCTGGCAAATGACCAGAAGTATCACACCCTTACTTACATGGTTCTCATTTCTATTTTCTGAGAAGCATGCATTTGCTCTGCAGTTGTAGGCTGCATCACATTAGCTTCCTTTCTTTTTTGTCTGCTACAATATTTTATCTCACAAACACCAAAACTGAGGCCATCAGGTTTTGCGCAACCCAGATTAAAGATCAGTAATGATAGTTGAAATGTTTATTTCATGTTCTAGTAGGGACATACATCTCCAGCCATCAAGACAGCTGATAGTCTTATGGTCCTTCTAGATTGATTGCAGTACTTAGACATATAATGGTTGCAACAAAAGGCAAAGAAAGATTTGCAGAAACGTTTTTTTGCATGTTACATTTATAACATGGCAAGAGAGTTCTACAAAGGCACCTATGAACAAAGAGCATTTTATTTCTATTCATTGGAAGCTGAACAATTCATTGATTTTTAAATTACCCTCTATTCTTACAAGATGCTTTACAGCTGTATTTTATTGACTGTCTTTTACCTCATATAAATAACTTGCCCCTCTATTGAAGTCTGCTGAAAGAGTGAAGTTTACCCTTAAGCTCAAAAGAGCAAAATCTGTTAGCATGCTCTTGTGTGGTAGAATTGTATTCTGGAGGAATTAAACTACTATTAGAATACATATATAGTTATTTAAATCTATCTGACAAAACCTTTATCTCTGCATCCTTTGAGTTTCTGATGTTCTGCTAATTTCCTTGCTGGTGCATTTTTTGTTGCAAAAATGTCTAGTGGTAACATGTTTTGAAGAAAGATTCTAAAAGTATTGTTTGTAAAAAGTTATGTACTAGAGTAATCCCTAATTCAGGTTATCCCAGTTGGTAAAGATCTTGGAAGCAGAAGGTTCATTAAACACTTTAAACACTGCACCAGTTTTAATTCTTAGTTTATTAGAGATTTTCCTCTTGGTATGTGAAGAATAGGATCAAAAATATTGGTAAAGACAAGTCAAGTTTGCCTTTTGCAACTGCTTTTCATTTCAATATAGCCAAAACAGACAATGAAAAGACATAATTCTGAAAAAGGATTTAGAGGATCATCAAGAAAGGCCAATAACACAAAATGTGATGCATCAACAATAAAGGGCTAAAGCCATCCATAAAACTGTGAACAGAAGTAGTAGATTGCTAAGCAGGGACAAAAAGGTGACATTACACATATCATTGACATTCATAAGATCGCCGTTGGAATATCACAGTCAATTTTTCATTTTAAAACTTGCCTGAGTTTGGGAATGAATTGCAAAAATGGTACAAGAACTGAAACACAGTTTCACAAAAGTTGGGCTGCATTGGATACAGACATGTACATTGATGTCTCTGTAGCGTAGATATCTACAAGTGGCCTAAATGATTAAGCTTCCTTTATATTTAGTATGTATCTTAGGCTTTACTGACTTACCTATGCCTAGTTGTCTGGTGCATTTGAGATGCTTGTCCTCTAGGTATCACTCTAGGTGGTCATGTCTTTTCTGCATATCCTGTGTCACATTTACCAGCCCAGCACGGATACCTCAGATGCTCAAGGGTGTCTAAAATGGCACAAAATAGTTATAATTTTGCAATTATAACTGTGGACTGTGACTTTAATCAATATAATTGATGGCATCCAGAGAGACAGTTAGCTCATTCTAAAGCAGACATCTGCCTGAAGATTTTGCTAGGAGCCTTTGACTGTATTGATTAGATCTCCATGGACTGTAATGAAAGCTTAGATGTTTACCTAGCTTACATGTAGATATCTATGTTATAGATAGCTATATGCAAACATCTGATTCTAGAGCTGGATTTCACCTCCAGTCTGCTTGGACATTTAGGAGAAAAGATGAAAGAATCATAATCTATCTAAAATATGTAAAGAGGAGTATGCCTCTGAGAGGACTTTTCAGTGTAGAATATATGAGCAACAGCAAGATACAAGGTATGTCAAATGAATTTAGAAAAAAAATTAAACATGAAATCAGACATATTTTAAGAGCAAACACAATAAAGCACTCAACAGTCAAGGCTTTACGGTCTGGTCGTGTACTGGAAAGGACCCGAATCAAGATTCACTTGATACTGTTTTGAAGGTCTCAATGCTTTTGTAATAAATGTGTAACAGGCTACTAGCAAAAATTAAAAAAAATAATAAATTAATTGCTTGTTACCTAAAGGCCAGCATTAAGCAAAATGACAGTGTCAATTATTAGAACAAGTTTTTTGGCCATAAAGTCTATTGCTACATTTATGCTAGTTAATAAACAGGGGCATGAGACTGAGCTCTTGCCCATGATTGTCCATTTCTTTTGTTAGCACAACCTGTGGCATGGCTTTGCCTCAGGCAAAATTACACTCTCCCAGACAATGTTGAGACATACTTGAGGAAATAACGTCTATGAAACCTCTGTTTCAAAGGCACATTTGTATGTAATAAACACAGGAAGTCTAAATTCCCCTTTTTTCCTTGCAGTAGTTAATAACGATAGGGCTGTTACTTTGCAGTATTTCACTTTCTGTAACTTCCTTCCTAATATTTATTTTCCACATAACTATTGAACTTCTTCCCTCCAAAATGCACACTATCTTCCAGCACAACCTGGAGTGCATCTTGTAGCTGAGATGTAGCAGAAGAACTAGTAGTGTGCTATTGTTAGCAAGTCAGGATCAAATACAACTCTGCACTAATAGCCATAACAAAACAAGTATTGCTGACACATAAGATGAGGTTATAAGATTATGTAAGAAGACTAAGCCTAAGCAATGAAATTGAATTAATTTCCTATTTTCTAACATTGCCAGTTTTATATGAAAATTATAGAAAGTGGTATATTTATATTATTTTTAATATGCTATGACCCAACAGCATATTTTACCTGAAAATTGTCCACTTTGTAGATTGTTATATTATAGACATGCATTTTAGTGTGCTTTTTAAAATGCATTGCAGTATCTCTGTATAATATAAGTATTTCATGTTTTAACAAATGAGTTTCATTACACAGTGTGTATAACTTCTTTATGTGTATCTGGTTCATAATGTGATTTATGATCTTAATGGCATCTATTTTCATACTCTTCCTTTCATAAAAATTAAATCAAGTACTATCTGTTTATCTGTATCTGTTTTTTCTCATAAGCAATAATAATTGGAAGATGTCATGCAGCTCTGGTAAAGCTCAGCCTGTGCTGCTCTCACACATTGCTCTATCTGGATCTCAGCATTTTACATCTCTCTATTTGAACGGACAGGAGCACTGCTCCTTTCTGTCACCTTTCTGCCTATTAGCCCTTCTCAGAAATGACCCTACCAGTTCTTTCTGCTCTTGCCCCTCAGACTAACACACCTGTGTGGGAGGAGGCTCAGCAGTGGTTGGACACACCCCACTGTCCCCCAAAATTGCAGCCAGTGAGGCGAATACAGACCACCACTCCTCAGACATAACTAAGAAAGGGTGGAAGCTGCAAGGACTCACCTGAGGAGATATGTGGGAACACATGAAAAAAGACACAAAAGGAAAGAAGTGAGGAGATACAAGCAAGAGATACGTGAGAGGAGACACGAGTAGACACGCAAAAGCAGATGCCACAGGAGAACTGTGAAGAAGCACAGTTTCAGAGAAAACGGAGGAGGAAGCAGAGGAGACATGTGGAAGAGGACACTATTGGGCACACAGCAGGAGGCACACTCTTGGAAGAAGAAGATCCATATCATAAGGAAAAATGCTTCTGAGAGGGCTGCGGCCATGAATGACCCATGCCAGAGCACGCACACCCTGGAGGGGACTGCAGCCCATAGAGGAATCCACGCCAGTGCAGAGGAGCAGTAGAAAGCAAGGACCAGTGGAGGAAAATAAGTAAGAAGGACTGAACAGCAGAAGGATACCACTAGGCACAGACCCCAGCCTCCTGTGCTGCACATCACCTCACCAAAGGGATTGGGAGGGGCTGAACATAATGCACTCTGACAAGAGATTTTTATCAACTTGGGAGAACCATTAAAAAAAATAAAAATGCCACTTTTTGGCATTCAAACTTGGGGAAGGGAAAGAAAAAAAAAAGCCAGCTTTTTTCTACAAAAGAAATTCACTTGAAATAAAGAACTATTAAAGCTCAAGAACTTTACCTACATTAATTCCTACATTATAGAGTGGTAGAATTTCAATTTAAAGAGCAAGTGGAAAAGACAGAACTAGAAGTGGAATTTGTGGTTAGTCTCTGACACAATTAATGAGTCCTCAGTATTACACATAATTCGTAAAATATGCATAGACAGGTTCCCAGCAAGAACTTTAATAACTCTTCAATTCAATGTAATAACACTTTATGTCTTTTTCTTAGAACTAAAAATACAATCCAGAGACTGAATTGTTCTCTTCATTTTCATAAAACTCTAGTATACAATGTCTGCAGCATTTGTTCTACTTATTTTTTATTTTTTAATCACTGCACCATCTTTCTCCCCACATACCTCATCACTGTGAAAGTAGTAAGAATTTTTCCAGAAATTTTTATAACAACTAGTTAGGTTTTATTCATTAGAACAAGAAAAACTAAAAAGATCATCTTCTGACTTCTTTTCCAAGCAACAGTGAAGAGTGTTTTTCAATAGTATAGTCTTTTATTGAATGTGGATTAAAAGTTCCTGTGCCTAACTGCAGGGTTTTAGCTTAAAAATGTTTTAATCAGGAAGCTACAGATAGTCTTAAAGCTCTTTTACATTTAGAACTATTTGTTATAATAGTTTGAGAACTATTGTGAAACCTTAACGTAAGTTGTTTGGTCAAAGTGATTGACTTCTATAAAATGCAACGCTTGTCAGAAAAGAACAGGAATTGTGTAAAATTGATTCTAATGCTATGAAAGAAAATATGAAGAAAAACAATAACATCAAATTGCAACAGAATTGTGAATTCTGTCTCATATCTTCCCCATCAGTAAGTGAAGGAGGAAAAGAGCCTTGGGTTGTAATGTTATACACAATGTTTAAAACAGCCTCCTAATAGCTAAAGTGCTAGAGCTATTCTTCTTGTTCACCCTATAGCAAAGACCACAAGGTAAAACTTTGCAAAGGATGAGAGTGAATTAGGAATATAGTTGCCATTTTCAAAAGTGAGGTCATCTCATATTTTAAGTGTATTTTAAAGGCATTTCTGTATAGTTTAGAATATAAATTTGAAAGCATATTTCTTAGAAGTATAAATATCATTACCATTCAATGAGATTTAAGGTAGATTTTCAAGGGCAGTTTTTGATTTCCAGGGACGTTTATTTGTTGCAATGTGGAGACATCCAAATTTTTGGAACATTTCATGTCTCCTAAACTAGCTGTCTGGCTCTTTCCTTAGTCAGTAGAAAAGAGGGCAGTTCCACCTATTTATCCTTGATGCCAAATAAGGAGTGGGTTTCTATTTCTTTACTTTGAAAATAGTGGGAGTCAGAACAACACAATGAGATTGGATGCCTTGAAATAGCTAAGGTAGAGCCAATGATGAGCCAGGTAAGAACCATTTAAAATAAAGTCTATATGCTAGGTTTCTATTTCCCATTCTGGCTTGCATATGTTTATAACTGCATAGACTGTAAAGCAGAGGAAAAAGTAACTTTTTTTTTTTTTAAGAACATTGAAGGATTTATATGAAAAAAATAATAAGAATTGATTTTCATAGTTATTATGGTCTGTCAAATTTTGTGTTTGTTTAAACTGTAGCAGAAGGGTTAGAATGTGTTGTGACATTCACATGCCTTGTGAAAACAATGAATAATCCTTTCCAATCCCAGTAAAAACTTCTCATGCACACACATACACATGGAAATCTTATAGCTACTGCTGTTCAACGCCTGGTAAAACATACCTGTGTATTGGCATAAGAGCTTTTGTACTGTCAGTTCCTCCATTCAGTGGAAGATGTCTTTCTATAAAATATATTCCATGATACAACAATATTAACATACAATCCATTTTCAATAGTTAAAGCAGATTAATTTCTCCAAAATAGTTTATAACAATATATTAGTTTTCTGATTATACAAACCACTACAGTAGAAACATCAGAGAGAGTATTTTTTTGTGTGGACCTAAGTACTTGTGACTTCTCTCATAGGTAGCAGAAAGGTTCTCACTGCAGATTAATATATTTTTCATATGTTGCTTACCAACTCTTCTTTCCATTATATAACAAGGTTCTTCCCTAATAAGATTTTAGGACTGTTTCTTAAGTAGAGACATCCTATTTACAGAGATATCTCTTCAGCTCAGAATAATACAGGAACTGTGACTATATTAGAAATACAGCTCTGAATGGCTTGCTTGCTTGCTGGTCTCCCTGATGATTTTACAGCATATGCTGATAGCGCTACTTTGAATCATGACCTTTAATAGCCTATACTTTCAATATTATGTATGTCTAATACCAAGATAAAAAACCACCTTCCAGATCACAAAGCTTTCTGAAAGCCTGACATTTCTTTTTTCTTGCTAGTATAGATCATTGGCAACTACACAGAACAGTCAGTGCTATGCTACCTTCAAACTGGAGTGAGAGCAGACTCAAACACCAAGATCTTTCAAAGATTCGCATCACCTACTTCATATCAGACATCAAATCATGTTCCAGCCTCTACCGTTTGAAGCCACTAAATAGCTAGTGGGATTTTCCGTAACAGTAGGAGCATTACCCCAGTGTCCTGGATAAATTCCAACACAAGTAATTACGCTGTGCCAGTAAATCCCTCTGCATTTTATTTGGACACTGCATTTCTTTTTCTTCTAGTAAATCATTATGTGAGGTTTGCTGTGCATTGTTAAACAGGTGCCGAGTTTTACCTAAAGTGGCTGCATTTCAAGGATGTGTGAAGTGATCTCTATAAGATGCATTAAGGGCTTCATATATCGATTTGGAATGCATGCTAGTACCCTCAGGCTAATAAGCATTATATGATGTAACTTTTTATGATTTTATTATTATATTCATGCAGAGGAGTGCTAAAGAAACACAAGAATCTTAAGCAACTGTAAGTAGAATGCACTAAACTGTTCATCAGAAGTACTTTCACAAATTTTGAATAGTATTGGGCTGACGATTTTCTTCCTCTGTATAACTTATCAGGATCTCAAAAATATCCCTTTTTCATAATATAATAAATACAGTACTTTCATAATTTTACTTACAGAAGAGTGTTTGCATCCTACAGCAGACAGTAGCTTACAGAGAAGCTAGCTCCTTTCTCATCCCAGAGAATGGCATTCAGCTTCCTGCTTAGTTTGAACTGGAGTAAGGGCTTGATCTCTTCTCTCACTGAACCTCTTAAGGCCAGCTGCTCAGTTATTTGAGTTCTGGGTATTAGTTACTCAATTGTGAGTTGAAATTTTCCCCAAAAAAAGCCTTGAGGGGGAAAAAGGCCAAGGTCTACATATTCTGGGGTTTTTTTTGTTTTGTTTTGTTTTGTTTTGTTTTTCTGTAACCCACTTTATTATCAATACTGGAATTATTTACTTGTGCTAAATATTCTGGGGTGCTTTATAACTGTTCTGCAATGTTAACAAAACAAATTGGAACTTGTTCCAAGCTTGTGTAGGTGCAACAAATGAACTGCTCAAAAAGAAAATTGGTCTGTATATATTTGTGATGAATTAGTTATTGTTTGCACAGTGCTTTGAATATATAAAATGCTTTGTAGATGCTAGACATTATAACATAGGACAGAGTCCATCATGGAGACAAAAAGTGCTTTACTGGGTTACCTGTGGTCACATATTCTGTAGCAGCTTCACACTATTGTGCAAGAACATAAAAGTCTGCATGATTTACAAAATTACTTCCTGAATGCATTTCATCATATCAAAAGTCTTCAAATCATGACATTTCATTTACTTAGAAAAGAGCAAGTCTATATATATATAGAAATAATGCAGTCATCAGCCATATTCAACATGGGTTCACAAAAGGAAAGTCCTGTTCAACTAATTTGATATCCTTCTATGATAAGGTCACCTATCTAGTAGATGAAGGGAAGGTGATGGATGTAGTTTTTCTGGATTTAGTAAGGCTTTCGATACTGTCCCTCACAGCATCCTTCTGGACAAGTTGTCCAACTGTGGGAAGAGCAGGTTCATGGCACAATGGGTGAAGAATTGGCTGAAGAGCAGGGCTCAAAGGGTTGCAGTGAATGGGGCTACATCTGGCTGGTGACCAATCACCAGCAGTGTTCCTCAGGGTTCAATTCTAGGGCCAGTTCTGTTCAATATATTTATCAACGATCTGGAAGGTGCTGTTGACTCTCTTCATAGACAAGAGGCATAGCAGAGGGATCTAGATAGATTGTAGCATTGGGCAATGATTACTGGGATGAAATTTAATAAGTCAAAATGCCAGGTTCTGCACCTAGGACGGCATAACACCTGGCACAAATAGAAATTGGGAGAGGAGTGGCTGGAGAGCAGCCCCGTGGAAAGGGATCTGGGAGTGCTGGTCGACAGCAGGCTCAGTAGGAGTCAGCAGTGTGCCCCGGCAGCCAAGAGGGCAAACCATATCCCGGGGTGCATCAAACACAGCGTAACCAGCTGATCAAAAAAGGTGATTATCCTACTGCATTCAACATTGGTGTGGCCTCATCTCAAATACTGTGTGCAGTTCTGGGCCCCACACTTTAAGAAGGATGTGAAGGTCCTTGAATGCATCCAGTGGAGGTCAGCAAAGCTGGTGAAAAGGCTGGAAGGAATGTCCTATGAGGAGTGGCTGAGGACTTTGGGCTTTTCTAGCGTGGAGAAAAGAAGGCTGGGGGGTGACCTCATTGCTCCCTTACAGCTTCCTGATGAAGGGAAGTGGAGAGGGAGGTGCTGAGCTCTTCTCCCTGGTGTCCAGTGACAGGATGCATAGGAATGGTTCAAAGTTGTGCCAGAGGTTCAGACTGGACATTAGGAAGCATTTCTTTACCAAGAGGGTGGTCAAATACTGGAACAGACAAAACTTTTGGTCAGCCCTGAATTGGCCAGGCAGTTGAACTAGATGATCCTTGTGGGTACCTTCCAACTAAAATAGCTCTGTTCTGTCCTGTCCTGTCCTGTCCTGTCCCGTTCCCGTTCCATTCCATTCCATTCCATTCCATTCCATTCCATTCCATTCCTGCTGCAGCATAAAATCCACAGCCACAGTTGCTTTGAGGTGCACCTGTTCTATCATGGCCTTATCCATGGGCCACAATGCCTTCAGAGATATACCTGCTCCCGCATGGCCTTACCCACAGCCACAGTCCCTTCAGAAGTAAACCTGCTCCAACATGGCCTCACCCATGGCTGCAGTCCCTCCAAGGGTGTACCTGCTCTGTCATGGGCTTATCCATGGCCATATACTTTGAGGTGCTCCAGCATGACCTCAAGCACAGCTACTGATGCTTCAAGGTGTACCTTCTCCAGCATGGACTTATCCTTGGGCCACAATCCTGTCAGACGTATACCTGCGACGGCAAAGACATAACCACAGCCACAGATGCTTCGAGAGGTACCTGCTCTGGTGTGGACTTACTCATGGCCACACATGCTTTGGGGTGTCCTGCTCCCATGTGGACTCATCCACAGGTCACAGTCCCTTTGACTCGAGTGCACACAGGAGTTCCAGCATGTCCTGTCCAGCAGCACAGAAACAGCAGCGATGCCCCGGCCACCTGCCAGCCCAGGCACATCGCCATTGCCGTTATCAGAATGTTCCCAGGCACAGCACAGTAAGACGATCAGCGCTACAGCAGGTCAGCAAGCAGCGAAAGCAAAAAGCAGCCACTAACAAGGACTAGACTCTACTGTGCAGTAAGGCAAGCAAGCCCCATGGCAATAACAGAAGCCTGCCGATTAATAGCTAGACAGCAATAACAGCTATAAATTCTATCTAGCACATTCCAATCAAATCTGTCATCTCAAACCCTTTGAGCCCCACGATGGGTGCTAAAAAGGACTGTCATCATTTAACCCCAGTCGACAGAAAGCACCATACAGCCACTTGTTTACTCCTCCCTGGTGGTGTGGCGAGAGAATTGGAAGAGCAAAAGTCAGAAAACTAGTAGGTTGAGATAAAGACAGGTTAGTAAGTAAAACAAAAGCCGCTCAAACAAGTAAAGCAAAACAAGGAATTCATTCTCCACTTCCCATCTGCAGGCAGCTTTTCAGCCATCTCCAGGAAAGCAGAGCTCGATCACACATAATCACTACTTGGGAAGATAAATGCCATAACTCCAAACATGTCTCCTCTTCCTTCTTCTTCCCCCAGCTTTACGTGCTGAGCATGATGTCACATGGTATGGAATATCCCTTTGGTCAGTTGAGGTCAGCTGTCCCAGCTGTGTCCCCTTCCAACTTCTTGTGCACCTCCAGCCTACTCGCTGATGGGGTGGGGTGAGAAGCAGAAAAGGCCTTGGCTCTGTGTAAGCACTGCTCAGCAGTAACAAAAACATCTCTGTGTTAGCAACACTGTTTTCAGCATAAATCCAAAACACAGCCCCATACCAGCTACTATGAAGAAAATTATTCCAGTCAAAACCAGTACACTTTGGCAGCTCTGAGGTTCTTGCTTTCTTGGCTGGCTTGAAGTCCCAAAACTTGGACTTCAGTATCCAGATTTATGACTTTGGCTGTTCAGTGAACTGAGACTTAGAGATTCCTACTTGCTCAATGCTTACACAGGACGCTGATGGGACGTAATACCAGCTACAAGACAAATTCCAGAACTGCTACCCTAACGAGGGTAAATTCTCATGCAGCTTGAACCTCCTGATATTTGGGGGGAGGGGTGGGAGGGGGACGTCTCGGCAGTGTAGTAGTTCTCGGAGAATTTTTGTGTCTTGAAAATGAGACACAATTTTGCATTTTTTGATGTAAAATAGGTAATGGCATAATTCAAACCTTCTTACTCATCCCATGTTTGAATGAGTTTTGTGAGTTCATTTTGTAGTATCTCACAGAGCTGTAATATTAAGTTTGAAGTAACCTCTAAGTTAATTTGAATTTTATTATAATTAACACTAATCTTTAACCATGAATCATTAGGAAACATATTTTCACAGATAAGTGCTGTAGTTTTAAATAGTTGTTAACCTGTGCACAGCTTCTCTTTTACCCTTTTTATACTCTGAAGCCTGGGTAAGGGAAGTATATGCTGCTTCCATTTAAAAGTGTAAAGTAATAGTTGTTCCTGATCACACTTGTCTAATACTCCTGGAGGCTTTCTCTTTGCATCAACATCCTGCAGGCAGAACGCCTGCAGCAAATATCTCATGGTTAGTGCCTTGTTTAATCTGCTTCATATGATAGTACAGTTTACCCCACTCCATTCACCATATGCTCAAGAAATGTGATGCTGGAAAATGGATTCTCTGTGTTTGACCCCTGAGGCCCAGTATTTCTACAAGCCCAGTTGAATTCTGAGCCCTTTTCCTTTAGGCATTTTGGTATAAGTGCTACTAAGAATACTGTTATTACTGTTATTATTACAGCTGCTATTATTACCAAACAGAGCTGATTTATTAAAAGCCAAAGTATGATTAAATAATTCAGTGTTGCAGTATAGTGTGTTCCTGCAAAATGATAAATAATTCCAGGTGCTTTTCATTTCATATTTATTTTCATTCTGCAGTCTCTTACTTCAACTACACTGTGCTAGAAGACCACATCAGTCAACTAGATCATCTGTGAGTATACATGCAATCAAACATCAAAATATGAACATACAGGATTATTTGTGATCAGCTGTAGAGGTTAACTAAAATTCATATTTGTCAAAATCAAGTCATTTTCTTATACATATGTGCGTTTTAAATCTATAGTACTGACAGTAAAAACAATTTATAAAAAAAGACTTCAGTTTTGAACTGTGAAATGCAAGTCATAATGTATAAAGAGTAAATAATTTGAGGAATTATTAATCAATTAATGAAAAATATGCCAAGCATAAACATGAGTGCAGCATTTTATTTCTTCCATACAACATAAACAAAGTGTCCCCCATAATTAAATGTATTTTTTGATGTAACCTCCTCTTTTAAAAGGACATTCCACTGTCAAAATGGAATTAAAGATTTTCCCTCAAGTGAAATGCAATGAAAGAGTCCATTCAGCTTCTGACTAACATTTGAAAAGTCAGGAAAAAAAGTTTCCTACCTTTTTGTTGCTGTGTTTGGTTATGTTGCCTAATTTTTTCACTTAGAGGAACAACTTGCCTACATAACAACTATACAATTGAAGGTTTGATACATGTAGCCTAGACCACAGAAACCAAAATGGGACAGGAGTGCATCCAGTGTCAATCTGGATCCAAAGGCCAGTTTATGAGGATAGAGAAGTGTAGCTCATGAATTTCAATCAGCTTATGCCAAGTTACATCACCTGCAATTTTGAAAATCTAGGAGTTTTCAGTGAATTTCTAAAGAGTTCCAAGTAAGCAAAATAGCATATTAGAACATAAAGTTAGTTAAACATCACCATAGAATTAACTAGTACTTCTTTGATAGAACAATGAAGCACTCAAATATAACCAAAGTACTTTGTGCACTTTTTATACTGTGGTTTTTTTCTGTTTATATGCTAAAACTGACTCTATATTTTGAATGTCTTATACTTTGATCCTAATATCTGTTTTTATTGCTTATTCAAATGATATAATTTTCTTAAGTAATTTTTTTTCTTTTTCTTTTTTCCTTTAGAAAAAGAAATCCTGGCTGGTTTAAAATATGCTTTATGTACTTGATAAAATGTAAGCTTGAAAATATGAGTAGATAACTGTCTCTTGACGAGAAATGAACTTTGTCGCAATTTTAAACTCTCTTTAAAAATAATTACTGGTGTGTTTATTTTAGCAGCAGGAAATATTTATCATTTACAGTATTTTCATCTGTTCTTCAGATAAATGAATCAAAATTAAACTTCACTTAGTTCAAACATTTAGGAAAATGACTTATCTTACCTTGTGAAAAAGATCATTAATAGTTTAATACATTTTCTGAAATATTTGTCTAATTCTTTTAAATTTTATCTTTCTGTTCTGTTATTCACACCATGGATGACAATATCAGAAGAGATGCACTCTAGAATGACTCTTAAAATAGAAAGTTATATGCAAGTAACTTGCTCAGCATACCTTAAAGTGAATTATGAATGCTACATTGATGGCATGTTGTTGAACTATGCACCAGAAACTAAGAAATCAATTAGTATATTTCTAAGCAAAACAACTTGGAAACCCTTGGGCATGGTGAGAATGCTACCATTTAAAAAGCTAAATATTGGACAGGCTTTTCAAATTTTTGAGATCTGATCATTCTCTTTGCAAAAAGAAAATGATGGAGTGACAGAAGGTCAGGAAGCTCCTCCAGGGGATTGCTGTATCAGAGGCACCAATACAGTAATGAATCATTATGACAGCATTGTAAAACAATAACTGGCTGAAACTTTGGGTGATTAACTGAAGCATTTGTTACAAATTCAAAAACTTTGTAACTATTAAGATACAGACATAAAAAATCTATGTATAGACTGCTGTACAGAGAAAAATGCTTCAACAGGCAGGGCTGTTGAATTTTTTGGTCACTGTGAGTGTGGCACACCCGAGGGGAAAAAAATCTTTCTGTGGAATCTAAAATGTAGATGTTTTCTAATAGAGACCCTCGGTCATTCTCCTAGTCTCATCTGAAGCAAAAGGAATTTTACAAGCCTATACTAAATAGCCTTTGTGGTGATCATAAATATTAGACTGTGGTAAATACAGCAATCATAGAACTCAGATTTTCATTTTAAGACTCCCCCACTTCACCTCTTTGCTCCCTCAATGAGCTTTCATGTACTTTTCATATATAAAGAGCATGTGGCTTCTATTTTCCTGGCAAAGAAATTAGCAGCTCTCCTGCTTAGTTTGGGGAGCTGCCCCGCTCTTCACCCATTTCCTTGCAGTGACATTGGATGCTGGATTCTTCCACCTGTATCTGCTGGGGTGGGATGGCTGCTGTCATGGGCTAAGAAGCAAAGTACAAAAGTTGGATAGGGATAGCCCAGAGGCATGGTTATTCTGAGGAGTGTGGTTGGGGCTTGAGAGCCTGAGAAACATGTTTTGTGTTTTTTTATTTCAAAAATATGAAGAACACATTAATGTGGAGAATCTTCCCTCCTCAGTGAGAAAAGAGAAAGGTACAAGGATTCTTCTGGACTGTTGAGAGACACTAGCATCTTGAGCATAGTGTTTTCTGAGGCAAAGTTATCCCATATGGTGTGAATGAAAGTTTTTTAACTATATGAAAATTATAAGAAATATGGTTTCCTGACAAATAGTGAATCCTAGAAATACTGTAGTATTTCTAGTATATTTCACAAGTATCCCATGACATTTTGTTATGGCTATTTTGGATATCCAATGGTATGTCCAATTTTCCCTTGAGACTGAGTACTTGGATTTTTTAGTAAAAGAACTCAAAGTGTGTGGAGACTGAAAATTATTCCATTGGAAGTGATAGTCACTTACAAACTGAAATTTCATAATTAAAACAATGCGGAAGCATACCTATCAGCCTGGAGTTAAAAATATATTACTCCACTAAAAGTCTGAGACAAGAAATAACTACTTTTTTAATAGCTGAATAATTATAGTTGGTTAAATAATATACAACATTTAGCAGTAGCCTTGATTTTTTTTGGTGGAGATTTGGATGACTATAAACAACACTTTTGATTGTTAAGTTTATTATTTGTAATCATCTATGAAAAATTACTTCTGGAAATATTGTCAGCAATACTTACAGTTCTTCTATGTTTTAATCTCATGAATGTAGGCTACCATAATGTCAATAAAATCCTACAATGTACTTTGTTATATGTGCTAGCTGTTTGTAGCACAATTAACAAAATATAGGAAAAAACAAGCTAGAAAATTATGACTCTTATTGTTTGCTAAAACTCCTTCAAATTACGACAAATAGCTAAAAGGCTTTTCTTTGCTCTGGTTGTCATTACTGATAGTCTCAGCCCCACAGCCACATGGCTCTGCCACACAGTAGGGTAGTAACAGGCTAATGGGGAGGCAAAGGGTCTTCAGAAATCCATGCCAGCATGTACTAAACTGAAGGCCAGACACCGTAATTGATACTGCTATGAGTCCTACTGTACATCGATCCCCTCTAATTGTTTTCCAGTGTTGTCTTAGAAAAGTGGATATGATTACCTCAGTATTTGCAGTGTTACAAAACACAGAAAATAGACCTGGAAAGGAACTTGAGGTATCATAATCAAATTCTCTGCCTTACAACAGAGCCAGCTGTAGCCAAGGTATTCCTGGCACATTTGCTTTACCTTTTTAAAACAAACAAAAAAAAAAAATCAATGATATGGATTCTAAAAGCTCCCTGGACAATGTATCACAAAGCTTAATTACCCTTACCAATAGATAGATACTTACCTTTTTTTTTTTTTAACGTCCAACTTAAATATCCCTCCTTGCAAATTAAGCCCATTACTTTGGGGCCAATGGAATAAAGAACAGTTAATTGTCTTCCTCTTTCCAATTGCTTTTTATTTACAGGAAGGCTGTTACCTTGTCTCATGGTCTTTAAATTTTCCTGAACACAGAAGTAATATAAAAAGACAGAGATATGGGGCACATTCAGAAGTAAATTGTTGAGCAAGTGGCGAAGATATTTTGGAGTGAGAAGTAAATTTTCTCTGCATTCACTATGCTTGACTGAATAGTTTTTTGGTATAAAGGGTTAGCAGGTCAAAAATCATATATACTCATATATTTGTCAAGGCAGACTGAGTTATATTTTACTAAAATACTGAATATATTATAGGGAGTGTATCATCTCTGTAAAATCTTCTATCAGATTAAGCTAATTTGGAATTATGAAAGGATACATTGGGTTATTTTAGTATAGTTTCATTATTAGTAGCATTTCACATAAGAGAGTTGAAGTTTATGAATGCTACTGTAGTGAGACAGGCAGAAAAGAAGGATTTTGTTCTACTTCTCAGATGAGAGTAATTCTAAAAACACATATAGAAATAGGTTTGAATTTTCCAGTGCAATGAAATGAAAATATTCTAAAATAATTAACTGAATAGAAGTTGTGAAAAGGAATAGGATTCTACTTAGTTTGGCTGAAGTCAGCAGTATGCAAGTTTTGATACACTAGAACATATAATCACCAACATTCTGTTTCTGAAAACTTATCTGAGTAAAAATAATTCCCAATTTATAAGGAAACTCTTCAAATATTTAGAACGTTTTTTTAAAAAGAAAAATTAAAAATAGACAAGCTTTAGTTATTAACTGGCTCATCAGAAAACAATTGTTCCCAAATGTTGTTTTAACTTAGCTTTGAAATCATATGTACATGCAATATATTGTTTACTTCCATTTTCTATATATCCCTGAACAGACACAGAAACAAAATATTCAAGCAAAAGCTTTCAAATCTTACTAAAATCATATCAGAAAAGCTCAGACAGTAACCTAGATCTAAACAATAACGGACAATGTAACATTTCAAGTAAATCAATAAAAATAAGAAACTAAACAAACTTAAACTAAAGTAGAGGTGTCATAATAAAAACACTTTTTTTTTCTTTTTTTTTCCTTTTTTTTTTTCTCAATTGTAATGGAAAATAAAGAACACAATGTAGTTAAACTTAACACAGACAAAGTTGTGTTTTAATAACCTGACAGGACATGATTTAATTTGATTGTCTTTTCTATTGCTAAAATTACAAAAATCCCAAGGATCACGACACTCACCAGGTAACTAATATAATTAAGAAAACTCTTTTCTTCCCTAAAGTCATTCTTTTACTTTGTAAATGTAGAGTCACTATGATATTCACTGTATTTTAATTATCTTTTTTCCTTTCTATATTTTTATTAATAATCAGAATAGCTGAAAAATCTTTCATCACGCTGCTCCCTTCAAAGCTTTTCATATGAAGTTGATCATGTAGGCCTCACTCAAGAAAAAACTCTCACTAAAGTCAGTCAAAGTAGGAACCCCTTCCTTTATTATTTTTTTACTTCTGTGGATTGCTCATGACTGTTTTGTAAGTGTCATTACTGAAAAAAAAAAATACAGACAAAACCCCAATAAGAAAAACCCTTTCATCTTACTGGATAGTAGAAAACTTAGCTCAAAGACAATAAAAGATCATCACAGTGTGAATATTCTTGGGCTTATTTTTGTGTGCAGTCAAAAGCACGGCTGAGCTTCACTGCAGATGGTGGTATTTAAATTGTCCTTTTCCAGTTTGTTTATATTTTTGTCTGTCTATTCAACAGAACTTCAATGTTTCCTGGCATGTAACTTCAGTGACTAGCTATGAATGTAGAAACAATGAGTGTTTCTGAGGTAAAAATGATGGACTTTCTAAGGAGATGAACTTCCGCTAAGGACATACAAGTTTCTCTTTGCTTAAATCACATCTGAGCTTGACCCCAAGACTTTTCATCCATAAAAACCTGCTGCTGCTGCTGCTGTTATGCTTTCATTTGATCCACAGGCTGTTACAACTCCCCATCCTAACAAAGAAGAACTATGTGTGAGGTAGGTGTTAAGACATGAAACTGCCATTCAAAGGAATTCTGAATATGAATCCCATGGCACTATGGCAGTGCTTAAAAGTCTCTGTTCTAGGAAAGGGGAAATGGTAGGATGAAAGACAAAGGATAGTGTAATATTATTGTGACTTTCTTTAAACCAAGATCTAAGCAAAACATGTTTGCTTCTCCCAAGAGGCTTAATTCTCCTATAGTTGGAGAAATTGATGGTTATAAAAGTCAATGAGAACAGGAAGGAGTACCACAGCATGCTCATCAGGGAACTATATACAATGGTATTTCTGTTCCTGGTGCTAATATCCTGTAAGAAGTGAAAAAATAACACATCCCAAGCATTTATTTATTGTGCTGTTTCCAGAGTTAATGCATAAATCAGCAAGCACGACACATCAATAAGGGATAAAAATCATTAAGGTGTGATGGTAAACAGACAGGGAACCGTGAAAACACTATGTGGTACTTCACACTGGCTTGCCCTCAATGGCATCCCTATCAGATTTCATAGAATCATAGAATGGTTTGGGTTGGAAAGGACCGCAATGATCATCTAGTTCCACTCCCCCTGCCACGGGCCAGGACACCCTCCACTAGACCAGGCTGCTCAAAGCCCCATCCAACCTGGCCTTGAACACTACCAGGGAGGGGGCATCCACAACCTCTCTGGGCAGCCTGTTCCAGTGCCTCACCACCCTCACAGTTAAGAATTTCTTGCTAATAGCTAATCTAAATCTACCCTCCTTCAGCTTAAAGGCTTTACTCCTTGTCCTATCGCTACATGCCCTTGTACAAAGTCCCTCTCCAGCTTTCTTGTAGGCCCCCTTCAGGTACCGGAAGGCTGCTATAAGGTCTCCTGGGAGCCTTCTCTTCTCCAGGCTGAACAACCCCAACTGTCTCAGCCTGTCCTCATAGGAGAGGTGCTCCAGCCCTCTGATCAGCTTCGTGGCCCTCCTCTGGACTCACTCCAACGGGTCCTTCTTATGTTGGGGGCCCCAGAGCTAGATGCAGTACTCCAGGTGGAGTCTCAGGAGAGTAGAGGCAGAATCACCTCTACTGCTGGTCACACTTCTTTTGATGCAGTCCAGTTATCTGTGACAACTGTTGGACTGCTGAGTGCAGATGTAATTACAGTTCTTCTTTCTGGAGCTGTGCTGTGAGGAGAGGCCGGGGCTGCCCCATGCCGGACACAGCCGGTTCCAGCCGGCTCCAACCCACCCACCGCAGGGCACAGCCGAGCCCTGCAGCCAAGGTAGGGTTGCTTCTGGGGAGGCACCTGTAAGAAAGGACAGAAAATACCACAGGGAGAGAGCAGGAGTGGGAGGAGGAGCAAAAATAGTGAGAAACAACAGAGGAAACACCGAGGTGATGAAAGGAGGAGAAGAAATAACAACTTAGTGGTAGAGTGGGCTGGAGCAGAGGGAGGGAGATATGGAGAGAAACTGCTGCCTCCTGACCACCACACCCCATGTGAAGCTCGTTACCTCATGAAGGGACTGAGTGTAACTTGTAGTGATATAAAAGGGGAAAGAGGTACCTGGAGTGATAAAGAGCCTGGAAAAGGGGAGGAAAGGTGCTTTCTGCAATTGTGTAATGTTTCTTTCTTTTTTTCTTGGTTTTTGTTTCCCAGGACCTGCATCAGTAATTAAACTTTTATATTAATTGACAATATATGAAGCTAATTTCCCAAAGCTGAGTCTGTTTTGTCCACAACAGTAACCAGCTTGTCTCCTGTCTTTACTCCCTGTCTTTTTCTCAAGCCACAAGCTTTCTTATTCCTGTTTTTCCTGTGTTCTCCCCCATCTCAGTGAAGAGGGGCAGTAAGCAAGCAGCCGGTCGGGAGTTTGGCTGTTAGCCAAGGCTTTCCCACCACAGGCACAAGCTTAGTATCTGTGTATAGTGCAAACTTGTAGCAAGGCCAAGCAAATAAACTCATTTGAGTGTAAATATTGATATATAACTGTATGTGTTTGTATATAGTTAAGGAAAAAGCAGAATGTTAAACCCAAGCTATGTTCCTTAAATCAGTAGAACAGTTTTACAAATGCTACTACAAACAGGAACAATTTATTTGTATTTTATTAGAATCAACAGAGGAAAGCAGTAACAAGTATTGTGTCTAAGAAACAAGATAAATGATTTTTTTTTTTACAGATAGTATAGATTAGTTGGTCTAGGCTCATGGTATTAAAGACCCCATGAAAAATATCACTTCACTTGTGTGATGATATCTTCTCAGCAAATATTACTTTGTTTAGATAGTTCAAATGTTTGCTTCTTTCTTGCTAGAAGGATGATATCTTTTATTCCTGAGCCAATATTTATAACTATGAACAAATTCAGAAAAGTTATCACTCATTCAATTTAAATTGAATTTATGTTTATTGTGGATGTACTGAAGTCCAATGTTTGGTGCAGTTCTAGCTGTAAGCATACTTGCTAGTAAAGCAAAAAAAAAAAAAAAAGATAAACTTTGGAGCAGTTGTAAAAGCAAATGAGAGCTTCACATTATCTCATTGCATTTTTTGTCATAAAGATGTGCACATTATGGAAATAACTATTCTGCAGAACACCGAAATACTATTTGACTACACATGGTTTAAATTCTGGAATGTAATTATAATATTTCTAGATGCTTTTTTTTTTTGACTGAACAACAACAACAACAAAATCTTTCGCTACAGGAAACTACTGAGTATTAGAGGAAAAAAAAGTCTTCCAAAATACTGTACATGTGTTTACTAATCAGACTTCCTTAATTGCATAAATATGCCTCAATACATCTTTGCTTTAAGGTCATAGGAAGCAAGAGTAAATGACTCTTCTCAGAAAACATTTGACAATTTGAACATGCCGAGTGAACAAAAGATTATTCAAAGCTTTTGCTCTGATATGTAAAGTATCACATTATGAATCATTTTAATCTGACCCATTTCATGCATGGTATTGTTAAGTCACAGTGCATAGTATAAAAGACACATTTGAAAGACTTTAGAACGTTTGTATTGTTGTTTACAAAATCTTCCCACATACTAAAACCATAAATTAAAGTTTGTATTGTAACTCCTAGCTGACGAATGGAAGAATCCATCCCCACTCATTTCATACTTAAAAAGCAAGAACCAGAAATGTCACATGCTTCATGCATCTTCTCAATAAAAAATAAAAAACTTCACCTGAGATCTGTCTTTTCATTAAGTGAAAAATTTAGTTTCCACGAAGAAAAGAAAAGTTTTAGAAAAAGTTTTGTTAGTTAAAAACTACTCTATAGTCAATCTATGACTGTATGAACATCAGTATCATAAAACTATTTAACATCTCTGTATAATAAAGAAAGGAGAAAAATAGTGAACACGGGATAAAGGCCAACATCTATTCCCACTTTTAAAATCTTCATTTTGTTCTCCATACAGGCTATATCAGTGTCTATTCTCTAGATTTGTATAAGACAGTTGTCATATAATAATGAAAAAGAGAATCATCTAATTAGATATTCAAATGGCCCTGTCACTGTATAACTCCAAAGAGGAAGCATAGTTTGACTTTTGAGTACAAGACCTCAGATTGTCCTACTATAGATAAAAAGCATGACCAATCCTTAATAATCTTTGGGTATGTTTTGATAAGAACACACAAGGAAAAGGAAAAAAAAAAAAAAGAAAAAAGTGAAAGAAGCATTGTGAAATAAAAAATGAGCAATTGTACAGAAAAATTCAATTGTTTTCTGGAGAGTTTCTAGGAAGTTTGACATTTCCACTGAATTAACGTGCCTCCTTACTTTGGAAATCACAGTGTTGCCACTTCATCACAGATGAAGAGCCATCTCTCATCTGCCATTTTCAAGTTCTTGCTTCAAGAAATGTAAAACATAGTCCCTCCAAATGATGTGTATGCTTTAGTGTAAAATGTTACAATGATTGAGCATCATATTCAACCTTTACATATGCAAACATATGAGAAAGCCCATGCATTAGATGAAAACATGTAGCCATTATTGACTCTTGGTTAAGATCATATGCAAAAGTATTCCACATTCTTTGGGTGGACTATGGATAAGGCTAGTTCATCTCAAAATTTGTCTTGTGCCCACTCTAATGTTCTGGAATTGGAACCAAGCCCTATGAACAGTTCTCTTAAAACAGCAAGACAAGCATGAAAGGATTTTTTTTTTTACCTTTTAAAAGGGAATAACTTTCTCCCTTATGTTAGCAGAGACAATGAAAAAAAGCAAAGATGATTATGATGATGATGATATAAAGTTAATTTTATATCAATTAATTTTAGGAAAATATTAGTATATTAATTTTTCTGGTTTGAGATTTTAGTCATTTGTTCGTTCATTCACTCACGTTCATTCATTCATGTTTGGTTTGAACACTTGTAGTTTCATTTTGAATCTATGAAGAAAAGCTGGATAATTTACTATATTTTTCTTGCATGAACAAAAGTGGAGATGGTGAGACCCAGAGACAGATTTTATGTAAAGGTTTCCTCACAGTTTATAATATAGAATAGTAGTTTATTTTTTGCTTGTTAAAAAAAAAAATCAAGTTATTGCTTAGGTTATTAACTCTGAAGATGTACATTATCTAGGCATTACAACAGCAATTACAATTTTTATGTGTGTATTTCTTTTTTCTAAGAGGTGAAACAAATTCAATTGAATAAATGTGTGAAGTACTGAAAGCCACAAAGCTACACAAAATTCATATACAAATGTAATTTATTTTAGATCAGGAAGAGTGGATGTGATCAGAAAGACTGTCGAGGAAGTGTCCTGTTCAAAAAGGTGATAAAGGCCAGAGGTGTATTAAACAGATGCCAATTATATTTGATCTTCGTTCTTTGAGTCACTTCACCAGAGCTCGGGTGATTATAGTTTAAAATGTGTTTGTTAATTAAAATGAACATTGAATAGTTGCAAATACACCAACCTCTGTCAAGCACTTCTTCAGCCAAGGAGCGGAGATTTACTTCTAAATCTGGTTTGAAGGCTTTGATTCTCACAGCAAGAGGTGTCAGCTGGAGGAAAAGCCTGCCTGGAGAAGTGTGCTTAGAGAGACAGAAATTATTTCCTTGAAATGAGGCTGGCTTATTAACCAAAACAATTCAAATCTAGTACAGACCAAATAAAAATCATGGCACATAATTATGGGAAAAACAAGGCAACACAAATAAAAATTTGGTTTTGGCCTAGGTTACAATTGGACTCAATCAGACACCATCCATCAGGTCTGGCTTGATCTCTGCCTGCATGAGTTTGCTCAAACATTTTCCAGGTAAGGTCAGAGCTGTTAGCTGAAATCACCATCCCATGACAGGTAATTTCTCTGATGCTGCACTAAACTTGGTCATTGCTTCTTCAGCTACAGCTGACAGTTGAAGAAACTGTTTATTTGCTACATCATGCTGGCTTGCTTGCTACTGCTTCCTAGTACTGATTTTCTTAATTACCATCCAGATTGCAATTAAGAAGTTCAAGATCTGGGGAGAGGATTGTCTTTCCTCTTACTCCTGCTGTTGGAGGGTACAGAAAGCAAGCTGAGAGTGCAAGATGTGATACCTCCTCGTAAACCACCTCAGCTCTGCTGAGCAAAAGCATGCACATGTGTAGTTAGTCTAGAAACTAAGGGACAACTTTCATGGGATTACCTGTTATTCCCCAGTAACTGGCTCAGTAATCAAAACTACTAACATTGTTCCTTAGTTCCTTATCTGCAAAATGCAGTTAACTATTTATTTACCTCATGGAAGTCTTGTGAGGATAAAACACTGAAAACTTGCTGGATAGTCCAGATAAGTTTAAAACCAGAATCTGTGACAGAACCTAAGATAGCTAATTTTTTTTCCTAGCAAATCTGCTGTTGTGCTGGGAGGACATTTCAACTGCAAGACAAACTGTGTTTAACAGTATTCTTTTTGTTGTATCTACAGTAGTAAGTCAAACAGGCCAGCAACTATTTGCCTGAGAAGCCCCTGTGGCATAGCACACCTATACCTCTGTACTCCCGAGAGCACTGTAGACACGTCCAGGTTGGCTCCTGGAAGCTGTTTGCATCTTACGTTAATATTCATACATGGCACAGATTGTCTGGACTGAGCTGACTGACTTGCATCAAAGCCATGCCAGGGACCACCTTAACAATTGAACAATATGTTCAATTCCTTTTCAGCTGTTAAGCCTAGACCCTGGTCCTGTTCAGTTTATTTGTATGGATGTAATCTCGCTGTAGACTTTATTCACCCTTTCTAGTTCACTAGAAGATTCCTTACCATTTCTATCATGTAAGAGCCTAACTGAAAGGGATTGCAGCTATCTACAAATTATTTTTTCAACAAGACAAAACAAAAATGTGGGTGAAAACTACAGAATTTCATGGAAACGTGCAATTTTCATGATAGATAAAAGAGTTGTAGATTAAAATGAGGGCATAACACTCTACAACTGATGTTAGATTGTGGCAGTTACCTAGGGAATGGATGGCCAGTATCAAACCTCACTGCTTAATGCTACATTGAAAGTAGTTATGCCCTTAATACAGGCATTGACTGTTGACCTTCTGTTTGCTTTACAATGAAAATAAATTGCAAAAGTTCTTCATTTTATTCCAGAAAAACAGAAAATGAAAAAATCTAAAAAATTGTTCTAGGATCAATTTTTTTCTGACCTTATATGTTTATGAGTGTCTTCTGAAAACATCATTAGATATTGCACAGTAACATGAACAAATGTACCTTCATTAACGACACTTCTTGGGAACAGTTAGTTTGTAACCACCCTTGAATCTAGAATGCTGAGTGATCTGATCCTGGATAGCAATAAAATAAAAAGCAGAAACAATTATAATTTTAAAAAAGTATTGGTACCAAAAATAGAAGAAAAATAATCTCACAGGACAAAATGTATTCAGAATACTTCAATTTAGATAGAAAACTATATAAAGGTTAAGAGGAGGAGGAGGAGAAGACGAAGAAGAAGAAGAAGTAATCCAAATATTTAAATACTGAGGTTATTGTAAATCAGTTTCCAAAGAAAACATGAGAATATAAACTCCTTTAAATATATACACCAGATACAGAAGTATAGATATTAATGTGGCACATGTCAGTAAATGCTTGGAGTATATTATCAAGTCAAAGGACAGTGGAGATGAAAAACGATAATTTTGACTAAGGTAAGATGATAGTTTGAGAGAGCATTCATCCAAATCCATAACCATCACATAAATTATTCATAAAAACCACAATGTGGACTCAATGAAAAAAAAAAACCCAACCAACTTTTTATGTTTAATTAATTAAACTATTGTGGCACTGAGATTTGTAATGAGAGTTAGAGAGATAGATAATCTTAATTTCCCAAAGGTCTGAGATCATCAGAATCTAAACCAAACATGCAAGGTTCAAGTAACTTTTCTTTTAATAGCTACTTGTCTTAAAATACAAAGGTAGAGCCTCACATAGGTTTTTGCAAGGTCTCTATGACAGTAGTAAACCCTGGTAAATTCTGAAGTACTTCAGACAGAGTATTTTTTTCAGTGATTTCCAGCTCTTTAAAGAAAGGCCTTTCCTGACCTGAAAATTCTCAGAAAGCTTCCCTGTAATAAACCAGCCAGTTTTTGAAGGAACCTCTGGCAGTGGAATGTGGTTAAAAGAGGTCACCTTCAAAATATGAAAATTGCCAAAATTTAAAATCAGTTTGAGCAGCAAGAAAGTCTTCAAAAAATCCCTTAACTTATTAAATCTTGGAGTAGAAATTCCTCTCCCTTTCACAGTAACCCACTCATCCTCTCAGGGATAAGGAATATTTGCATGGTAATGAGGTAGAAATAGTTTCCCCAAGACATTGTCAGTGACAATATTCTTTATGTGGTGTGAATTTTCAGAAAAGTGCTCAGTCAGAATGAGGATTGTTTCATATTTATACACCCAATAATTTTAAAAAATCCAACAGTATCTGGAAATGAATATTAAAAATACACATAGATGACAGAAGAATGAGCATAAATATAATTTCAAAACATAAATATAAATATAACTTCTACTGTCAAGTTAAATGTCTGGGACCTGCACAATAAAGTTTTTAAAGAGTACCTAAGTAATTAACTTACTCACTTACTACCAAAATGATATAAATATGCCAGCAGGAGAAAAAAAAAAAAATCCCTAGTATAAAACAGATTTTCTTGGTAAAAGAAAAAAGGATTGAGAAAAGGAGTCTAAAAGTATTAGAAATTCCATTTGCTCGTATGAATTACATATTTCCTATTTTCATGTTCTCTTATTATGCTTTTTTCAGGCAGTCTCTTAGAACAACAACAACAAAAACAAAACAAAAAAGAACAAAAACTTAAAACTCAGCTTAATACCAAATGTACTTAACATTTATTACCTGTGGACACTCAAGGTGGATAAGCAGCGTAGATTAGTTTAAGAGAGGAGGGACTAAAGCTGGAGAGCTGTGATCACTGCACAGGGCTATAGAGCATGGCAGGAGAGAGCCCAGCAGAGAGAAAAGGTGTCAGTTTGTTAGTCTGCGTTGCTTCAATACCAGACTAATTTAATTTGCCCAATTCTGATTTATGGTACTCCATATAAGAGCAGAATTAGGACTTCTGTCTTTTGATCTTCTTATTCATTGAAAGATAGTTCCCTCAATCTTAGCTTCTGTGAAGCAGAGCTCCAAGTCAGTGTTCTGTCCTTCCTCAAACAAGCTTTGCTAGAAAGCTAAACATTCAGCTGAGCTCTCCTGGCTTGACTGTATCAGAAAGACACGGAAAAAAAAGGTTACCCATGTCTGAGATGCATTTGGTCCTCTTTTTTTCTCACTTTAGCCTGACATGCAACAGAAACAGATTCTTTGAAGTCAACTAAGGTTCACTGCTGTGGAACAGCTTATGAGAAGTCTGAATATAGTATATGATCACAAAGGGGGAAAAAAATATTAATCTCCTGCCCCTGATGAACACTTGCAAGACATAAAGGTGAAATTTACCACACAGAATATTTGAAAGATTTAGGTAACTGGAAAACATATCTTGATACGCTGGAGGAAATCCCTAATCTCCATAGAGGTTTTAAAACTACAAAAGTGAAAAATCCTAGTAAGAACAGATATTTGCATTTTAAGAAGAAATTACTAATTTTGATCTTAGCTACACCCTTTCTCCCTTGTGTCAGCCTATTCACTTCTGCTAATACCCGGATTATTGTACATCAAAACCATAAATATAAAAACTTTCTTCAAATATATCAGAACTGTTCAGCCAGGAAGTCCATGGGGCATTAAGACATTCAGGGTAAAATAAAGAATAGTCAAAAAAGATAAAACCATAATAATTAAATGTATTCTTTGCCTCTCTGTTAACTGTGGAAGAAACTGAGGAAGTTCCCATAGTGGAAACCTTTACAGAGAACTTAGAGGAGATGTGGAAATAAAATGTTTCTGAAAGTGAAATGCTAAAATAGAAGTTAGGAAGCAATTTTGTAATATGAAATACAAATAACCAGGGCCAGATAATATATGCCCATGAATTCCAAATGATTAAATCCTTTCTCTTAACTGTAGTAAGTGATATCTTACTTAAACTGGCCTTTCAGATCTGGAGGGTGGCAAATATAATGCCTCTACAAATTGAACATAAGGTCTTACCTTATAGTAAATTGTCATCCTCACTTTATGAGAGTCTGGTGGGAGAAATAAAGCATGGATAAAGCATCTGCATTTTGATGCTAGACTAATGCCTTGTGACAGTTGATGATTGCACAAAATTTGAAAATATTTGTCTGCTGTAGACTTTACAAACTGAAGGAAAAAAAGAAGGAAAAAAGGAAAATGTAATAGAAGTAATGTGGATTTTCTATGAAGTGGGGAAAACCAAACAAGGATTTTCCACTAAAATAAAAAAATAGAGATAAAATCAGTAGAGTGATAGAATGACATATCATGGAATCATGGAATCATAGAATATGGGACCCATAAGGATCATTGAGTCCATCTCCCTTCTCCTCGCAGGACTACCTAAAACTAAACCATATGACTGAGACCATTGTCCAGATGCTCCTTCAACTTTGACATATGGAAAATATTTGTTAAAATGGCAAAGAAAAGGATTTGTAGAAATAGCATATAGTTGTTAAAGAACTACCTAAAAGAAGACAATAAAAATCAGTACCTACAGGATGTTTTAGGCAGAGGGAGAGGACTTAGGATTCAAAACTCAGCTGATGTTCTCCCATCACTAGCCTCTCCCCCTTTCATCCTTGGTCATCTTCTTAGTAATTTCTAAAATTGGGATGTGCTGTTCAACTACACACAATTTTGTATTTGCTGATTACCCATAATTCCTTTTTTTTTTTTTTTTTTAAATTGACTGAATCATTTTAGGTAATCATTCTATTCTGTAAATGTCATGAATGACATGAAATGACCTTCAACTCAAAATAAGTTTCAAGTATCTGAAACAATGGCTGAAGGAGGCAAATACTAAGTTAGTTTCAAGAGTTATGTAAGAAGTATCAAGCTTCTCACACTCTCCTCTGAAAAAATAAAGATAAAAGAACATTTAGACAAAGTTACTCATGACAGAGTCCTTGTTATAATAATAATTACAGGCAGATTTTCTTTCACTCTCCACACCATTTATTTTTTAAGTAACATTTCTTAGAATGAGTAGCTGTGAAGTAAGTCAAAGAATCAGGAAAGAGTCCAAAGCTATTCTAAATGGAAATTCAATTTAAAGAGAATTCAGAAAGAGTACAGGCCAAAAGAAATGAGCTGATGATAGGTGTAGAAGAATAATAGAATCATGTGCATTGTGAGAACAAGTTTGACTATCTTGCTATGTAATAAATATGCAGCTGTATATATACTGCTGTCATCTAAAAATTTGCAAAGACACATTTGTGAAGCTTATAACACAATCCATACTATATGTTCATGTTAAAATTGTAGTAAAAGGTACAGTTCAGTTTTTTCCTAGCATGATAACAATGACTTAATGTACAAACTGCTGTCAGCTATATGGAATCTCACTTTAACTTTACATACACATAACTCCTGTTGGCTGATAAACAGGCTTATATTAGTGTCATATGGGGAAATGAACCTTGTTAAATTTTAAGTACATAAAAGGTATATTGAACTATTTTAAAGACACTGATGTAATTATCTGAAGATCGTCATATGCCAACCTTCAAAGAGTAATTTTTTTGCATAAACCAATAACATCTGTAGAGTATGAAATTATACATTTTCTTTTACATAAATACATTGAAAAACATGGCACAAAATGTTGGGATGTGTACTTTCTGTCACAGTAACATACAGTGTTCTGTGTATCACTTTTGTTGTACCCTTTTTAAACCTGAGTGGACTTTCTGAAGGATCCTAACTCGTTATGTGTATTTAAAAGAAAGTATACCATTGTCTAACTTGTAACACTTAATTAGTAACAGGAATTTCAGCTTCCAAGTAAATTTTTACCATGTTTGCAATTTTCAATTATGGTTAATACTGATTTTTTTTAAAAAACAAGAATCAGCATAAATAATAAATCTTTACTCTTCCAAGCGTTCCTTACTGAGGAAATTTGTTAGAAGCTTTTGTATGGACTAAGAAATTAGCTCTTTATATCAATTTCTTTGTCCCAGCAGAGATTTTACCATTGAATTAATAATCATTATCATAACCTTAAAAATAAAATAGTTTGCAATTTTTCTTAAGTTTTCCAAAGGCTGGATGTGATGAGCCTTAGTAACAGATTGAGGGAGTTGATGCCCTTACATGAATATTCAAACATGAAATATTTCACTTGCTTATATGAAACACTGAAGTATTATTTCTCTCTGTCTGTCTGTCTGTCTTTCATTTGCTGAGTTTCATTTTTAATGGACCAGGCCAATTTTAGGTGCTAGCCGATGATACAAAAACTTGTGGACTCAGGTAAAACAGTTATTTAAATTAGGTAGCTTGCACCAACATGCAAGTTTATCCTAGAGTCCTTACGTAATTCTGGAAGGGCTCTAGAAAGTCTTTTCTGCAGGCATCTACAGCACACTGCAGCTCTGCTACTTCTTTCACAATGTTCTTTTAATATTCTGGTATTCCCTCTTTTCTCACATTTCCTTTCCTTGGACACCACTTCCTTGTCCCATATCTCCTACAATGCAGGCAAAATGAAGCTTTTAATGTGTGGAGTAATGCTGGGATATATGGGCATGACCAAAAGAGAGATTATGATTATTTACCCCTAGAGAAGTAAGAAAAGAAATTAACTAAAGTGATCTTTCTGTTTTTCCTTTTGTTCATATTTTAAGAAAATATTCGGACTTTAGAAGAAATATTCTTTCTCAATTGACAATCATCAGCAAAGATCCCTGGAGAGGGCTTTTCTAATTGAAAAGACTGCATTTACACGGAAAGAAGATGGGTTTGGTTTTGTGGTGGCTTTTTTTTATTATTATTAATGAAAGCATACATATATTGAATTCATTTGAAGAGTCTTTTTCTGTCTGTCGTATGCAATATCACAAATTATAGTGTTATTTATCTTCTAAATTGGATAAAATAATTGTTTAACTTAAATTTGTTACAAACCCAAATATTTTGTATAGCATGGTTTATATTAAGATGATGCTAAATCATCCATGCTAAAGAAAAAAAAGAAGGATGTATAGACTCGGAAAAAAAGAGACCAAATTAAATTATTTCCCAGGCATAGTGAAATATAGATCTATGTGACAGGGTCTCTATGGAGTGATACTGGCTTGGTTCCTAATCAATAGAGAGTGTTGGTATCTGATTGATTTACTAATCTCATTCTTATGAAATCAGTTTTAATCTGCTGAGAATCTAATTGCATTTATTGTATGATTAATTATGTCAGGGTGCTTTGAGCCTTGGACAGGTTTTTCTAATAATTTACATCTGATTAAAAAATATTAATCATATATTAGGAAATAATAATAATAATAATACCCACAACAAATACCCCAAAACAAACAATTCTTGAAATCTGGGAGAAAAAAAACAATACCTCTACTCTGGATATGCATTCTTAAAGACTGATTTTTAATTTTTTTCTTTTTTTTTTTTTTTTCAGTGCAAAGACAGTAACAATGTTTGGGTTGAAATGTTTGCTGTAGGAAGGCTATTACTTTTTAGCTCCATGATCATTGAATTTAGTGTAATGTTTTCAGGAGCTCTATGTTTGCTTAATCCTCCTTCCATGTATTTATAATTCTTCCCAGTACTTTAAATTACCTTTTAGTAGGATGTCTCTGTCAAATTAAACATGAATTCACAAATATACATATACTCAGTTATATTGGATTTGGCTGGGATGTGTTTATTGTTGCCCATAGCAGTCCATATATTGCTGTGCTTTGTTTTTGTAGCTAGAATGGTGTTGATTGATAACATACCAACGTTTTGGCAATGGCTGAGCCGTGCTCGTGCAGCATCTAGGCTGTCACACACACGTGTGCGCATGTGCCAGTAGGGGATTTCATTATTAAGGTATACCGAGGCCCTGCATTACCAGGAACTGACTGGACATCACCAGTTGATGGGGAGTAGAGAATAAATCTTTTTTTTTTATTGCTTTGCTTCTGTGTGCAGCCTTTGCTTTCTTCCATTAGACTGTCTTTATCTTGACCCACGAGTTTTTAATCTTATTTTTTCCCCCTGAGCTGTTGAGGAGAGGGAGTGAGAGAATGGCTTGGTGGGTGTCTGGCAGCCAGTCAAGGATAATCCAACACATCAGTAAAAAAACCAAACCAAAACCACCAAACCAATATCCACCTTTACTTCCTGTATGAAATTCACAGATGTAGGATTACTTGTGATATCAAAAAATGGAGCCCTTTAAGGACATTATAGGACTAGGGGGCACAGAGTAGCCACCTACATTGTTCTGTTCACTAAAACACATAACCCTTAAAACATCAGAAGCAGCCATTTATGGAGGGGAAAATCGACAGAAAACTGTTTAAATTATGAAAATTAAACATGAGACTTTAAAATCCCTGCCCTTTCTATTCTCTTGTCATACCACAGCTGCAATCTCTTCAGGGAAACCAAATATGTTTGTCAGCCTGTTTCTCACCTCCATCCTTTATCTGTGAACTCTTTCTGACAGCCAGATGAGACTGATTGTGTAATCCCTTCCCACCTGAATCAAATGAACTAACTAGACTTTTCAATTATTTCATAATTTCCAGCCCAGTGAAACTTCAGTTTGAATAAATATCAAGTCAGTATCAATCCATATAAAATGTAGTTTAAATATTTTTTAATTATTCCTTTACAAAGGTAAACAGTACATATTTTACTCCAGTACAAAAATCCACAGAGAAACCTACATACATGAATAGAAATTTTGATGACGAATACAATATTTTGTATTCTCATGCCATGTAAAATCTCTGTACTGTTTGATTTGAAGACCGAGGCACTTACATTTTAATCCCTTGAATGCTAGAGACGGAATACACTCAGTAAAATAAACTTATTGTATCATATCTCAAGATTTCCTGTTATGCACACTCTTTCACTCAATTATTCTTCCTCTTAACCTTTCATAATTTTTTGACTCACATTCTTTAATCTTTTCATTTTTAATAAAAAATGTGCTGTCACACAGTGTAAGCCTTCAACTTTCGCCCAGTCTTCCTTTTATTTGTAAAAATAGCACTGACATGTCCCTCCCACAAATCTCTTTCATACGGGTTACAGATCACACCTGCCACCAAAATCATTCTTCCATTGATCTGTCGTGGTGTTATAATATGTGTGGACATCATAGGTAGAGTTATAGTAAGAGGGTAACAAAGACACTTCACTTTGGTGACATTTCCCTCATGTACCCCTGTCAAAAATAAAAACAAACAAACAACACTGCCTAAAAATATCAAAAACACTGGAGTAAAAAGATTCTCTAAGAATCTATGATGAAATTAATACAACAGTAAGTAAAGAATTCAGTGGGTTTTTTTCAATTCAATTGCCTGTTGTCTTCCATGTGTTTCATTTTGAAATTTTATCATAAAATTCTTTGTTGTTGCTGATGTTCTTTTTTTTTTGCTTTAACCCTATTTTACCCTAAAATCTGTTTACTTTTTTAATTAATCATTTTTCACAGCATTATCATAAGTCTTTAACTGCATATCAGCTCAGGCTTGGGCTCTTCTCTAGATTCTTACATCCAACCTATTCAAAGTTAGCCAGATTCTTTTGCATAATGGCTCAAAGACATCTTTTCTATGGGTCCACATCACTAGTAGCCTTGTGTATGATCTCTCGTCTTGATTATCTAAAACATTTTTTCCACCTACCTTCATGAAATGCAATCATGACTTTCTGATAGCTAGCCAAAAAACTAATGCAAAGCTTTTTTCCTAGTCTTGTCACTTTAACTTTATAACCCTTCTTCTGCACTGTTCTATTGGCTACTTTTCTGACAGCAGAACAGAAATTGACTCCTTATCTTCACAGTCAAGGATGTTGCAGACTACCTCTACCAGCTCTCATTTATTATTCGATATTCAATATTCAGTATCAAGACTGACTATGACCAACAGTTGAGTCTAGCTTCATGAGTGGGGGTTTTTTGGTTTTTTTTTAAAGAAACAATTATAATTATTATGACACAGACACTACATGAGTTCCAAAACGAAGTGGAAAATTACCCTAACCTACTTTGCTGATGTTTTAACAAATGATTCCCATGAGCACTTGCCAACACATCACATAGGCTAGCACAGTAATGGGTTTGAGTCTCCTTCTGACTAATTCAGTTTTCATGAAATGGGAATTAAGTCATAAGAAATATGCAATCTCTTTCATAAGTAAAAAGAGTTTAATCTTCACCTACTTTTAAATCAACTGTGGCAGTACATGACCTATAAGATAATATTTGCTGAAAAATGTTTTAATTTTCTAAATATACTCTGTGAAATGGAAACTCTTCCTTCCTACTGCCATCATAGAGAAAAAGAGTTCCTTGAGGGATTGCTCTAGTTCTTTTTCCCTATGCATTAGATCTTTTATATTAATATTATACATTTAATCACTTATTTAAAGAAATAATTTTGCTTTCTTTTTCCCTTTACAGAGTTAATAATCTAGCATAAAGTGCTAATGCCCTTTATCTACACAGGAAAAGTGCTAATTGTTCACCATGATCATGTTCTAGAAAATATTCAGTTGCTGAAAGCATTTTCCCCTTGAGATTTAAACTATCATTAAACTATATCATCTGTGTACCAAAAAGAAAATCCAACCAAAAAAAGACCCCACCGAAACCCAAGCCCCCAAAACTAACCTGAGAAACTAAAAAACTTCTAGCATCAGATTTACCAAAAACAGATATTATAGACTTTTAGATAATTTGTCAGCATGGTGACTGTACAAATAAGGTAATTTTAACAAAAGCAATTTAACAAAGAGCTACTCTTAGATTAGAGGAAAAAGTAATAATATTTAAATATTGGAAGATAATAGAAGAAAAAAACATTCCTACTGATTTTTTGAAACAGAAAAAAAAAAGCCCTCTGGATTTTTCTTTATTCTAGAAATCATAGAGTCCTAGAATCATAGACTCTTTTAAGTTGGGAGACCCATAAGGGTCATCGCGTCCAACTCCCTGCTCCTCACAGAACTACCTAAAACTAAACCATATGACTAAGAGCATTGTCCAGACACTCCTTGAACTCTGACAGCCTTGGTGCCCTGATCACTTCCCTGGGGACCCTGTTCCAGTGACTGACCGTCCTCTCAGTGAAGAACCTTTTCCTAATGCCCAAATGTGGATAGTGTAGCTGATATCCCACTTGAGTTAAGCTCTATAAAATATTCTCAGATATTCTTCTCTTCTTAACTAGATATTAACTGACAAAAGTAAATTGTGCAGCACACAGAATGCTTTTCAAAATACTCTAATTTATAAAGGTTATCAGCCTAGTAGCTATTCCGGATCTCATGACCAACAATTAAGCATGACCCATTTGCAGGAGAAAAATGTTACTTTGGTAACTGCTGAAAAAATGCAATTTTTTTTTTTTTTAATGATTGTTTTGGGAATTACACATGAACTTTAATAAATAGTTATGCATTTTAATGCTTTACTGTAATTGGAACACATTGTTCTTAAAATTCAAAAATCATTGGAAAATGAATACAAACATCTAGTGATGGAGTATGATAAGAACGGGGGCCTAGAGGGGTATGTGATGGAATTGTCTCTATCATCTCAATCATTAATATTTAAAATCCTCATAACAATTCAATGTATTGTATTTATTAAGTGAATAGTAATATAATGAAAACTGCATATGTCCTTATTTGCCTTCAAGTGAATTCAGAAATTTTCATCAACCTTGACTTTCAAATAATTTGAGCATCAACAGTTAAAAGAACATAGTTTGTTATAATAATTATTTTTAATAATTAAATACTGGCTACACTACCAGAAAGGTAACCAGAGGGGTTTTTTGTAACAAAAAAGACAACGGGTATAATCCTGTATTGGAAAGTGCTATTGCATATTTATAATCACTCTCTAAAAATAATTGTGAATCATTACATGAGTTCCATGCATGTAACAGATGAAGTACACAAAGATTTGCAAGGTATCTGAGAGTGCCTATGTTTTTTCTTTAACTCTTCCATGTTACATCAATTGTTTTCATACTCTTAGCTATTCATATGGGACAATCAATTTTTTATATAATAAGCAGTCACTAGCCCATTTGCACTTCTGCTGTAAGCAAAGATACTTGTATTGCATCTTAAGTATGGTGTAGCAGTAAAACTGAACTGTATTTTTTAAGAAAGTACCGTTAACATTGACATAAGCATTAGGATCATTGACTGCATGTATGTACCATACAACTCTAAGGTAGAGGCATGTAACTGGAATCCTAATGTTTTACTTTTCGTTTGCTGTGTCATCAGAGTTGTTTTGACCAATGAGAGTTATTCTGAATAGTAATGAATAATTCATTACTTTTTATCTGAGTGATGGATTCTCTGACATTATCAGTCAAGCAGAGATACACAATCCCGTACTACAGCTTCATGATATGTCAGATGATACTTCAGCATAAACATTTACTTTGGGGAAAAGTACTCTTAGAGTACCTAGTGTGATGAAGTGAAAATTTTCCAGATTCAAGCTTGGTGTTCAGGTTGCTCTGCAGCTGTCATAGAATCATAGGATATCCTGACTTAGATCCAACTCCAGACTCCACATAAGGTAACCTAAAAGTTATACCATATATCTCAGAGCATCGTCCAAACACTTCTTGAACACTGACAGGCTTGGGGCCATTACCACTTCCCTGAGGAGCTTGTTACAGTTTTTGACTACTCTCTCGGTTAAGAGCTTTTTCCTAATATCCAATCTGAACTTCTACTAATGCACCTTTAAGCCATTCCCTCACATCCTATCACCTGACATCACAGAGAAGAGATAAGCACATCCCTCTTCACTCCCCCCATGACAAAGTTGTAGACATCAATCTTCACGCCTCAGAGTCTCCTTTTCTCTAAGCTGAACAAACTTAGTACCCTCAGTCCTTCCCCATAACTCATGCCTTCTACTCCTAGTATGACAAAACAGATTATCATGCTATGTTTGTCAAACACCCCAAATGTAGTAACTACTTCAAAGAGGACATACTTCCTGAGAAAAATACACAAAGCACATTCAATGTGACAAAACTTATACTGGGGAGATAAACAGAAGGAGAAAAGAATGAGACTGGTAGTTATGATATCGTACAATTCACATAAGGCTAGAAGGCTACGCACATTCACATCTCCGTGGCTGACATAATAACTGACATACGTAACAATTATCAGATCATATTTCCAGTATCCTATACATTCTCTTCAGTATAGTTTCTAGTTATTGTCAACGGGCTCTTGAAAAAAAAAGGAGAAAAGAGGTGACACTCAACAAATAGAATGACAAAAATGGCAGAATAAGTCAATTACAGTCACCCTTTCAAGCACTCCATCTCTGATCTCTCAGTCTGCTCTTTAAAGAAGAACCAAAATCTGAAAGACCAGACTAAAATACAAAACTATTTTAAATGAAAAATGATTCAATATGGATTATCTTTATGGCATATCATAATTGTCCACAATCTCATTCCCTGCCAAATTGTCAGTGTTTCACACTGCTACTCCATAAAGACAGGCATTATACCACAAACTTCATTAATGTCATCATTGCCACATCATCTTTTGCTTTACAGGTGTGAAAGCCCCTTTGTCTTTTGTTGTCTAATCAATTGACATTAATGAAATCAATAAATTATTTTGAACTATAGTCAGAATGCCTTATGTATCTGAAAATATGAGGCGTAGATGGAATATAGGATTGGAATATATAGTATGTGAAGATCTGAAAGATCCTATGTGATTATGTTTACTTCATGTAATTTCTACAACATTGGGGGGAAAAATGGTGAGTAGTTTTAGAAGCTTTAGAGGAAGAGAGGAAAACATAAAGTGTTTCTGGAAGGTGATCCATGTATAATGGAAGGGATCATAAGGGATTTTTTTGAAAGAAACAAACAAAAAGTGAAAAGAGGAATCAAAGACAGCGTAAACAAAAATAGCAAAATGAGAACTATAGAAGAAGCTTGTTCTCAACATGGTCTGTCTTATCAAATTAAAAATTAATCAATTAACATGGATTGAAAACACAATGTAAGAGAAAAAAAACAGAATATACTGTAAGATCGAGGGATATTGCCATAACCACATTAGACAACAAAAGAAATATCTGGCAAAACTCTTTGGATAAAGTGGAGTGTGCAAGATCATTATCAGCACCTGAAAGACAAACGACAGAATTGTATCAATATTGGGCATTATCAATATCTATAACGAAGGAACCTCCTGATGCTGCAGAAATCTTAAAACTTAAATATTCAATTCTGAAAAAAAGCCCTGCTACACAAGCCACAGAAGAATCTGTCCACATCCACCACTATATTTTTATTGCATAGTCTGTATTTCCTTCCACTTTCTTTGACTTCATTGATCTCAGCTCAGTTATGCTGAGATTTATTTTAGCCAAGGATCTGGACCCAAATATTTTACAGCTGGCATACGACCAGCATATGTGAATACCATAAGATATAGAAACTTGTCCTGTTTTCATTAAATAGCAAAACTGTCACTGATTTTAACAGAGCCAGGGATTTGGTCACAGTTTTTAAAGTTTGCCTTATCAACACTGTTTCTGTGCATAAAAATCATTGGAGTGAGACATCACAATACCTGTCAGTGATACCTTACAAGGACTGATTAAACTATGGATTATTTTTTTCCTCTCCTTTCCTATAATGTGTAGCCAATCAAAAATAAGTATCTTTGAATTACATAGACAATTTGTTGGGAAAATGGTCTCATTTTTTTAAAGTGCTTTTACTATCTATTCTGGAAGTTTCCCTTAGAAACCACAAAGTAGATGGCTGCTGCTCCATTAAGAAAGCTCCACTTATATTCTGCAGGCACTGGTTTTGTTTTACTCTCAAATTCCTAATGGAGTTTAAAATTAAAATTAATGTTTCTGTTTACTTTCTTGTGTATTCAAAAGCCTAATCAATGATGTCAGCACATCTCAGTAACAGTGTTTCTCTATTAATGTCTGATATAGGCAGTAAAGGAAGCATGGGGCACTGTTCAGTAGGCCCACCACTGGAGGATTTTTTTGATGTTGTCAGCTGTGAACCAACTGAACTCTAATAAATAATACAATTAGTGGAAATAAAATAGCACACTGACAAGATTGAGATGGTATTGAGCAGGACACTTTGCAAATGCATAATCTCTTACCCAAAATAATTAGAATCTGAATAGAAAGGGGAAAACAGCAGTCTACCCAGAAACTAGACATTCCTCGTCTCTCAATCCCATTTTAGCTTTGTGTCTTCTAAAGCTCTTTATCTCACTAACAGTGCAGTGTTCTACCTTTCACGGCTGCCCTTGTATTCATATATTCCTGAATGCCTGTTTTTGACACATTCCAGCATTCACAAATGTTGATCAGTTATCACTTAAAGCTTTTCTTAAGATAACCTTTCATATGTACTTCTCCTCCTGGAGTTGTCACTCCATCATTTAATCTTGATAGCTATATATATGGACCATTATGTCTTCTCCATTGACACTGCTTATGCAGCAGCTGTTTTATATGAATTTCTTTTGTTCTCATAGTCTTTGCTGTCACTAGCACAGCTGTCTTAGTTGTACACTGCCTTTGCTGATTCCAGGTTAGTGAGCCTGTTTCAATCAGTTGAGAATCTGGATCTAAACCTTTGTGATTAACATAAGACAAGTATTTTCTAGGGAGAAACAAATAACAGGTACTTAAGCATAAGCCTCCATCTTAAAATACAATTTAAAACATAATTTTTGATGACTTCCATTTGAAAAACAGAAAAAAAAACCAAATGAGAGAACATCTTCTACATGGCAAATTTAAAAGATGAATCCCTAGGGAATTTGAATATATTATACTATATGCACATAAGAAACATTGTAAATTAAATTCCACTTCATTTTTTTTTTTTTTTAATAAGCTAAACATTTAAATTCCCACCATCTATAAAATACTAGAGATTACAACTGTAACTGCCATTTCAAATAGATTCCTCTGTTGGTTTTAGGAGATATGCATTTTTTCCATGAATGTGAATACTGTGCAACACTTTCAGGACATTAACGAAATTTACAAGGTCGGAATACTATTGAACTGTCATGATGGTTAAGAAAAACAATCCCCATTGATGTACCCCTTAGCTAAGAGCCAAAGAGAGAACTGAATTAATGCAGCATACTCTTGATCAATATACCTGCTGGCCATTAAGCCTTTAATACTGCCACTACTACATTCATTTTCAACCCTATTATGGTCTGATGGAATTGTCTTAAATTTTACTTTAGTGGATTATAAACTAAAATAAAAAAAAAAAGAAAGTAAAATATAGCAGATGACTATTTGTCTTTTAATGCTGAAGAGTATGATATTCTGATTAAATTTCATTAATAACTTCACCTCACTTAAAGCACAGAGCAAAAGATTTGCACAAAGAACCTCATTACTCTTATATTATACAGTAAGTAATTGATGAATATTTTATACTTTATAGTAAGAAGAAAATATTTATAAAGGTATATATAAAGTTTACAATATACTCAACCAATATTAAACTAGTATTAAACTAGTATCTACTAAGATCAGATATTTATTACTAGCAATTTTTAGCAAGGCATTCAGTATAACTGGGTTCTCAGTATAAGTCATACTCATCAGCTTACAATTGACAGGAGAAAATAATACCAAAGTTGTCAACCGCCAGAAAAGAAAGTTAGAAAATGAATGTTAATAGGAAAATGCATACAGCATGAATGGTCTTTAGTAGAATTTTATAACCCCAAGAATTAAATATGCCCATTTCCCATTTTCAAAATAGACCCCTCCTAATTTCAGTCAGAACTGAAACACATTAGTGGAGAAGGAAATGAAGGTTAAGTTGTTACTGTGTGAATCCTTCATTCAGCTCCAGTTTCCATCCACATATTTTTCTCACAACGGTCACTTGTTGGATATAAATTCTAAAGATTAGTTTGGTTGCAATTATCAAACCTGATCTTGTTTTAAATGATTATTGCACAGAATATGGTACAAGTGCTTTCAATAAACAGAACCATTCCCTTGATTAACTTGCAGTGCCTGTGATTTGTGACGTGCTTTTCTTGGTGGCCATGTAAGCAGCATTAAACAAAACAGTCCTGATTCTTGCAGAGAGAATACTTGCTTCCTTGTTCTGATTTATTTTTACTGTTTTCTGTTACCTTCATATGTGGATTAAATCTATTTAATATGATCACAAACAAAGTAGAAAATTTGTTCTCATCAGAAGAATGCCATATTGTATCAAAACAGAAATCAATTTGGTGGATGATGTAACGAAGAGAGAAATAATTCCACCTATGTCTTTGTCACCCAGAGGTAAACTAATACAATGATCAGCTGGAGACTAGTGCACAGGTAATTCTGATTAGTGTCATAACTGTGACTTTGGTCCTCCAGATTAACACTAGGATTACTTTGCTCAGTGTATAACTAACACTGCTTCACAAAGAAGAGAGTATCTGTCAATATCCTCTTCAGATATTTCATCTGAACTCTGTAACCATGAGCTCTACTCATTCATTGCTGCAATAAAATGTGTAACTTTGTAACTCACATCACAGATGCCTGAGGCTCAGCACCTTTTCTTATTTTATGTAGATCAAAATGAGTCAATCTGTATCTTATGATCAAAAAGAAGAATGTAGCAGGGGGTTGTATACTTTATAAATGATTAAATTCTCAGCCAACTTCATGGATCAATGATTGACAAGACTTAAGGTGGATAATGCCGGAAAGTCAGATCCACCTAGGCTTACATGTTTATTTTTTGCTCTCTTCCAACTCTTGCTGTTAAAGCAGTAACTCTAAGAAATAACCTTGAAAAACGCCTCTGGTCTTGTTGTTGATTTACATTGGCAATAAGTTTTGATCTTAAAAACCAACAAGTTTGTGCCATTTTCACTAAGTTTTCAGGAGGGATAATAAACACTCGCTTTTAATACTAGAACGTCATTTTAACATCTCAACACATTAAAACACAAGATACTAAGTTAAGTTATTTTTTAAAGTTTTTACTGAGGAAAGACTGAAAACCTATGTCCCTTGTATGCATGCTTGGTGGAGATTTGGGGCTGAGATAGCGGACATCTCTTCTATATAGTGAAATGTCCTGAAGGAGATACAGTTGTCAATAAGGATTTTGCCTTTTTTTTTTTTTTTATTTCAGTTTGCAATAACAGGGCAGTGATCTGGGTTGAATATCTGAAAGGTAAATTGGTCTTATCATTTAAAAAAAAAAAAAAGTTCTCTAAATAGAGAAACATATTAATTATCTTAATTGCAGATTGTTTTAAATTCTGATATAAAAAATAATTGTTTGTATGATCAACTTAATTCTGCAATCCTAATTCTACTCTTCACACCTGTTTATGCTTGATATTTCAGAAGGATGACTGCTACAAGATTTCCAGAATTTCTCACTACTTCAAGCTACTTGACTGCTTCTTCTTTGAAGCTCATCTTTGATTGCATATACATTACTTTGATCAGTTTTGTATTCAGATAATAGACCATTTAGAGATGAAAAAGGTATGATAAAGCTACACAAGGTTGAACTGATCTCACAAATGCCTGGCAATTTGTTTTTCTTGCTTGTGATTTTCTTTTAATACGGTGATTTATGTCAGTAGTGTTAGAAATCATATTTTCATGAAATTACTACAGGATATGTGTGAAAATCATAAGAAAATCATAAAGAGTTTAGCTATTAAAGTTAGCTATTAACTGTTAAAGAATCATTATTAAAATAAAGTATCAGTAAGGTTCCTTAGAGGCCTGTACTGAATCTAATAGTATTTTCAATAATCATATAGATGATGGAATAGAGAATAAATTCATTAAATTTGCAAACAGTATGAACCTGGAGAGGTGAACCTTTGTTGTAAATAAGGATAAGAATTTTAAATTATTTAAAGAAATTGGAGAAATAATCTGAAAAAAATAAGCTATAATTCAACAGGGACAAAAATTACTCATTTTGCACTTAAGAATAGACATCTGTATAAATGCAGGATAAGGATAAATAGCAGTTTCATAGAAATTAATATGGGGAAACAATCAAGCTCCACATAAATCAAACTGTTATTCTACCACCAAAAAAGTGCAGACAATGTATTGACAGATAACTTTGAAAAACCTGTCTATGAGGTATGGAAAGAGCATTTTCTTCTCTGTCCTACATTGCTGAGGTCCGTGCTGGGGAACTGCATCCAGATCTGGGCACTGCACTTCCTGAAAGAGCTTGGCTCATAGGTCAAAATGAGAGTAATTTAATTTAACAGTTGTATAGAAAACAGAGCACATGAGCAGGGGTTTAGAAAGGGACTTATTTCACTTCTAAAAGTTAATACTGAGTACAGAAATGTTAATGCTCTCCAAATGCATCAAAGGCTACTGCTAGAGGGAAGGGAATAATCTGTTCTTTATGTCCATAATACGTGGGTTTCAATCACAGGAAGGAAGATTCAGGTTATGGTCTAAATATAGCTTTCTGATGGTAACGATAATGAAATACTGGAATCGTTTAATATGGGGAGACTGTGGATGCCTTTAAAAAGAGGTTAAGTAAACATCTATTGGGACATTCATAGCTAGAGCTAATATTGCCTTAGATCTGGAAGGCTGACTAGGTGACATTCCAGTCCTCTATCATTCTATATGAGCCATACAGAAAACTACACGGAAGAGCAGAAGTTTGCCTAAATGTATTTAAGACAGTTGGGGGTGCAGAGGGAGAACTTAATAGATATATTAACATGTATTCTATGTCATGGCTCATAGTTGTTATCAGATCGTTACACTTCTGCTAGTGCACACTCTTGGTCCTGGTGACTTGTTTGAATCTTGTTTGAAATGAAAGTATGTTTATATTTATATGTTATGCATATAAGGACAAAATAAGAAAAAAATGTAACTTCCGAAGCTACAGTAGAATAAAACCAATTTGAAAGGACAGCTTCCATTGGCAGAGGGAGTAATGATCAAATACTTATTTCTTTGGTAGGTGTCCCATGTTCTTATGTTCCCGTAATTTCTTAAAGCACTGTATTCCATATTTTTTCGAAAGATTCTTTATTTTTCCATAGAAAAGTGTTAGACGGCTGCATTTCCCTTTTGCTTTATGTCTTTGAGGATTTGGCCCAATCTGTAAATACATATAAATCTTTCCTACATTAAGGTTATAACAGCCTAAGCAGCAGTTAGGGCCTACGCAACAGTAACTTTCAGATGTTTTTCAAATGCTTCAGCACTGAGCTAGAGTTTATTTCAGATATAAAATAGATAGAACAGGTGCTATCAAACAGTTTTATTTCCTTTGTGACATAAAGCCTCCATCCCATGAATGAAAGCCTAGGTCTTTCCAAACAGTAAACTTGTTGAAAAATGGATTGAAGAGCTTTACAATGATAACCTCAACGTGTAAAGGAGACAATGCAATAGAGGGAAATGCAGAAGAGACTAGCCAAGTGTAATGGGGAAACAAAATGGGAAAATTCTATATTTTGAATAGAATAGAATATATTTTGAAGAGAAGGGAAATTTTCTTACCATACACTTTTTCCTTATAATGAGAACATTAAAGAACAGTAAAACAAACTTACTAACCAACAATATTCACTTCAAAACAAAACTCTAAATATTATCACTTAAAATGCTTAGAGTAAGAAAATAATTCTATTTTGCTATTAATTTTGCTACACTTTAATAGAAATGTATAGAAAAGAAATTAACTCATCAGGTTTTATTGTTTTTCTTGATCTCTCTGATTAGAAGGAAATAAAACTAAATGGAAGAGTATCTTATATTTTTCTAAGTCCAAGCCAGCATGGTTCTATACTGAATTAGAGCCACCTGCCAGATGACATGGAATGAACCATTTGAAGTGTGATTTTCCTATTAGGAATTGTCTATATTTCAAGTTGTCTGTGTAGACAAATTAGTATAAGGTAGCTTTGGTTTTAGTCAGGGTTCTAGTCAAGAATCTATTCAACTTAAGCAATAACAGCAAGTTAAAAAAATAAAGGACTATTGTGTCATTTTATTTTGGAGTTTCCAGCCAAACAATTGAAATAGATAAGTAGTGCAGGACAGGCAAGATAATGAAAATAAATACATGGGCTCATCCATATTCATCCTATCTAATATTGGGCGCATAAATAATGTACCAAGTTAAGAACGTATATGCCTAAGGATCTGTACAAAGTCAATGTAGAAAAATAGACTCCTCTATATGGTGCTTCACTTAATGCAAAATCTTAAAATACTTTATGAAAGTGCTGTCTCTTGCAAGCTATAGTGAATAAATTTAGAAGAGACAAAACTGGGACAACCGATATTATCTCAGTATAATGAAAAAAGGCGGCCTGCAAGCAAATTGATGAAAGCCAAAGAGAAAGACTAAGAAAAGGGTATTTAGAACATCTTTCTCAACAGGGATGAACAGAAATTATTCCCAAGGGGAAAAAGAAAAAACCCACAAACAAACAAACAACAAAATAATACCAGTAAAAAAAAAAAAAATTTACTCACATGAGCTTCTACAACTGCCTGAACATGACTTTCAACTATACAGGTATACAAGATCATGCAGAATTCCAGAACTGTGGCCCTGTTGGCCCAAGACAATTAGCCTTTAAGCAATTAGTCTAGGTATTCAAAGCCTTTTGAAGTTTTCTGGGCTTTCTTTGAAGTGCTTAAGATGTCTCACACTTTATTAGGAAGTCCAAAAATGTGGGGAAAATATGATCTAAAATAGTAGGGAAAACACTTGTTGATATTTTATATTCCAAATTTATATTAGTTTAGAATGTAAAGCTTATTTATTAATTTATATTCTTTGGAAAGAATACAAAATCAGAATTATGGATATTTCATCCAAAATTCAATCTTTACCTGTTAACATTTTTCAGGGAATTGTTTTTTTCATATTTATAGAGCATAATAGTATTCGATATGCTTTTCTATTCCCTCTAATTTACAGTGACTCCCGTAGAATAATCGGACTGTTAACAAGGTAGCTATGACTCTATAATTACTTTCCTTTATTCTACTTCTGGTAAAGAGTAGGATATTTTAGAGACTGCTCTATTGTTATTATCTGCTGTCAGAAGTTCCCAAGAGAAAGTCTTTGGTCTTGACTTAATTCATATACATTATATTTCTTTTTTTTTTTCTCTAAAATGTATCACAATTCATTGTAAAACAATGCTAAGGATTGCACAAAGTGGAAGAATCTTCATCTCCGCTTCTTTTCTACTGCTGGAATATGAATTCTAGCAGATACTTCTTTAACAGATTTTATTACATGTATATTACTATAGAAGTACATATTAGATTATTTTACAAATTTACAGATCATGTTACCAGTTTACCAGCTGAGAAAAAGGGGCGATCTAATCGCAGTGATGCTAAATGGTATTTTCTGGTGGAACAGCATTTTCCCCAAGCAAAATAAAAAGCTGTTTTAGTGTTTAGTCCTAACTTGACAGAAAAGTTGTCAGAGTACAGGCATTTCAATGCATATTACCTATGAAGTTCACAGTCCTCTTTCTTCTCATTTTACTTGGTTTCATAATGAAGAGGATAAGAGTATTCCCAAGTTTACAAAATTATGATAAATTATATCTTTCCAGTGAATTTGATTTAATAAATTAGGTTTCTCTTCTCAGTGATTTCACTTTTTTTTTTTTTAATAAATACATTCCATTCTCATTTAGTTTTACACTGATGTGTTTCAAATATTTCCTACAAATATTGACAACTTGACCATTGATCTTTTAGGTGAGTGTGACCAAACTTACATGGTTCTCAATACAGTAACATTTTTAAAAGTAGGAAGATGAGACTTTTTGAAAAATAGTCTTACTTGTTGTGAAGACACAACTCAGTACTTCTCTCTCTATATATATATATATTAAAATGTCATAATTCATATTTCAAACAGTTAATATTTCAGATGTTTCTGACAACTGAAGAAAAAAAGAATTGTAATAGAGTATGTGATAAATTTTGGTAAATGCAGCAAGCATAAATAAAAGGACAAATATAGTGCTTTGTCTAGATAGTACTGGTTATATAAGAAAAAATCAACAACAAAAAACCCTAAACTTTGTTTGATGTCACTGTTGAATACAACTAAACTCTCTTCCTTACATGAGTACGACTGTCACTATAGTCAATAGGAATCCTGTTGTGTATGGAAAGGGGATATTTGACCCTTAGTGGCTGCAAGCGAAGTACTGTGCGGCAGTGATGCTCAACAGGCATGGTAATGACAGCTGGAAGATGAATATAAGAACAGATTGGAAGTGACAGTGAGTCTGACTATATGTACAATCTTTTTTGTAGAAATGAGCTAAAAGTAACATCTCAAGTACTGTCATTCTTCTTGCCACTAGGAGCTATTTTTATAAATCCAGAATAAGCAAAGTGGCCCATAGGCCAAATATTTCTATGGAGAATAAAAATTGAATTATTTCCTGAAGCTGAATACAATACCCAATTTACAGTACCAATAACAAAACCAACTGACCTTAATGCAGAAGTTTGGGCACTGAGACTCTCAAGAAGTGATACTCACTAACTCTATTCATCATTTCTTGCTAGCTGTGAGCAGACTCTTGATTTCGTTTTGGAGGGAGAAAAAGGAAATACTTAAGATACATACACAAAAGTAATGGCAGAGAATCAGAATTAAAGCAGCCTTAGACTGTGCCATTCACATCATTCTATCTGGAAGTAGAAATTTGTATAACATTTAGTGTTCCTGAAAAATGCCTGAAGGGAAAGACATTATGAGTCCTTTAGACATCTTTGTTATTTTATAATTCAGGTGCATATAAGCTTAAAGTAGTACAGCTGAACTTCAGGCAATGTATAAATAATTTTAGTCCTGTTTAAATCCATTGTATTGATACTCAGATTAATTTTCATGTAAGATTTTATTTTATTTTATTTTATTTTATTTTATTTTATTTTATTTATGAAAAGATAATGTGGCAATTTTGTAAAAAGGATTCCCTCTTTGGGAATTAGATATACACAAAGCAGCCCAAGATACCTAATACCATTTAGCATCTGTACCCATCATATCACTTTCAGTGCATTTTGCAACTCAGCAAAATTAATTATTGTCAAGAGAAACAGCAATATAAATTTGGATGGGAATAAAAGTCTGTCATGATTTAACTCCAGCTGGCAACTAAGCACCACCCAGCCGCTCGCTCACACACCCCCCAGCAGGATGGGGGAGATAATCAGAAGAGTAAAAGTCAGAAAACTCATGGGTTGAGATAAGGACAGTTTCATAGGTAAAGCAAAAGCTGCGCACACAAGCAAAGCAAAACCAGGAATTCATTCTCCACTTCCCATGGGCAGGCAGGTGGTCAGCCATCTCCAGGAAAGCAGGGCTCCATCATGTGTAATGGTTACTTGGGAAGACAAATGGCATCACTCCAAATGTCCCTCCCTTCCTTCTTCTTCACCCAGTTTTGTATGCTGAGCATGACGTCATATGCTATGGGATACCCCTTCGGTCAGTTGGGGTCTGCTGTCCCAGCTGCATCCCCTCCCAAGTCCTTGTGCACCCCCAGCCTCCTCGCTGGTGGGGTCCTGTGAGAAGCAGAAAAGCCCTTGGCTCTGTGTAAGCACTGCTCAGCAGTAACGAAAACATCCCGGTGTTATCAACACTGTTTTCAGCACAAACCCAAAACACAGCCCCATACTAGCTACTATGAAGAAAATGAACTATATCCCAGCCAAAACCAGCATAAAGTCTAAGATTTTTGGTTTCTAGATCTCACACCTCTAAAGAGCACTATTAAATTAAAATTGGCTACGGCTTTTTGCATGCTGGTCATAAATCTTAAAAACAAGAGGCATTACCTACTCCATGGATGACTAGGAAGTTTGTTTTGGGAATGATAATATTGCAGAGAGGACCTTTTAAAAACAGTAGTATTTGGGTTTTTTTCAAGTCTGGAAGTGTAAATTCCTCCTTGGAAGTCAGCTCTATTCAAAGTGTAGGATAGATAAAAAGCAACACTCGGGCAACGTGGAACCTGAGTTCCTTGTGGGGAAGGGTAGACATTAAAGAACTTTGTACATAAAGAGGTTTTATCTTCTTCCTTAAAAAGGAAGTCCTTGAAGTCCCTTCTAAGACCAACCATAAGGCTAACACTTGATAAATATGCCTGTATTTATTTATCTGTATTATTCAAATTTCTTTTACACATTTTTGAGCATATGCTTTTATTTTCTTGTTATTACAGTAAATACTTTCATATTTCAATCATACAGAACTGATGTAGGTACTTGCACAAAGTGAACAGACTTCAGACTTGATTAACATCCATTACCAATACATGAGAGACAGAAAACCAAACAAACTTAAAACAACCCAACGACCAACCAGCCAAAAACCCCCCTAAACCACAAAACCCCAAATCAAAGCTGGATACTGAGTTTCCAAAGTGTTTTCAGGAAGTAATCTCAGTAGCAAATTCACTTCCTACATCAATTTCGAATGTTGAGTCTTTTTTGCTTTTTTAATAAAAATTGAAGACTTCTGGTTACTGTTATTGCTTCAGCTCTTTCCTAAAATACTGTAATGTGTGCTCTTTAATAAAAGAGCTCTGGAATAATATTCCACTAAGCAAATTTAATAAAGCTCTAGGGTGCATTCTGAAATCCTTCCTCCAGTCTGCAAATAAATGCAAGCTGTTTCCATAAAATACTAAAAACACAAACCTGGACCCACTCTGGATTTGAATGGCTGCCACTGAGAACAGTATTTTACTTTCAAGTTATAATTCAATTTGTACAATAGAGACCACTATAGTAATTTATTAGCTAGTAAATGATCATTTTGGTTTGTAGTATGCTAGCTCAGAAAGTTTGTTTCATTGGCGCAGGTTCCACAAATTCATAAAAATAACAACATTTTAAACTGATAAGTAATTCTAGCAACAAATCTTTAATTTCCTTATCTTTTTGCATCTTGTTTGTAAAATAGGTCACAATAGCTGCCAAATCTGAAAAAAATAATAAATTGTGACTATATGTTTTTAAGGATAAGTGGGTGAGGACTGTAATCAAAAAGACCTTCAGTAAATATATGATTGTCTACACAGTGCAATATCTGAATGAAGTACAACAGATAAGTAGGGATTTCATGCTGAACAGTGCAGACAAAAAGCAATGTTGGGAGTTTGCTTCATTCTGTAAGCATTTTCTAGCTCGAGATACTGATCTTGAACATAAGTATTCAGACTTTTTATATCAATAGAGCTACTAGATGTGGAGAAATGAACACATGAACAGTCAGCTGGGAAGAGGCCTGCATAAGGAAGGGATAGAAAAATCAAATTATTGCGTGAATAACTCCTGAACTGCAAGGAATAAACACACAAAAAAGTCTGAATTGATACTGTACAGACAACTAGACAAAAATTTAATGCATCCTAACATTTAAATTATTGAATTTGTCACCTTTACATAATTTTGATCCTTTTCAATTTACAAATGTAATCATTTAAAAAATAAATTTGTGTTAATGGCTTGGAAATTTTTAGTTGAACAATATTCCTTCATATTATACACTAAAATATATTAATTTTCTTTTCTTTCTGTAACATTGCCATATTTGGTCAATTATTGGTAGTTATTATTTATAAGAGAAAAAAAATACATACTTTTTTTTGGTAAAAAAGCATATATGAAATTAAACCGACTCCAAAGACAGAATTAAATGAAATCAGTATGACAGCATCTATAGATGATTTATTCCATGTTATGAGAATTTACATAGCTGATTTTTAAAATATCTGGATCATAGAGCGCATTTGTACACAGATGTTTATTGAGGAAAAAAAAAGATCATTAAGAAACTCATATTGGTCCCTATGACAAATTTCCAACTTAGAATATAATGTCAGAACAACACAAACTTAATATAGATGTTGTCGTGGATGTCTACAACCACTCTACTCACTCAAGGCTTCCTTTATTTTAGATATAAATATGTGCTTTTAGGATGTAGTTTTTCTGACCTGTTTCAGACATCTGCTTAGGGTGAGATGAATCACATCCCAAAACTGCTTATTTCTCTCCATGACTATAAAGGTAGTCTATATGTTTAAATTTGAAAGATAAATCCAGCCATGAGAATCTGAAACTGAGATTAGTGGTGTTATGAACATTTACCCTATAGCAAAGATTAGTTCTCTGATCTTTGACTCAGAAAAGAATATTTTGAAACTGCTGAACCTAAAGCTAAAATCCATTTTCTTTTACAGTCTACAAAAGAGGTATTTAAAACAATCTTCTTAAGATTATGTCTAATAAGGACAGAATTAAGTGCTCCTAACTTTAAAAAATACAGAATAGCACGATACCACTTTAATTTAATTTGAAAGGTACAGTCTAAGTACTAATAAGATATCTATTAGTAATACTTTCTCTTGCAGCTACTGTAAATGTAGGCAGTCCACACTGTGCATTTATCTGTGTTGTTCCCAGTAACAACCAGGAAAAAGAAGGAAAGTTTTGGAAAGACTATAGAGTCAAATTGCAGCTGCTGGAAAGTACTGAAAGAATGAGAACAGAATCACATCATCACTTTGGAAGTAAGAACAATTTAAGATACTACTATATCCAAATGGTTCGGTAGCAGAAGTTGTAGAATACCTAGAATAGAATATATTTTAGACAAAGTCGGCCAAGTTGCCATGAAACATCTCCAGGACTACTCTAACACAAAATGATTTGACGTTCCACTGAAAAGGATTAGGAATGCTCAAAGGGTTTCTCTGTTGGCTTTACTGTGGGAGTGGTAAACTCCAGGTAAGCAGCGGTCATCAATAGCTGTCAAGAGTAATGTCTTCAATTACACCAGCTGCATTCATAAAAGGATATGTTTTTATCCTGTAAAATCCTGACAAGGTACATTTATTTTCTATCCTTGATAAAAAGCTGAATTTAAGTTGATACTCAGTATTTCAGTAAAGAAAGTATATGTCATTCTGTGGCAAAATTCTCAATGATTTGACAGTGTACTTGGCTCTGTGTTAAATAGAAGTACTTTTTCATCAATGCTTTGTGAATTATGTTTTTGGTGATAGTATATGGCATCCTGAAGAAATGTAGCATTTAAATAGATCTTAACATAATATATATCACATTTAATTGTTATTGCAAAATAAAGAAGAGAGTAACAGACTAACTAGTCATAATTGCTAAGTACTTTCTTCTTTGATGTTGCACACCTGAAGAAAAACAAACCCAAACTTTTAAAAACTCTAGTAGAGCAATTTAAACAGTAATGATTAAATCTGAATTTGGAATGAAACTGTAAGAGCTTCAAATTACAAATAAATGTAATTCTCATGGGAAGGTAAGGTAGAAACTATTCAAATATGCTGTGTTAGTCTTTCTGTTTCCAAGGATTTGTTCTCGTCATTTTTAGTAATGCTTCATTACCTTGAACAAGCATTTGTAAACAGAATAAAATTCATGACAACTTTGGTGTCTGTCCCTCCCCTTCTATTTTTATGAATTTGTAAGGTTTGGTGAACAGCTCAGCAGCACAAATCATGGTATTAGTACATAATGTAGATTTAGTTTGGTGAAGTAGTAAGCATTGTAACAATTATATATTTTCATGCATATGAGTATACATGTATGTCAGGCTTCTAGACACCACTGCAATGAGAAGTTTCAAACATAAAAAAATTAATGATGTTTACTAAATTTATTCATTAACAACACATTAAGCTACTGGCTAGTTCTTACAAAATACTAATCATTACTATTACATTTTCAAAACTTTGTCTTCAGTGCTTATATCTTAAATAAGCTCTGAGCATACAATACCATGGAGCTGAAGCTGTTTAGTTGTCATTGGTACCTACAGTCCTTGGTGACTGTTAGTCACCAAGGCCCAGGAGATCAGTCTAAGGAGCTCATTGCAGATAGAAGTCAGAACTGAAGTGACCCTATCCTCTTTCGTCTCTGATTTTCTTTGCTTATATATGATGTTTATGTACTGTTGTGCCCCTCACAAAGGGTCTGTGAGGAGGTCTTACCTGCTCCTGACACTGCTTTCACCATTTTTGATTTTGCTTGAGAAGTGCACCCATGTGAACCTCATAAGGTTCAACAAGGTCCTACACCTGGGTTGGGGCAATCCCCAGTATCAATACTGGCTGGGGGATGAAGGGACTGAGAGCAGCCCTGTGGAGAAAGACGTGGGGGTACCGGTGGATAAAAAGCTGGACGTGAGCTGGCAATGTGTGCTTGCAGTCCAGAATCACAGAATCATAGAATGGTTTGGGTTGGAAAGGACCTCAAAGATCATCTAGTTCCAACCCCCCTGCCATGGGCAGGGACACCCTCCACTAGACCACGTTGCCCAAAGCCCCATCCAACCTGGCCTTGAACACTTCCAGGGAGGGGCCATCCACAACTTCTCTGGGCAACCTGTTCCAGTGCCTCACCACTCTCATAGTAAAGAATGTCTTCCTAATATCTAATCTAAATCTACCCTCCTTCAGCTTAAACCCATTACCCCTTGTCCTGTCACTATATGCCCTTGTACAAAGTCCCTCTCCAGCTTTTCTGTAGGCCCCCTTCAGGTACTGGTAAGCCACAATTAGGTCTCCCTGGAGCCTTCTCTTCTCCAGGCTGAACAATCCCAACTTCTCCATAGGAGAGGTGCTCCAGCCTTCTGATCATCTTCATGGCCCTCCTCTGGACTCGTTGCAACAGGTCCATGTCCTTCCTATGTTGGAGACCCTGAGAGCTGGATGCAGTAATGCAGGTGGGGTCTCACAAGAGTGGAGTAGACGGGGAGAATTGCCTCCCTTGACCTGCTGATCATGCTTCTTTTGATGCAGCCCAGGATACAGTTGCTTTCAGCGCTGTAAAAGTACGTTGCTGGCTTATGTTAAGCTTCTCATCAGCCAACACCCCCCAAGTCCTCCTCCTCAGGGCTCCTCTCAATCCATTCTCTACCCAGCCTTTAGCTGTGCTTGGGATTGCCCTGACCCATGTGCAGGACCTTGCACTTGGCCTTGTTGAACTTCAAGAGGTTCACATGGGCCCACCTCTCCAGCCTGTCAAGGTCCCTCTGGACATCATCCCTTCCCTCCAGCGTGTTGACTATACCGCACAGCTTGGTATTGCTGAGGGTGCACTCAATCCCACTGTCCGTGTTGCCGACAAAGATGTTAAACAGCACCAATCCCAATACCGACTCTGAGGAACACCACTTGTCACTGGTCTCCACTTGGAGATCAAGCTGTTGACTGCAAGTCCTTGAATGTGACTATCCAGCCAATTCCTTATCCACTGAGAGGTCCATCCATAAAATCCACGTCTCTCCAATTTAGAGACAAGGATGTCACGTGGGATAGTGTCAAATGCTTTGCACAAATCCAGGTAGATAACATCAGTTGCCCTTTCCTTATCCTCCATTGCTGTAAACTCATCATAGAAGGCCACCACATTTGTCAGGCATGATTTTCCCTTAGTGAAGCTATATTGGCTCTGTATTCCTCCCAGGCTACCTGCCCTTGCTTCCACACTCTGTAGGCTTCCTTTTTTTGTTTGAGTTTTCCCAGGAGCTCCTTGTTCATCCATGCAGGCCTCGTGTTTTTGCTTGACTTCCTCTTTGCTAGGATGCATCGCTCCTGAGCTTGGAGGAGATGATTCCTGAATACTAACAGCTCTCTTGGGCTCCTCTTCCCTCCAGGACTTTGTCCCATGGTATTCTATAAAGCAGATCCCTGAAGAAGCTAAAGTCTGCTCTCCTGAAGTCCAGGGTAGTGAGCTTGCTGTGCGCCCTCCTCGCTGCCCTGAGGATCTTGAACTCCACCATTTCATGGTCACTGCAGCCAAGGCTGCCCTTGAGCTTCATATTACTCACTAGCCCTGCCATGTTGGTGAGAACAAGGTCCAGCAAGGCACCTATCCTCATTGGCTCCTCTATAACTTAGAGAAGGAAGTTATCATCGACATATTCCAGGAACCTCCTGGATTACTTATGACCTGCTTTGTTGTCCCTCCAACAGATATCAGGGTGACTGAAGTCCCCCATGAAGGGGGAAAGGCCAACCGTATCCTAGGCTGCATCAAAAGAAGTATGGCCAGCAAGTCGAGAGAAGTGATTCTTCCCCTCTACTGTGCTCTTATAAGACCCCACCTGGACTACTGCATCCAGCTCTGGGGAAAGACATGGACCTGTTGGAGCAGGTCCAGGGAAGGGCCACAAAGGTGATCAGAGGGATGGAACACCTGTGCTATGGAGAAGTTGGGGGTTTTCAGCCTGGAGAAAAGAAGGCTCCAAGAAGACCTCATTGCAACCTTAAAGGGGGGGTAGTACTTAAAGGGGGCCTATAAGAAAGATGAGGACAAAGTTTTTAGCAATAGGACAAGGAGTAATAGTTTTAAACTAAAAGAAGGTAGATTTAGGCCAGATATAAGGAAGACTTTTTTTTACAGTGTGGGTGGTGAAACACTGGAACAGCTTGCCCAGAGAGGTGGTAGATGCCCCATACCTGGAAACATTCAAGGTCAGGTTGGATGGGACTCTGAGTAACATGATCTAGTTGAAGACGTCCCTGCTTACTGCAGGGGGATTAGACTAGATGACCTTTAAAAGTCCCTTCCAACCCAAACTATTTTATGATTCTATGATTCTATGATCTTTCTTATGCATTTGGATGCAGGGTGGATGCAGAATGTCTTGCCTATTTGAAATCTTTTATTTTGCTTATCTTGTCTTTATAATAACCTTTGTTGCTTGAATGCTTCCTATGTGCAATTACATGACTTTTCCCCTGTGGTAATCACGCAGATAATATACTTACGCAAAACATTCATACATTGTCTTTAGCTATGCCATGACAGCATTACACAATGGTTGTATACTATTTCTGTTTACACTACTTGATATTACTTTACTATGCTTATATTCAGTTATATCCTGGTTAATGTATTTATAATTTATAGGCCTTTCTTTTGGCTAAAAAATCTCTCGCCTAAAAAAAGAATAGTAATAATAAAAACTACACAGACTGAAGCAGTTTCAAATTTACTTTTCAGCAGCAAAATTATTCCACATTACTATAATTATTTTGGGAGTACCATTAGCCCTCCATACATTTTACAGGCCTGATTCATGAGCTCATTAAGGTTAGTCAGTCTTTTAAGCAGCTGTTTAACAGCAAGTGCACTGTACATGTCAGTGGGGCTTGTTACAGAGTTAACAGAGTTAGGAACTTTGATTAAATTAATTTTGAGGCCACATCTACACTTTGCAATAGTGTACACTGGAGGCATTTTTACACTTTTTTAATCTAGCAACCTCAAGAGTGAGAAGTGGCATATACTCATGAGTGTGACTTTTTCTGGCTGAGAATGAAAGGTCTATAGCCAATGTGAAAAATTACATCAATAGTTACACTGCATTTGAGAGCCCCAACTTCAGTCCCTGCATAGACTTGAAATGGTTAAATGTACAGCTGGTGTCTCAGAGATGAGATAGAGTATATTCTTTCTCTTGAAATAATTGTTTCTATCTGCTTTATGTTGTTTCAGGTGGACAAAGCTTACTAGAAGCGAGTTTCACTAGAAATGTAACACTGCTTCCCAGTATAACAAAATCCTTGGCTATACTAGGGTAATAAGCCTTTTCCAAGCCAAGTGGAGCAAGACCTTCGACAAGCAAGTGAGGTAAAACGGAACAGCAGGTCAGACATCTCAAAAATCTTCCTGAAGTAGCTGAATTTTGGTCAGTTAGAACTGAGCTTACCCGTTTTGTCCCTCAGTCACAAGCATAGCATAGGTTAGCTCTGATACTGCGGACACAAAAAAGAGAAAGCCTAAAAAAGATAAGGACAAATGACAGACAGCTGCTTTAGACTATAAGATGGGTTCAAAGTCATGGGCGGTGGTAGCTGTGTGAGTCTGACTTATCTTTCTAGCAAACCATTTCCTTGGAAACACAGTCATGATTGCAGTACAATTATGCTCGTTAGTTACATAAATATAAGATTTAAGGTCTGTGATTTGCATATCAAGTATTTATAGGCTGTTCTTAAATCCACTTGAAAGAAGTACAGACTGCTCATCCATGTTAGTCTTCTACTTGTCCATTGCACAGATTTGTAATGACCATTAAAAACAGGAGAACCAATCAAGTATGAGAACCCCAGAGAAGATGTATCTGGAATGTATAGGAACAGTCATAGCTTTCTATTATAATGTTTCTGTCTCTGTGGTAATAATTTCAGTCTTGCAAATGACTAAACTAAAGAATTAAAAGCTCATCCTGATTTGTTTGCACATTAATACTTTAGTAAAGCTATGTGTTTGCTCAGTTGAAAGACTAGTTGCTTAAAGAATATTTTTACACTGTAATACTAAATATTTGTGTGCATCTTTTCACATACAGTTCTAGTGTGGGCTAGGGTCCTAAGTATAATGAAGCAGGTTGTTATTTTTTGTCAAATTGTCATCTATAAAAATGCAAGTTTATCACAACATACATGATGACATTTTCATAGCATTTTCCTCCTACAGTGTTATCAGTGGAAACTTGAGGAGCTCGATGAGAAACATTCCTTTCTTTGCTTGTTTTATTTCCAGTAGAGAATAAATTGAGAATCCTATGGTAAAGGTTGTGCTGATATGTTTTGAAGGCAGTTATATTTTGCTATGCAATTCTATCAGTTCTAGTTTGGATGTTTCAATTTCTCAGACCTGAAGTCTTGATAAAGTTCTAAAAGAGCTAGAGAAACTGATTGAGTATCTGCAAGGGAAGAATCTAAAAACAATAGTACAGGATATGTAATAGAAAGTAGGCACTATCTCCAGGTCACATATGTCTCTAAGTAACTGAAGATTGACAAGAATATGGATGAAAAGCAAGTTTGAGTAACACTGTGAAAATTTAAAGTACAAAATATTTTTTTTTTTTTAAATTAAAATCCCAAATGTAGATGCCGAAAGGGCTTTTATCAAACATAAACTGACAGTGAGATTTCCATGGAATGTCTGAGATTCTGCAATACTTAAAAGAACTGTTTAAATTAGATATTTTTTCTGCAGAAGTATTTTTTTGTTTTGTTTTGATAATTTTGTGTTGCTTGTTGTTGTTATTTCAATAATCTATTTAATAGCCCTTCATTAACATTGGCATATACCATTTATATTACAGAATTATTATTCCTAAGGCTTGTTAAGTACAGTTTGTTATTTACTTTTAACATAAAAACATCTCAAATATCTGTCCAGCATCATTACTCAGCGAGAAAAGAATAGATTAAAGAGGAACAGTAGAGAAATAAATATTCTTCAACTTAGAACTAGGAAAGAATAGTTGACAAAGTATAGTCAAAAGCTTAACACACTTATACAGCATGAGCTTTTAACACAGCAAAAAATACATTAGGTCTATATCTTGTTTTGCATGATAAATGTTTTATTGAGTATGTAAAACCTCACTGAATATAAAAATATATTAAAATATGCCAACATTTTTTAATAGTCTGAGGTAGTGAGGGAGAGCAACAGGAATGAAAGTAATCATAGGAGAGAAGAGAGAGATAATGGGAAAAGGAGAAAAAATACAGTAGTCACAAAATGATGCAGAGAAGAAATAAAAAGAAAGGAAGGCAGCAACCATTAGAAAGTTGCAGCCTGAATTATTCAGAGCTATACCTTTAACTCTACCTTATTATTGTGATAGCTATGAATACAGGAAGTCTGGAATGGATCTGCAAATGCTTGTGATTTTATTAAAGTAAAATAGTTGCTCACTGCCTCATCTATCCCATTTACCTCATGCCCAGAGTGATTACTGAACCCACAAATCTAATAACCAATCAACAGTGAGAAAAGAATACTTAGAATAAAACCTGGAGATATTATTTTGATTACATCACACATCTGATGACTCTAAGAAGATGAGGTTATTACTGAAGACACAAATTTAGGTTCATGCTTAGACAAGCCTTTGGCCCCTTGGAGCACCTTTGGTCTTTAACTGAATATTTATATTCTTAAGCTCATACAGTTTAATAATTGAGGGATGTAATTTCAGTAGGACATAAAAACATAACAGGAGAATACTCATCAGCTACAGAAATGTATATGCTGTACCCAGCATTTTGTAAAACAATGCATCTAAACCTGATCAAAGCATCAGAAACAGCAATATCATGTAAGAGCCAAGAAAACATATTGGGACAGACTGTGGCTGAACTAAGTAAACAAAAAGAAAAAAGGAGTACAAAGTTTACATACAGTGATAAATTTCCTAAACAGTGCTACATGGATAATACCAGTCAGATACAACGTATTGCACAAATGCTAACCTTCAGCAGAGAAAAAGGATCTTGCACCACTAGCCCTGGAGAGGTCTGGGCCTTCTAGGACTACGTTGTTTAGATACTCACAGAAACAGCTTAAAATACATTTTTTGTGATTTGTTGCATAGGGATGTTCTTGTGTGAAATCAAATCTTTAGAATAGGATGGTCACTCCCTGTTTGGATGATGACAGGAGTCACATCATTGCAGCAGCATCCATAGCTGATCCAGGAGAGACTCCGTGAACCTGTTTTCTGAATTCCCATAGGCAGCTGGCCCGTGGTCCTGTAGGACTGCCTGAAATACACATGATCCATTGTTATTGATTGTCTTAAAACTACATGAAAAACATGTCCTGACTGTAAAAAAGTCTGACCTATGTGACCATTTCTGTTCCTGCAGTAGTGGTTTCTATAGAGTATTTCCAGGTGCATTACCTGTGCTCAGTTGGGTTAGTTCTGCAGCAGAAACTGCCTGGGTCTCTAGAACAAACCAGTTTCTCCACCCAAGATGTTGACACATCTAAGCATACACATTGTGCCTTTAGTTATAATTCTGGTGTGGCTAGGTGTGAGATCACTGTGTTTAAGTCTTTTATTCACTGAGTAGGTATAACGTATCAGAGCTAACACTTTTATCTAGTCTTTTCGTGGTGTCTGAGATCTAAGAAGACATAACGGGAATGTGAAAAAGTAGTCACACAACTTTTTGGCGAGAGTTCCAGACAACGCATTTTGGGGATAGATGAACAGTCCGGAGTAGTACATTTTCAGTTAATTTTAGAAGTAATAAACCCCAAATTGTTCTGGAACAACATTGAATAACCTTTTTTTCTATACTTAGGTGTTGACATTTTAATTTGCAGTATGGTAGAACTTAAAATTCCCAGTACTAAGCACTATACCCTCACAAAAAACAACTCCCATGTTTAAAGATCCCCTAAGAAGGGTAAACCACATCTACAAATATCTATGTATTAATAATCAGATACAATGTATAGCAGTAGTTCAAACCCATAGTACTAATATGAGAAAAAAATGCATTATTATTGTTTCAATGTATTTTACAATAACCTGTGATACATGCATGCCATCTTTTGAGATGTCAGGACATACATCTCCAAGATGTACTCATGTTAAGATAATACTAATTATTCACCAGCATAGTTTTATGAAGTTATACAGGAAAGGTTTCATTACATTTTATTCAATACTATGTAGAATATTGCTTAAAAAATGTACTTTTCCCCTTCATTGCCTAGCATTGTCTGTGGCTTTCCCTTGCTTAGCATTGTCTGTGGCTCTTACAAAGTTGTCCACAGGAATTTCCGAGATAAAACACATTAGGATAAATGAAGAATGGCCAGAAGTTAAAGCCTTTAAATTACAATATTATGTTTGAAGAAAATACCCTGGTACTTTGCTATCTTCTCAATTTCCTAATTCCATTCCTTTTATTAGTTTCATACTTAGTATTTCTCTCATATTCTCACACTTTGTCCACCTCTGAAGGTAAATAAAATATTTTTTCTTTTCAAAATGTTCAAGTTTGTCAAAACCTAATAAAAAGCATCATAGAATTTTCTGAAGTTCCTATTAGAGCATCTTAACAAGACCAATATAGTATCCTTCTGGGGTTCTAATTTTTTTGGCTAATAAGAAAATAAATCTTCATTTTCTTACTTCTCTAATAAAGATAAAATCAGGCTATCAATTATTTGGCACAGTGACAGTTGTGTTTCATACATGATTTTTCGCAGACAATACAAAACGTTGGTGTCAGAAGTTATTACAATTACTTTGCAGGGTAAGTTTAGCTGATGGAAAACAGCCTAAACTTTAACAACTTTAAAGACTAATCTTTGCCTCCTTTAAAAAACAGGAATACTTTTTATTTAAATGCTAGTAAATGTTCGGAACACCTATTAGTAGTCCCACTGACTTTGATGGTACTGTTATCATGTCCAAGGGCTACTAAATAGTTTTGGGGCAACTTTTACTCTAAATGCTAAGAAACTAAGCTTTCTTCCTCTGGCATGATTCTTGGCATCATTCCTTGAAGGGACAGAACACAGTTCTGCTGGCAAAAGTTTGGGATTTTGCTCTGGTAGATCATACAAACTCATGAAAGCCTCAGTGTGTCCACCAGTAGTGGAAGGATGGGTGTGGACTGGTTGTGTCCTGCACTTTTATGTCCCCTTATTCTGAACAGCTTTAATATGATATGCCAGTGTGCTTTTTCACTAGATGTTTGCTGTTGGCTGATGCACCCAGAGCTGATGATCCTGCACGAGCAGAGCATGTAAACTGATGGTAATTTCAGTCCCATGTAACCTTTTTTGCGAGAGAATGAGTTTGGTGAGACAGATGGCATGTTAAAAAAAAATCACTCTGATGTGTATGTAAATTACCAAAACAACAAAATTTGTGCAAAATCATTGCACCTCACTTTTCATTTCTAGTAAGAAAACAGATCTCTAAAAGCTACAGTAAACATGATCTCAGTACTTGCAGCTTTCCCTACCGTTCCCTCCCTTTCTCATCACCACTACTCTCCATCACGCCAGCCCACCTTCTGCCTGCTCCTGATTTGTTCCCTCCCACTACATTTGTGGTTGCCTTAATAGGTTTTCTGTGCTAAGTTCTTGACAAGTACAAAATAAAAGGGAGAATTTGTGTGCCATTTGTCTGAAGGTACTTTCTTCTTCAGAAGGGATGCCATGTGGCCTAAAAAGAAAAAGTTTCTAGAAGAGGTATTAAATAAATAAATAAATAAATAAATAAATAAATAAATAAATAAAAAAGGTGCTTTTGAAAGTGAACATTGAGCTATCTTTTCAGCAGCATGCTATGCTCAATGGATAAGAAAGAGAATCAGGCATGTATAGTGTCTGGGGCAGTCTGCAGACAGCCTCAAAAGGAAAAGCTAGGCCTGCCTTCACGTTCTTAAACACATCCATGCACTTCATTATGTTTAAATTTAAAAACTTTCAAGATTCAATGTTTGGTTCTTTTGTTTGGTTGTTGGTTTTGTGGTTTTGTTGTTGGGGTTTTTTCCCCCCTTTTTTTTTTTCTTCTTCCTCTGACCTTTTTTCTCCTCAGTTACTCATTTAAATGTAATCATAAACAGAACTTCTCTTAGATGCTAGATAAATTTCTGTGAGAAAAGAAAAAAAATGTGAAAAGATGTTCTTTATTATTTATTCCTGATGGAGTTTTACTGAGGAGTGGAGATTCCACACTTGGTACTACACACCAAGAGGGAATGGAGTTTGGTGAAAGAGATTCCTCTTTCTTTAGCCTCACTCTCCTTTTCTCAGGGTAAAAGGGTGGCAGGATCAGATGTGTGGTGTCATTAATGTGCAGTGATATTAGTATATTAGGAAGATGCACTTAAATTAATGACTCTCAGTAGAGGAAGTGACATAATCTAGCAATAAGGGTGTATTTAATGGGTTTGATGTCTTAATTTGAGAAAACTTCCTTATTTTGATGCAGCCAGTGAGAGGATAGATGTGAAAGAACAATATCTTAGATTTAGAAGTTCTGCACATAGTACCACTAAACTTTTTCCGAAACAAGGAAAGGATAAGCAGCATGTAAAATACTCTCATGGAAGCTAGGGTCTATCATGAATAACATCCGTAAGAACAATATTGCTTACAGTAAAAAAATATATTTAGTGCAATTAATAGGGAGGAAAACTATGACATATATATCAGAAGCATGTTTCATCTTGGACTATAACAGCCATGAAAGCTATGGGTATGCAACAAATACATTATAATTTATGTAGTGGTAAATACTCGAGTACTTGAAACTTTAAATCCTGCCAGGTTTCAGATGAACATTTCTACCTGAGGGCATCTGTTAAATATATATGTTTCTTTCTCCAGTGAATGCAATCTACAGTGCAATAAACTGAATGCTGTTATTGAACTATATATACTCTTACTAGTTTTATTAATCTTCACAGGTTGAGAAGAGTCTCCAGCTAGCAAATTACCTCTTAAAGAGGCATTGACATAAGCGAGCTGTGTACCACTACTCAAGCAAGAATGAGACATATTATATCATCCATTTCATTTTATACCGTCACCTCTGTAATAATTTGACATGCATAGAAGCTATGCAGACTGCAAAAAATAGTCTTCTAATAAAGCTTACAAACAATAGGAATGCAGTTTTAAAGATCACTTGTTGAAAGACACTTTGTATCCATGACAATATTTAACAGGTCAGATTACTGTACAAAAAAACTAAGATTTAAGAATTTTCAAAAAATGTAAAAAAAATGAAATATCTTAAATCAAATTAAACGCCTATAAAAGTCTATGACATTATCCAAATATTTCTATGTATTCTGGTAATATTTAAAGGCTGTATTTCTCTTTTTTGTTGTTGTTTTTGTTTTATTTAACTTCAAATGTAGTTTATCAGTGACTGTAACAAAGACAGATAGTGTGGAATGTGGTTAAAAAAAATCCAGGCATATTAGATGCTGGGAGAGTAACCTGATTAGTCTGAGGAATTTTCCAGATTTAGCAAGGGAAAACAAAACAAAATAAACAAACAATCAAACAAAACAAACAACAAAACCCCCACAACCACACTCCTGAAAAATAAGTCTATCCAAAATAGAGCTTGTTGCACCTTGATAATGATATATATTAATATGATCACTAACATAGTCTCTCTAATACTGAACATTTCTCTTGAAAATGAGAAAGTACAGTCATTATACAATAGTTTCCATAAATCCAGATGCCATTATCTGATTAGGAAAATATAAACTTTCTAGCTACAAATAACTTTAGATGGAAGCAAATTCCCATGAATGAGTTACTGACTTTTCTGGGACTTCATTTTCAACAGCTATTCAAAATAACAATTTTTTTAAATTACTCTTTATTTTCACAAAATCACATAATCATTTCTTTTCTAAGTTTGTTATTTTTGTTGTGGTGGTGTTGGGTTTTTTTTTTTGGTTGGTTGGTTGGTTTGTTGGGGTTTTTTTCTTCTCTCTCTCTTTTTTTTTTTTTTTTTTCCCCCTCCTATTTCCTTTTATTAAGCCCTGGCATCTACTGTCTTCCTGTTGTAAGTGTGTAGTTCTGTCATACAGCATTTCCATTCCTAGAAACAGGCCATAAGCATTGTATTGAATTTACCTCAGGATGGAGGTTCAGCAGCCTTGCTCTGTCTGAACTTTTCTTGATCTGTCTGCAGCTTTGTTTTGCTTGGTTTGCTCTGACTTCAATTTCTCTAAATGACCAGATGTCTTCAGCTAATTTATTTTACTTTTCTTCTCTTTGTATGGTGCAACCATGTGTGATGATAGTAAACATATAAAAATGACTACAAGTAGATCCTAGAATAAGGAAGAGAACACCATCAGCATGGACATAATTTCCCCCACCCCGCACCATGTAGGACTCCAGCTCTGCTGACAACACCAACTTTACGATCAAGAGGAGAATGGGAAGGGTGAGCATAACACCAGCAAAAGAGGTAGAAAATAAATACGTGTATAACAGTTTTAACTGTAGTATTATTAACCTTTCTTTTTCTGTAATAGATCTAGACTAATTATGATTAGATTAATGCTAAGATTTTAGTTATACTAACAATAATTTCTTTGTCTTTTATATATATATATAAGGTGTGCTTCCTCTTTACCCATACACAAGAATTTGAACGTAACATACTGGGCCATCTTTTAAAGTCTACTGCTAGGGCTATAATCATAAGCAATCTGGTATTTATTACACAATGCTTGTTTATTGTTTCACTAGTTTGTTTAAGTAAAGATTATTTAAGGATTGTTCAATATATTTAATCACCTGATGGATGAAAAGAAGGATATGAAAAGACACAAAATGGAAACTTATACAGGCAGAAAGAGATCAGTTAGGTAAGACTAACTATTAGAGATTGCACATTAAACTACAACTTATATGTGGATATATGGATAGATGGAAGCCTGGAAATTTAGGTGAGTTTGACCTATACAGTTCTCCAATTTTAGATCAGATAGATGACCCTTAGGTATCTAATAGAAACAACATGCCTATGAAGATATTAATGATAAAACTGTGAAGTAAATATGAAATTTATTACGTTCTGTTGGTCACAGTAATATTGTTGCTTCTCCTTTGCTTTTAATCAATCAGTGACAAATAATATCTACATAGAAATCCTCTCTGTACAGCAAATATACACTAAATGCAGGTCAGCAGATGAATGAAAGCAGACATTCACAAACACATACGACTGTATATTTAAATTTATTTGAAGTGCCTGCCTTTGACAGCGATAGAGCTCATTATTGTTAGGACATATATTTTCTAACAGTGACATTTATGCCAGGCTTTCAATATACAGTCAATGTGCTGTTGCAAGACAAGTATCAGCAATGATTCTTTAATGTCTGTGACTTTTCCCAGAAAGGTCAAATCCATCAATATAAACTTAATGAAGAAAAAATAAAAATTGTCCCCTATATATTGCTACATACATCCAAATAATCTGTCACCTTTTCAGTCTTTCGTATAAATTGTTGTGCAATAGCAGTGATAAAAAGTACTTATTTTAATGGAAGAAAAACTCACTAACCTATTAACTGTCTTTTATGATTATTATTTGAAAGCCATTACAAGCCTGTCTAATAGAAGTTGTAAATGTTGAACTATATTTGACTTTTAAAAGGTAAAATACTAAAACATTTAGCACTGCAAGATGAAATGCAACTTTCAACCAATGTATTCTATTATTAATTTAGTTGGGTCTTGATGTTTGTGGGCGTGACTCCAAGCATTAATTATGTACTATTACCTTAAACCATGTCTCACAGATATTCTGTTTCAGAATACATACACAAGGTTATTTTCCTAATATTTAAGCCTAATAAATATGCCAGGTACAATTTTTTAATTTTCCCCTAATTGCAAATGTTATTAGCTTTTTAGCATCAAATAGTTCCTACATGATGTGATGAAAGAGGCCAGACTAATTCTAAAATAAAACTATTGAATTTTTTCTCAGTAATTAGAATAGTAAATTTTTAAATACCATCTAATTTTGAAACATCTGTGGAAAAGGATTTTACAAAAAGATTTCTTCCTTCAGGCTTTGGAACTAGTCATAGTGCAAAATATTGTTTCTCATAAAGTGATAGTTCTAATAATTTATTTATGGAAGGAATCAAAGTTGCAGTTGGAACACAGTGAATTACTAGCACTGTTGGATCTTGCTTCAGGGAAGCAGAGCATGTAATACTTCAGTGTGTTTCAATAGTAATGTTACTCTTGATGAACGGGAAGTTTTTCTGAAACAGTGAAAAATTACTTGGATATTTGTGGTATGGGTGCAGGAAGTTTCTTGACCCAGCCTTGTTTGTTGCACTGGTTGCAGTCTAAACTGTAACACTCATAATACACTTTATTTAAGCTGGTTTGCAATGGCCTTAGCAGCCAGCAGGACATTTCCAAATTTCAGGGGAAATCTCTTTGTGCCCCGAAATCATGACAAAGGTCTAACTGCAGAGGAACTGATATCTCATCCAGTTGTACGTATTTCAAGCCATTCCCCTATATTGGAATCATCCTGAAGTCACAATAGCGCAGTTACAAATCATTTGGAGTCCAATGTGGCATAAAGAAAATGGGAAAATCTGGAACATTTTATACAATGACAAAACAATGCTGACTTTCAGTGACATTAATTGTTCATTGCTTGTCATGACATTTTATCATGCTTTCCTCTCCCCTATGTGACAATCCATGGTTATTGAACAACAAAACAAAATCACTCAAGTACTACACGGTTAAAAGCAATTTTTGCATAGAAAAAATAAATGAAACCATTGATTAAGCAGTCTAAGTCATATGTTATTAATGATCAGTCAGTAGTGTATCTGTTATTTAAGACTACCTTTAGCAATTCCAAGTGACTACGCACAAACTCACAAAATTGCGAGGCTGTCCTTTGATAAACTTTGGAAAATATCAAACTTAGAATGCAATTTTTCTTTGCTAAAGCACATACCAATTGCTACCCTCCTATGCTGTAGTTGCATTGGCCATCCAGCAGCTGACTGCAGTTGCACACAACAGCTGCTTTCAGCTATGTTCTTCAACGGTGATTAGGCAGGTTCCAGCTGTAACTGAATCCTTGGCCAGAAATGCTATACTTTGAGCAGGTCCTGTTTTCTTTTGCTCTTAGACCTGAAAATTCCTCATTTGCACTGTGAGCATGCAAATTACCAATATTTAATAAAGGTGATTAAATAAAGTTGAAAGATGTCTGTGCCTATGGAAGGAGGATTGGACTAGATGATCTTTAAAGGTCCCTTTCAACCCAAATAACTATGTGATTCTAGAATTTTAACATGCTTTGGATATTAAGGACTCTTTCTAAGACTTGCATATTTTTACCAGAAATTTTCATACAGCCATTTAACTCTTTCTTAAAACAGTTAGGTTCATCTTCAAAGGCAGATGTTTTCTCCAAGGTGAGTTCAGCTCAATACTTTTCCACGCTCTTTTTCTTCTTCCTTATGCTACTGCAGTGTAGCAATACCCTCAGTCGGAAAGAAAACTGTGTTACTGATGAAGTGCTTTTAATAAACTCTCTACTTGAGACAGACATACAACTTGAAAATAAGCTGAAAGCAGTGCAACAAAGCAGTACTACAATCCTTACTAACAGCAAGTTTCCCTGTACCCGCCTGATTTTAATCTCTTTACAGCATTGGGAAAACGCAAAAAAGCTGCAATTCAGTAGGCTATATGCCCAATCATGCGGACTAAATGCTTTCCTAGAACTACACACTTTATTGTTGGATTTAATGCATAATTGATTGAAGCACCATATTTTGACAAGCTCTCATGATGGTATATTTAAAGCAAAGATCTGCCAACTGCTAAGGCACATTTATTTTAGGGCCAACGCAAAGCAGTTTATTTTAATGTCCATAGCTATAGCTGCTCGAGTGGGAGAGAAGAATTATTGAGGTACTCAGGACTCTTTCTGAAGATCATACGGAGGCTGAGGCATTTGCCTAGGACAGCCACAGTAAAATGCAATTGCGGCAGGCTGCTTCATTCTTCTGTGGGGAAGCACTATCATTCCCTTAAGTTCTGGGCACCACAAGAGGAAACGTGCATCTAACCTCATGCCCTTCTTCCATAGAGCATACAAGGCAGGTTCAACTGCTATGTGATAAAAGCAGGTGGCTGAAAATAATTGTTCTTTGGGCTGAACTGATGATCAAACTACTAATTGGATTAAGCTGGAGAAGGAACTAAATATGGCTCTTCAAGTCAAGAGGTCAAAAAAATCCTCATTGTGACCTCAGGAAAGTCACTTAACCTTTCTGAGCCTCAGATTTTCCAATTACTTCCACTGTTATTAGTTCTGTACATTTAATATAACAGCAAAGGACGATAATATTTCACCAAGGAGTTCACAGTTTTAAATAATTAATGTTATCAAACTTTTGAAGTCATCAAGGAGGAAAAAGGTCGATCAATCAGAATGGCATAGGGTGACATTCCCAGCGCAACATGAAGACTGTTTTTTCCTGAGAGAGAGGTTACTGAATAGCAGCTTGTTATTGGAAAAGTATGTTATTGTTAGAGGACCCTGCTGGAAATGCTTCCTGCACTTACCCCGCCTCCTCTCCCTCCAAGTTTTAGATGTACTGGTGAAAGTTTTACACTGGAATAATTACAATTTTTTCACTGTATCAGCAATAGAATTTTCATTCAAATGATTAAAAAAAGGATAGTTGGTCTACACATGTTCATCTGCATTTTTATAGATGGTTTCTTCTTTGGTTTGTTATAATACTATGTTATAATATATAAAGAAAAAATACCTGTAAATAGCAAGAGGAAAATTATAAAAGAGAATGTAATAGTAAATGCAATTTTGTTATTTGTGTTTATTTATAATCTTTTAAAAAAATGCCTCACCATATTTTGTGTATAGAGTTTCCTATTCTGGGTACTATACTTCCTGAGTTTTGTTAGTCGGGTGGTAAACTAATGCACAGACCTTTATGATTTCATATATTATTTAAACATATTTTTTCAAGGAAAATATTTGTGTCAATTGTGCTGCTCTTTCTTTATTAAGAATGTAAACATGAAAGATTCTGAATGAAGCTGGATGATCAATTCTAACTGCTTTTCCAGAAGATGTTTAAAGTATTTTCTGATATCCAAAAGAAAAGAAACAGAAAAAAAAAAAAACCAGAAATTTAGCAAATGGAAAGGGAAAAAAAACAAAAATAGTTTTGTAAATTATATTTTTATAATTTCTTAGCTTTTAATAGAGTCTTCTCATGATCTTCTAGGAGAAAAACATTAAATAAAAAGGAAGATGAATAGGAATATAGGATAGAAAAAGAAGAAAATCTAAGGAAAAATTTACTATTTTTTGTTTGCCATTTTCTTTTTAAAATGGTTATTGCTGTTTCTTCTTTATTTTTCCCTCTAACAGCCCTGTAATGAATGATACTATTACATTAAAACAGAAAAGCTCAATAACTTAACATAATTATAGTGCGACTGTTTCAGCAAGTACACTGCATATAATATTCCTAATTGTACTGAAAATCAGCTTATGCGTATATTCTTGAATCCTAGATTATTATATAACATCTGATCCAAAAGAAAAAAAAAAAAAAAAGGGTGACATTTGGGATTTTGTTTTCTTTTATTTATAATTTTAATCAGTGGATGGTCTGTGACTGCATGCTCAATGTAATATGAACTCCTGCAAACATTTATTATGTTATTTTGGAATGGGTATGAGTAACCCATCATTAAGTCAGATATTTTTGTGTAGAAAATAACTCTTGCCACTATATTCCTTGAAGTTATAAAAGGAATCAGACATATCTGCTGCAAGAACAGGAATTATTCCTCTCTGCATTTGAAAGATCATGACTTTTAAAGCAATTGTAATAATTGTAAAATATTTTCAAAAATATTTAAGAGTTCAAAAATTAATAATTATAGACTGACATTTTTGACCCACATATATTCCCATCAAACTAAATAGTATGGGACTGTTAAGGTTAAGGGAAAAAAGTTATGCTGATAGCAGACATTCAAACACTTTTGAAATCTTATTCTAAGTGTCCTTCAGGGGCCTGATTCAAGGTAGTAGAAAATGGAAAACTCTTGGACATCAATGCTTCCTTAAAGCAAGTCACAAAGCAGTTTGCCATAGTTGCATCAACTTTGCAGTTGCATTTTAGGCATAAAGAACATTTAGTAGAAGCAAACAAACATCAACAATTAAAGTACATTTTTATAAAAGCACTGATGTTACTCAACCAAGGAAACTGTCTACATAATATGGAATGCTCCCAATACAGGTTATAGCCTACTAAAGATAAATTTACTGGGAATTGAAAGGTTGCTTTCCAAATTAAAGAAACTGAAATAGTTGACATGATTTTTTTTAACCTCAACGGCTTTTCCCCATGAGGGATATAAAAAAGGTAAAATAATTGTACATATCTGCCTACACTTCTGTGTTTGTGACTCTCATTGGATCTTTCCACCAAGCTCATATCTGGAAGAAAAACACTTCAGTGGAAAAGACTGTTGGTAGGACCATGATGGCATGCAGAAGAGGAAGCATTGACCTTCCATTGACAGCCAAGGAGAAGACAGCAATGTCTCTGATCTTCCTATAAACATGTCAGAGACAGGCAACTGATGGATGGTCTCCTAGATTCACTTTTGCAGACCTACAGTGACTCTCCTTGTCCACAGGTAGAAGTAAGTAAGAGCCACAAGGAGAATGTGGAGGTCTTGCTGCAGATTTCAGTTACATTAGTCCTCTTTATTCTGGCTTTACAGTGTGAATTGGGGTAGTTGAGGGACATCAGGTGTTCATTAACGGGCAAAGTGAGATTATATAATCCAGGGAGAAAGTTTCCAACTGCTTTTGATGCTTTAAAACAAAGCTACTAATAACTTTGTTCTTCTTGTTGTTATATTTACTGTATCTAATTTATGGTATTATAGTTGGTAGACTTATTTGCAAACAACTATTATCTTCTATCAAAGTATATTAACTCTGAAAAGGTGAATAATTTTCAAGTAAAATACTTAATGTGAGAAGTAATCTATACTGAAATAAATCTCAAAACAAATAAGATATTTTTTCGAATATTTTTTTTAAATATATGCTTTGTAGCTGTGCTATCATGCCTTACTGTCCCATCAGTCCCTTAGAAGTTCATTATCTTCAGAACAGACACAAACAACAGGAAAGTGGCAGATAAACAAAAGCATTAACCCAATTTTTCCATTTACTTTGAGGATTCAGAAACAGGTGCGGCAAAACAAACCCTCATTAAACAGCTGGTTGTTTCATTTCCAGTAGCAGTATGCACCACACTCCTTCATCTCAGGATTGAGTATGCCATTGTTACACAATTTGTTATAATTTAGTGAATAAGCGACCATCTCCTTTGAAAAAATTCAATCTGAACTGGAACACACGTGCAATGTGAACATGACGACTAAGAGCCTGGTCAGATACTGATGTGTTTGCAGAGTGTGTTGTTTACAATTTCCAAGTAGTATCCAGTAATATCAGTGTAGTTGCTTCACTGATTTTGTTGAAAGTTAGAACTAAAGCATATTTTCACATGCTTTTCTGTTTATTATAATTTTTCATCTTCTATAAGGTATACTATAAAATGTAAAAGGTGCTTCTTTCACGTTAATGAAGGTCTACATTAATTTTAAGGCAGGCTTACATTATTTTTTAAATTTGTGGTTCTCCACTTTTGCTAGCAATATTTTGTTGTAACAATGCTTCTAGTGGCAAAAAAATATTCACAGTAATCTAATTTGTACACCTAATAATAGAATTTTCACTAAAAGATCATTTTATAGCACTATTCAAAAGACCCAGAGAACAAGACCAATAAAGACTCATTTTTTTGGGGGGGAGGAAGGGGGGGGGAATGGATAGAACTTCCTATTTAGTACCTTAGTAAATTACTTATAACAGTTTTAAATTATTTTAGACTAGTCAGTAGACACGGGCAACTACCACTTTATGTACATTTTAAGTTTTGAATCAATGCAGTTGGATATGTTGGAAGGAATTCATTCAGCAGAATTAAGAAAACTTTTTTTTTTTTTTAGGTTACAAAGAAGGCTATACTGTCATTCCACAATTTTCTCAGTAAAAGCCCATAAATTTGGAGGTTTAAGCAGTATCATTTATTAAAATTACACTATTGTGTAAATTTGCATGTGTATTGTCTGATATACAAAAGACTGGGAAAATAAAACATAATTCAAACATAATTCAACATAATTCAACATAATTTGATAAAACATAATTAAAATTTGACTGAGCTCTGTATCTTCATGTTTTATGATCTCTTGGTCTTCATGAAGTTATTTTATTGCCTACTAAGTTAAGAAATAAGCAAGGACTTGCTCACACTAATACCCTACTTTGCTACTGAGAAAGTAGCAAAGTCCCCACAATCCTCATAGTTACTGTTGTCATAGGCAGCTAAATATATTTGTTATGATTCATTGAGAACTGCTGATGTAGGAAGTTACATAATAGCTTTTCAGCAGGGAGTACAAAATGAGTAAGAATGAGTAGTTTTTGTCAACTCTTACTAATACAGATAATGCCCCACTGCTTAAGGCCTCCTGCCTATGGCAGACAATACCATGATATATTTGCAGATGCTGGCTGCTTACAATTGTTTTTTGTTTGACTAAATGTTGAAAAAAGTGAGAAAACCCTCAGGCAGAAAGAAAAAAAATAATTCATTTACATACAAAATATAAATATGAAGCCCATGTTGGATTAAACATTTGATCTGACCATAAATAAATATTATACTAGATAGATGAAGGATAATTTGCGCTCTAACTTTATTCTCATGCTAACACACTACATCTGGGGAACGTTGATATTATGAAAAATTTTAACAGTTCTTCTACCCTGACATTTCTTATTTCCTCTAAACATATGTTGACAATAGCTAGAATGATGCCAACAACATGATGGCCAAAATGCATTTCTTTTTTTTTTTTTCCTTCATAACTTTCAGTTTTATTGGATGCATCACACTCAGAAACTTACTATGGGCAAAAGGGAACAAATCATATATATGGAGTTAAGAATTTTTTGTTAGTCCAATTAATGTTTTAGTAGTCTCATCAAAATACAGTAAATTGATATTGCTAGTCTAGTTAGTAACACTAACACTCACGGTCCAAATTAGTGCAAACAAATCTCAAGACTACAAGGGTTAAAACTGTTACACCAAAACCAAACTACACAAAAAATATTGTCTACATCTACACATTTTCTCAGATGTGACACCCTCCAGCTCCCCCCAGCCCCACGCAGGCAAAGGGCTATGGTTTGTCAGGCAGTGACCGGAGGGAAGGGTGTCACCCCCTCCCCAGCGGGGCCACCCCCGAGCTGGAGCTGGAGCTGGAGCTGGAGCTGGAGCAGGGCAGGCAGCAGTCACTGGCCCCAGCGCAGGGCTTAAACCAGCGACACCCAGCTCAGGCCAGGGCTGAGCCCCTGCACTGCCGGGGCAGCGCACAGCTGGGGGCCTCCTAATAGCAAAGTCATATCTACTTGGGAAAAAAAAATGGTACTGCATTATTTTGTTATGAAATATGAAATGAAGAAGATAAACTCCTATCTGACTTCAATAGTAACATTAATCTGCCTCCGTTCTACAAAATAAAATCAGTACCTCTAATACTTATAAATTGTAATTTCATTTTCTCCTAGTCTTGCTTCCTACTAAACTTTCCATCATTCAGTGGTACATTATCTGTGTATCAATACATTGATCTGTGAATCTACCTATCACCCAGACATAAAAGAAGCATGATAACCTGTAACTTTTACTAGTTGGATTTATCTGATAATTATCCAGTGACAATTTGTGTGCTGTTGTTCATCATTTTCTCTAGCTCTAGTTAAAGACAGGTGGGAAAAAATGTCAGCATGATCTTTAAAAACACCTGCCATGTTCCCATAATGTTGCTAGGGAAGATTTTTATACAAATTTCTTTGCAGGTTTCATTTGCTGTGGGACTGGACCCACAGGAGGTTATGGAAACCTGGAGAAGGCTGTACTACCCATTAAGTGTTGTGCATAGATCCTGGCTCACACAGCCAAAAACAGAGGTTGTGGAGAAGAAGCCATAAGATCTTGGTCTGACCTGCTTATTAAAGACCCCACAAAAGACTGTTGGTACAAAATGTATCATCTCAATCAATCAGCTTTGCTCAGTTCTGACAGAAAAGGACATATGTTACCTTCTTCTCATGGCACCTATAGCTTGTGTAAATTCTATGGGATCATCTCCATGAAACACAGGTCATTAGCATTCAGCCTATGGATGGTTATTATGTTTAATGAAACAGGCCTTACATTAGTGTGGTGAAAGTGAGTGCTAGTTACCTCTACATTGTTATTGGACCTGGTGTACAGACATGTAAGATATAGCAAAAAAAAAAAAAAAAATTGTTACTTCTTCATACAGAAAAGACCAACCCTTTCTTGGAAGTCAGCTCACAGCTCTATTCTTATTTGCCTGATCTACAGAAGGAAAAAATTAAAGATAATTATAACTCCTTTCTGATTTTCTCATTTGATAAAACCCTCTTTATCTCATCAATATTTTAGGATTCCAAACCATCTGTATTTTAGGTTATTATACTGTATCATTCCTATGTAAGATGTACCAACTAAACAGATATTATAAGTCATTAATATAAATGCCTGAAAAGTAGATATATTTTCAAACATCATAAATATCTTAGTGGCTACTTTACTGGTATCGCAAAAGCCAAAGGACTCAGTTGTCTTTAGTAGTTGAAACTCAATGCTGCTACTTTTCATAATACCTTCTTTCCTATGGTGTTATACTGAATGCTGATAAGAAATTGCTTTCTGCATTCGCCGAGAAGAGGCTAATGTTCTTCTGCACTGCAGTTTACAAATATTAGCAGCAGCATACTCATTCTGCCTAATAAAAAGTGTCTCTCATTTATTCCCACATGACTGGCAGTGGTGGTTGACATAAATAGGAATTGCCTCTACTTTCAATGCCAGCTGAAGGGGGGCTTAGAAGAGCATAGCTATCCATTACTGTGCTAAGAATTTCAACAAAAAGCACATATCTGATGCTGAAAAAAGGCTCATTTTTAATTAGTGCCTCATGAAAGCAATTAGAATGCCTACTGGGGGGAAAATGTAGAAAAGCTGAGTTTTGTTGTTTTATTTTTTTCATGTATTTATTCTTTGTAGCATGATTATGCAAAACATCTGTTGCATTGTGAGACACACCAGAAAGGAAAGAATAGTATGAGAGAAGGAAACATGAAACATTTTCTTTTATATATTTTCAGGTGTTACTTAATTTAAAAATCCCTTTCAAAAAGCTCCAGTCTCCCTAATACTTTCAACAATGATATCTTAATTTGCAAATGACAGTCAACCAGCAGCAAAAAAGTATTGATGTAAATTTAATGAATGAAATCTCTCAGCCTACAAATCAAAGGAGCAGGAAAAAAACCTACCACTCTTCAGCCTTTTTTCCCTGGGATATAGCTTATATTCCCTGAATGTCTTTGAATTAGGATTTACAGCATGACAGCTAACACTATGGGACAGGTCTTTTTTAGGTACAGATCACCACTAGCTAAGGATTGTTTCTGTAATGTTTATTTGGTTGGGTAAAGGACTATAATACTGACCTGTTTGGTTTATCTCCATGTCACACAAAATTTCCTGTTTAAAGAAGCCGATTATCCAACTTACGGTGTAAAAATGCACACTAGCACTCAGAAATAATTCCAAAGGAAGAAAAAAATGTAGCTTTTCATGGATCTTTAATTCTTTGTGAAACTGCAGCATTAAACTGTAAGCTTTACAGGTTAGGAACTTTTAGCCTGATTCTCTAGTCTACTGCACATCTGAACATCTCAAAGAAGGGAAAAGTAAATAGAAAATACTACTGTATTGATTTTGGTAGTTTATTTTGTGCCAATAGAAATGCCATTATAAAATGGAAGAAATAGAAAATCAAGCCCTCTATTCACTGTGTTCTGTACAATTCCTAACCCAATTTTTCTTTGGAGGGGATTTCTTTGGAGATTTTTTTGCTTTTTTGAAGGAATTATCAGGAAGCAGACAATTCAGCTTAATACTACAGAGTTATAACATCACTTTCAGTTCTCATATCTCAGATGCACTCTGGATCTTTTGGAAAATGTAATAGATTTAATAGAAGACTATAAAATATAAAATATTTAGCATTCAGGAAAATTTAGGGAGAATGGTAAGCACTGGTTTCTATCTATTAAATGTAAAAGATATAGGAGAGAAATAAATCAATACAACACCGAATCTATATGTGTCTGTAAAAAATAAGTATTTGGGAAAACCTATTTAGAGAACTGTTGAGATGAATGTACACAATGGTGCTGTTAAAGAGAGAATTACAAAGTATACAAAAAAATCAAAGAAAAAATAGCATTATGCAATACAGATTTTAGCTCTAAACACCTGGGCTCTTTTCTAGTATCTTATTATATTATTACACCAAGAGTTTTTTACAACAGCATTGATTTTTTGATGGCATATATTTGCAAAATCATACAGAACAGGTGGCATGACTGGAATTACTCACTGAAAAATATGGCTTTTCAGATTTCATTTTGACAGTTTTAAGATATCTGGTGAATCAATGGATTCATATGAATGCCAAGATGTGCTCATTGGAAAACTCAGAAATTTTTCGTTTGTTGCTGATTCTAACTGAGCATCTATCTAAACCAATAACAACAACAACAACAAAAAAATAGCAGGACAACATTATGTTTTTATCTTCTTTGATAAATAATTCAAAATACAATCACTACTCCTCTAAATAATTAAAGGAAAAGAATTTAACAGAAAAACATGATAAATCATAGCTAAGAACTAATAATCATACTGAATTGAGAAGAAAATTATCTTTAAATTTCACAAAAAGAAATATTTTTTAAAATTTATTATTATTTTTTACTTACCTACACATTGCGTGCTTGAAAGTCGTATAAGAATTCTGAGCAGCTGTACCATTTACTTTTATTTACTTATCTTCCAACAACTTTCTACTGATTCTGTTCCAATGCTGTTTCCAGTTATGACAGACAAATTGTTTTCCCATTTTATCAGAAAAATTTATCATTAGATAAAGTTCATTAACAACCACAGTTAATGTGAACACCTATCTGTATATAATCTTGGCAAGCACATGAAAATATCATACATGTGGCAAAAAAAGGGCTTACAGAAGCCAAATTATCTTTAGGCATTTGGTCTAGAAGCATTTGCATCAAATCTCTAGCCATTTCAAGTAAAGCTAAACAAATAAATACACAAAAAGTAATGTTACCTTTAAGTATGTGGTGAGTTGACTTTGGCTGGAGGCCAGGTGCCCACCAAAGCTGCTCTATCACTTCCTGCCTCAACTGCACAGGGGAGAGGAAATATAATGAAAGGCTCTTGGGTTGAGATAAGGATAGGGAGAGATCACTCACCAATTACCATCATGGGCAAAACAGACTCAACTTGGGAAAATTAGTTTAATTTATTACCAATCAAATCAGAGTCGAGTAATGAGAAACAAAACCAAATATTAAAACACCTTCCACCCACCCCTCCCTTCTTCCTGTGCTTAACTTCACTCCCGATTTCTCTACCTCCTCTCCCTCAGCGGCACAGGGGGACGGGGAATGGGGGTTACGGTCAGTTCATCACACGTTGTCTCTGCCACTCCTTCCACCACAGGGGGAGGACTCCTCACACTCTTCCCCTCCTCCAGCTTGGGGTCCATCTCACAGGAGACAGTCCTCCATGGATTTGTCCAATGTGAGTCCTTCCCACAGGCTACAGTCCTTCACAAACTGCTTCAGTGTGGGTCCCTCCCCCGGGGTGCAGACCTTCAGGAGCAAACTGCTCCAGCGTGGGTCCCCCATGGGGTCACAAGTCCTGCCAGCAAACCTGCTCCAGCGTGGGCTCCTCTCTCCATGGGTCCACAGATCCTGCCAGGAGCCTGCTCCAATGCAGGTTTCCCACGGGGTCACAGCCTCCTTTGGGCATCCACCTGCTCTGGCGTGGGGTCCTCCACAGGCTGCAGGTGGATATCTGCTCCACCATCATCCTCCATGGACTGCAGGGAGACAGTCTGCCTCACCATAATCTTCTCCATGGGCTGCAGGGGAATCTCTGCTCCGGTGCCTGGAGCACCTCCTCCCCCTCCTTCTGCACTGACCTTGGTGTCTGCAGGGTTGTTTCTCTCATATCTTCTAAGTCCTCTCTTTGACTGCAGTTGCACACATTTTTTTTCCCCTTCTTAACTATGTTATCCCAGAGGCGCTGCCACCATTGCTGATGGGCTGGGCCTTGACCAGTCTGTCTTGGGGCCAGCTGGCATTGGCTCTACTGGACATGGAGGAAGCTTCTAGCAACATCTAGCCACCCTTATAGTTCCCCCACTACCAAAACTTTGTTACATAAACCCAATACAAAGTATAATCATAGGATTGGATCATAGAATAATACAGGTTGGATGGGACCTCAGGAGGTCTCTACTCCAACCTCGTGCTCCAAGCAAGGTCAGCTATGTGGTCAGACCAGGTTGCTCAAGGCAACTGTTAGATCTTGAAAACCAGGGATGGAGACTGCACAGCCTCTATGGGCAACCTGCTCTATTGCTTGGCTGTCTTCATACAGAAAAAGCTTTTCTTTATATTCAGTCTGAACCTCTATCTTTTCAATATATATCCATTGTCTGTGAGCTTCCTAGCATGCACCACTGTGAAGAACCTGACTCTGTCTTCTTGATATAATCAAAACCATCTCTTTTCCAGGTTATATGATTTTGCCATATCTAGATTGAACCTCAATAGAGTGATGATAACAAACATACACTTAGTTCACTGCACATGCACATATGGTAAGGGTATAGGCAGAAGTCCAGGTCTGTATCCCTCTTGCATACTAATTTAAAGCTTTATTTTCTCAGTTAGTAAACAAGCAACAATTGAATCTAGCCATTCTTTCAGTAATATTTGTACACTGCTAAAAAAACCCCAAAACCAAAAAACAAACAACAACAACAACCAAACAAAAAACCCACAAACAAAACCCCAAACAAACAAAAAACCTGCCTAAAAAGAAAAGTGGAAGGAAGCTTAGCAGTGTTCACTGAGGAATAAAAAAAACATTTCTGATGACATTTAAAATGAGATGAGAGTCCATCTCTCTGTCGCAACAGTAAGTCTGCTTCACGGCTCTGTGAAGGAATTATGGTACACATGTGACAGGGCTCATATACTCTTTCATAGCATCATATCTTTGATGTCCACAGTGCAGGTATCTACATAGAGCAAGTATTTCTATGTACCCTTTACAAAGAAATAGGTACCTCTAAGGGATGATTCATTCAACCTCTCTTAGAGATCTGCCTTATAGAGGTCAGATGAATCCCAGCTAGGGAGTATATAACATGTATAGGATGGCAGTAAGATATCTCATCTATATGTATAAACAGGAGGCTATGACATCGTATGTGCAATTAGAGGCAAATTTCAAGACCAGACATAAAGTATAACACCCAGTTTCATATATACTAACATGAATTTGATTCTATGAAATGTGATGGTGGACAATACACAGTACATATTTTCATTCTTAGAAATGAGCTTTAAACAGGAAAACAATTCTATGTTAATTTTGAAGATAAATTGGATAGAGATCTGGAATGTGTGACAGTCAGAGACATTTATATTATCTCACTTTTTCCTCAAATCTAATTCTTTGTAACTACATAATGTTGGAAGATATGTTACTAAGACACCAGAATATATTATGTAGTCCATAAAAACCTCACAGGATTTCTATTTCTCTACATTAATAGTGATATATAGTTCCTTTTTTTCTATTGGAATCTAACATATATAATTCATAGGACTGATGCTGCATGGTCTTTTGTGGTAGACAAAACATGATTTCCATATATATGGTTTTGTTAAAAAATAACAGGTTCTTTTATGTAAGACTGTGGGAGCACCTGGATTTCTGTTAGAGAAGTTAAATCACTGACTAAGTACTGAATCTATGCCTATCTGAAAATAACTATTTTTCACATACGAATGGCTTTATGCCAACTCTAAATATCACCAGACATTTTATTATCAAGTTGCGCATCATTCTATAGCTCTTCATAGGTACCTTTATATTTTCTATACTGATTAGTTTTGTAACAGTCACAAGCTTTACATCTTCTACATTATTTTCAAATCATTCATGAGTGAATGGTAACTTCTCATCATTGTGCAACTGTTCATCTATTCAGCCCTCTATATTCCTCTTAACTAACTATTAATCTATTCAATAATCGTTCCTTAATGTTCTTAATCCCCTTTAATAAGGCAATTTTTCTTTTTTTTAATTTATTATTCAATATTGATTGACCAATATTATCATTTACTTCTTCCAGAACGTTAATAGATTTGTGAAGCATGACTTTCTTTCACCAAAGCTGTATTGATCTTCACATTATATCACATTTATTCATGCATCTACTGATACTATTCTTTATTATAGCATCTATTATGTTGCCTTGTAATAGAGTTAGATTTATTCATGTGCACTTCCTAGAATCATTGCTAGAGGCCTTTCTAAAAACTGGTATCAGTTTACACTGTCAGCTTACGTTCCTTTGCCACCGAGACTGGTTTAGGCAGTAAGTTACAAACCGTAGTTAATATTTCAGCAATTTCATAACTGAGTTTCTCTGCTACTCCTGGATGAATATCATATGTCCCTACTGATTTATTGTTGTTTGTCATAGTAATTTGTCCTAAAACCTCTTCTCTTGACAGTTTCTCTTGAGACCATTCTGCAATTTATCCACAAAAAAAAGGCTTGGTCTGGAATTTTCCCTGGCTAAGGTAAGGGATACTGACAAAAATAAAATTAATATGTTCTGAAATAACCTTATGTTCTCAACATAGGCTTGCGCCAAGGTTTAACCCTGGCTTGCAGCTAAACTTCACACAGCCACTCGCTCTCTCTTCCTCAGAGGGATGAAGCAGAGAATCAGAAGGGTAAAAGTGAGAAAACTCATGGGTTGAGATAAAGACAGTTTAATAAGGAAAGCAAAAGCTGCACGTGCAAACAAAGCAAAACAAGGAATTCATTCACTACTTCCCATCAGCAGGCAGACGTTTAGCCATTTTAAGGAAAGCTTCATCACACATAATGGTTATTTGGGAAGACAAACACCATCACTCCAAACATACCCACTGGTCCTCCTTCTTTACCTGAAATTTATTGCTGAGCATGTTGTTATATGGTATGGCATATCCATACCATCTGTCAGCTGGGGTCAGCTGTCCTGGCTGTGCCCCCTCCCAACTCCTTGTGCACCCCCAGCCTCCTTGCTGGTGGGGCTGTGTGAGCAGCAGTATGTAAGCACTGCTCAACAACAGCTAAAACACCCCTGTGTTATCAAAACTATTTTAATCACAAATCTAAACCACAGCACAATACAAGCTACTATGAAGAAAATTAACTCTCCTTTCCAAAACCAGTACAGCTTCGAATCTTTATCAGGCCTCCTAACAATCCTGCGTGGTCCTTGCTTTGATGCGTTTGTCTGTTTTGGCCTATCTAATGGCCAGCTGCTCAGTGGTGGCCTACCTAATGGCATGCTTCGTGTTCTGGAGTTTATTTGTTATTGCACTTTCTAAGGGTATATGGAAGGAGAGTGTCTGCTCCTTTAAGTCTATCTCGACATTTTTCCATGTAGGAAGGGAAAATACGCAAGGGAGGAAGCCATAGACAGGGACATACAGGGACACAAACCTGACCAACAAATGGAAAGGGAGGTGGTGAAGAGAACGAGACTGACTGATGCAGGTGTGTGAGAGAGTGACAGTGTTTATTCCAACTAAGTTATCTGATTGGGGGTCTTGTCAGTTGGGGACTAAGGGAAAAAAGGGGGAAAACAGAAACAAAATACACAGACACACACCTGACAAAACAAATGTGGAAACAAAGACAGGAAACAAACCTGCCAGTTACATTAATTAATGGGCTGACAAGAAACTAAAGGTGCTATTTCCAAGAAGATCAACTTTGACTCTGGTAGGCTGGGGTAACAGAAAAGGGTCCCTGTTTTTATGCCCAGGGAGACTTGAGTGCTGTGTTTGCTCGCGAGCACTGAGATGGACCAGCCGGTGAGTAGGGGACATGTGGGACAGGTAAGAGGGGCTGGGGTCTGGACAGGGGTGCTGAGCAGACATAGTGGCTTGTGTTCAAGGGATCCGTGAGTGTGAGCGTGCTTGTGAACTTGGAGTGTTGTGTGTGTGCCTGCACTAGTGACCTTCCGTGTCTGCGGGCCCAAGAGGAGGAGGGGACTTGGCTGGCTGTGTTTATGTGTGTAGGTGCTGTTGAAAGCAGTACCTTGTTTGTGGCAATCTGTCTGACCAGCTGTGTCAGCGTCCCCTGTGTGTGTCTGTGTCCCTGTGTGTCTGTCTCTGGGATACATGTGCATCTTCACTACGGGTTGAACCTGATGCACAGAGAAGAGGCAGCTGCGTCCCTCAGCCTGGGCAGAGACCCCTGTCCCCAGGGCTCTGGGCTGGGCTCTGGCAGCCGGGCAGGAGGGACACCTGGATGCGAGCAGCTGGGGACGTGGCCGCACTCCTAACATCCCTTAACATTTTTAAGTTGCACCACTTCTGCTTTGTGAAGAATTGGTTGAGGGTTTTTTTTTGTTGTTGGGTTTCCATTTGTTTTTTTGTTTTGGGTATTTTTGTTTGCTTCCTTTGCTTTGCTGTTTATTTAGGGAGATTGTTTTTTAAATGCAACTGACCATATGCCTTGTATATGGGCCTCTGGCATGGCAACTTTTTTGATGTCATATTTTATGATCTAGTCTTAACAGAGGTAGCTCAAAACATGGAAATAGCAGAGTAGACCTAGGCATAATTAAAAAATTAAAGACAAACTGCAGTGCTTTTTCCTTTGTAAAATACTCCAGAGTTTATTGGAAATGAAAGATCAATATTGGAACTCAGTTTGAGACTAATAGCCCCAATTTAGGTGTCTTTAGCAATACTTTCTTGTTTAAATTCCTATTCCAAACATGGAGATCGAGTGAAAAAAAAATTGATTTTATGGCTCAGCTCATTTATTTTAGCATAGGCTTCTAGTGCCACTAGGTTGTTCCCTGCTCTTCTGGACAGAGGAATGGAAGCCAGGCGGAGCCCCCCAGCCAAGTTCAAAGAGCATAAGGTAACATTGTTTAGGCAATTAGTTTTACATTTAATGTCTTGGTCTTTGGTCTGTACTGCCTCTAAGAGGACTATAAAACACACACTTTCAGTCCACCATGTAAGGGTGTCTTAATGTCAAATTGAAACCTGCTCTTGTCCTCAAATCGCTTTTCTGCATGAGGAAACTTGAAGCAGGACGTGCCAGGACAGTGTTTTAGCTACCACAGTAGAATATATTCAGAAGACTTTTAAAATAATTTGTATTTATGCACTAATGCTGTGTTGGGTTTGTGTGGCAAGGTTTTGGTAGTGGGAGGGGATACAGGGGTGGCTTCTGTGAGAAGTTGCTAGAAGCTTCCCCCTGTGTCTGATAGTGCCAATGCCAGCCGGCTCCAAGATGGATCCGCCACTGGCCAAGACCAAGCCAATCAGCGCCTCTGGGATAACATATTTAAGAAGAAGAAAAACACTTAGAGAGAGAGAGAGCTTTTGCAGCCGGAGAGAGGAGTGAGAAGATGTAAGAAACTCTGCAGACACCAAGGTCAGTGAAGAAGGAGGGGGAGGAGGCGCTCCAGACACCAGAGCAGAGATCCCCCTGCAGCCCGTGGTGAAGACCATGGTGAAACAGGCTGTCCCCCTGCAGCCCATGGAGGAAGGATGAGGGGGAGTAGAGATTCCACCTGCAGCCTGTGGAGGACCCCACGCTGGAGCAGGTGGAGGCACCTGAAGGAGGCTGTGGCCCGTGGGAAGCCCACGCTGGAGCAAGCTCCTGGCAGGACCTGTGGACCCATGGAGAGAGGAGCCCACGCCAGGGCAGGTTTGCTGGCAGGACTTGTGACCCTGTGGGGGACCCACGCTGGAGCAGTCTGCTCCTGAAGGTCTGCACCCCATGGAAGAGACCATGCTGGAGCAGTTTGTGAAGGACTGTATCCCGTGGGAAGGACTCACGTTGGAGAAGTTCGTGAAGGACTGTCTCCCGAGAGAGGGACTCCATGCTGGAGCAGGGGAACGATGAGAGGAGTCCTCCCCCTGAGGATGAAGGAGCGGCAGAAACACCATGTGATGAACTGACCGTAACCCCCATTCCCCATCCCCCTGTGCCGCTGAGGGGGAGGAGGTTGAAGCCGGGAGTGAAGTTGAGCCCGGGAAGATGGGAGGGGTGGGGGGAGGTGTTTTAAGATTTGATTTTATTTCTCATTCCTCTACTCTGTTTTGCTTAGTAATAAATTAGATGAATTTTTCTTTAAGTTCACGTTGCCCATGACAATAATTGGTGAGTGATCCCTCCCTGTCCTTATCTCGACCCACAAGCATTTCATTATACCTTTTCTCCCCTGTCTAATTAAGGAGCGGGATTGATAGAGTGGCTCTGGTGGGCACGTGGCCTCCAGCCAGGGTCAACCCACCACAAATGCTTAGGAAATATTTTAATGTTTCATAAGACAAAAAGCAGACAGAATATGTCTATAATCTCTGTATTTGGGGTATGAAAACATATGACAGTAGCATATAGAAAGCACAACACTGTCTGCCAGATGGTGGAAGATCCATGCTAAAATACCATACTGATGATTTCATAAGAGAAACTTATACAAAAGTGGGATTTAAATCCACAGAAGAGGATGGCAGAACAGGAAACCTAAATATTTTTCCAAGCCCTGGAAGATTATCCAAACTCTTGAAGTCTTAGGGTAGAGGATTCTACTGGATTTGGAAACTAAGCAAAAAAACTAAACATGAAACATATATGTGCTAAAACCATACAGGAGATACAGACTGAACTTTTGACTATTTTGAATACTGTGTAAATGTATTTTTCAGCAAAGTATCTGTTTTTCCAAAAGATGTCTCATCCTTATTCATCTTCAACTGTGGATCAGTAATTTTGATTTTTTAACTAATGATTTATTTTAAACAAGCTTTTTGGTTTTTGTTTTGTTATTATTTCTCTCATACTAATTGATAAATCCTTTTTAATATGATATAGAATATGACACTGTAATTTTACAAAATCTGATGTGTTCCAATAGTAGGTGTTACACAGTCAGAAGCCTTCAAAGGAATTATTTTTTATTGGATGAATTTCTGATTTTAGGGTTATATTTTCAATATCTTTACAGTATGATTAACTTGACCCAGCTGTATATGGTGTACAGCATGTGGTCAAGAACTGCTTTAGTAGAAGAATACTCTCAGTCCCAAGTACTTATGCTACTCAGGGGTTCCCCTAGGTGTTATGATGTAAAAACTATAAAAAGTGTAGGTTTTTCCAAAGCCAAGAATGATCATAGTGACTTTTTAGCCTGTGGATTAGTTCCGTTTTTAATGATACACCGCATATATTTGACAGTAACTTCTCTATTTCACACTTAATTTCCTTCACAACTCTCACATGAATATTATCTGGGTTTAGTGATTTACTGCACTTAAGTTTTTAAAGTTGCTCTATAACTTCCTCCTTGGAGGCTATAATTTTCTTAAGGCCATAGTATAATTTCCCATGAAAAGTGCCCTTGGAAGAGTGATTTCCCTGTAGCCCTTGATAGTAAAGACAGATGCAAAAAATTAATTTAAATCCTCTTCTATTTTACCATCCTCTCTAATTGCTCCCTTCATTCCTTATTCCAATACACCCAGTGTCAGGTATCTTCTTCCTTTTTATGTGCTGTATAAAGTTTTATTATTTATATTGATATACCTACCAGTGCATGGTGAAGTGCATGCTATTGAAAAGGTGCAGAGAATCTTGATGTTACTCAGCAGAATAACTGCTGTGCCTTCTCAGTGACCTTGCATTTTGCATGGTCCCTTACATACTTCCGAGGAGGGTAAAATACTACAAAATAGTAAAGGTAACATTTCATAACCTCTACTGTGTGGATGTAAATAACTGTGTGGAGCAAAGCAGGAGAAACCCTGTTGTTGATGAACAAAAACCTTGTGGATATAAATGTAGGTAAGCTTGACCACTAAAGATTCTTATCTGAATGGGAGAAATGTACTTCAGGGTTCCTTTTTCCACAAAGTCCTTGCTGACTGCTAAAGGCACCTTCTTCAAGGTGTATTTAGTGGAGGCATGGTAAAACCTTCTTAATACTTTTGTACTGACTTGTTACAAGATGCCTCCTTAAAGAGTACAGTAAGGTGAAGGGAAGAGTGGAGGCTGATGAAAGATGAATACTGAAGTAATTAATATTCAGTTCCCTCATTGTACATCATTCTACAGTCAAGACTACAGAGACAGCCCTGAACTGCTGTCTCATTATGAAATGTGCAGCCAGAAGAAATCTGCCTCTTCACTTGCAGTGACGCCCGATAGGCAGGACAGCTGGTGGAGACTGTAGCCCAGTAAATATGATTTCTGCCCTCAGCAGGGAGGTGCCCTGGCTGTGCGTTGCCCCGGCAGTGCAGGGGCTCAGCCCTGGCCTGAGCTGGGTGTCGCTGGTTTAACCCCTGCACTGGGGCCAGTGACTGCTGCCTGCCCTGCTCCAGCTCCAGCTCCAGCTCCAGCTCCAGCTCCAGCTCGGGGGTGGCCCCGCTGGGGAGGGGGTGACACCCTTCCCTCCTCCCTCCCCCAGTCACTCCCTGACAAACCAACTTTGTGTGTGTGGGGCTGGGGACCATGGCCACGCTGCAGCTGGCAGCCTGGGAGAAGGAAGGGGATTGTGACAGGGAAATGTGCAAACATAGGGATGGGTGGACCCTAGACTGGGGGAGACCCCCACCACGAACACCTCACTCCCCTGACAATGGCCTCAGGACACAGCAGCTGTTTTGTGCAACAGTTTGTGCCATTTTGTTACTGAGGTTTTCCTGTGCTAGGCAATTAGGACTCATCAATTGTGAAAACGTTACCAAGACCAACAAACAGCTGTTACCTTTGTGTATCTGGTGTGCTCCCTTTTGCCCATAACTGGATACAGACTGTAACAAACCCCCTACCCCAGTCTGCTCTGACTTTTCTTCACTTGGGTGTGGGGTCTGATGTTAGGGAAAATAAGGTCTATGCAGGTTGCAGGATGGGGAGGACAGCCTGATGATACATCTACACTACAAGTTGAGAGGCTGAGATTAGTTCTGGAAAAGTATCTCTATGCATGGTGTGGCTTCAACACTAATATAAATACCAGTGTTTGTTACGTGATGGTTGCTTTATGCGGAGTAACTATGTCCACTCTAAGGGAATCTGCTTTTAATCTGGAAGCAATAGATGCGGGAAACTAATTTTTACTGGCTCCATAGTTCTGTTCTTATTCAGCTCCTTTCTTGGAAAGCTATATTAATTACTGTGTACGAAAATAAGGAAGGGATAGGCTCATGACACTGTGAAAAATTAATTTCATAGATTGCCATGAAATCCTGTTGAAGATGTGAAGTTAATTGAAGTCTGCTGCCAGGTTCAAGCTACAAAGAACTTAGGAATTTTGAAAGAGAGAAAAAATGGGCAAAGATTGAGTCCCATAGATATGTCTGTAACTTTTAAATTAGGTATATGCACCAAAAAGAATATCCTTTATTAGGTGCATGCTTCAAAACAAAGCTGGACAAGGTCTTGAGCAGATTGATCTACACTGATCCTGATCTCAGTGTGGGACTGGACCAGATAACCACTATCAGTCTCTTCTAGCCTGTATAATTTGCTTGGTTTATGTTATTATTTAAACATTTTTTGCTCTTTGTGTATAAACAATGTTTAGAGAAAACAGGCAGATAGGATGATATTGGGTCATAAAGTGAGGTCCCTCCTGCTAGAAACAAATGTTGCTGCAGGTTTTATCGATACTCTTCTGAAAAATGAAAGGTCAGGCTGTTCCAGAACAAGATTTCCCTATTGTAGAAGTTTAATAATAATAATAATAACAACAACAATAATAATAATCATAGATCACCTGTAAAAATAAAATAATCCTTTTAGTAGCATTTTTGGTCAAGGTCCTTTAAAATGGACCTATTTAACCTTAATTTATGACTGGTGAGCTCAACACTTTTCTGTAAATGATAATTCTGTAATTTTTTTATCAGCCTAAATTACTCTCTGGAAATCCCTTTCTTGACATATGAGGTTTGAACAGACTCAGTTGTATTTCCACAGTAATTACTATACTAGTAAAGGAAATACAATTTCATTGATAATAGAAAAAATACATCACAACACTGAATCTGGACCTTCTGAAGACAGTAAGAAGAGAATTGGACTGTAAATCAGTCATATATACTCCAATTTTTGATTGTCATTAACAAGTTCATAAGTGGAATTGAAAAAGGGGTTTTGGCAGTCTGTATGATAAATGTCAAGCACAGAATCTGTTGTGTGCAATGGTTGTCTTAATATTTTCTTTAATAGCCAGTGTTAATCATAGTGGTATATATATATCTGCAGTACTATATGGTGGCAGTCCAGTACCCAAGAGAGAACAGGGTTTGTCTCTGAATGATAAAAAAACCAAAGCCCTACATGATGTCAAACGGTGGAGCACAGAGCAGAAAAGTCAAAAGGCAGTGCAAAGCTTTCAATGCTAAGTGCATTCCTGCTAGTTTAATGCATGTACATCTATTAAAATGAAAATAAATCCAAAATATATGGTAAGGAGAAATGAATATTTTAATAGCACAGAACAACATTAATGTAAATATTCCAGATTGCAACAAAATGAGCAATGAGTGTATTTTAGTATTTTTCTGGACAAGAACACGTGACTTGGAGAAATAGAAAAAAATATTGGAAGAGGAGGGAAAGCCCATAACCTATTTTTCTCAAATATTAAATATTTATTCAGGTTCTTTAAAATATGACTATCAAATTAAAAGAACAGTAACCATAGAATAGACAACAAAATATTAAAGCTTTAAGATCTACATTGGAAAAGAACCTCAGAAACTTATTTCTGTGTGTCATTTCTCAGTAGAGTTGATGATATGTGTTACATATATGACCCAAACTTAACATTTGATTAAAATTTCCAAAGAAAAAGTAGCCAACTCCGAGAGACAGTTAATGTAAGACTTAGTAACTCTACTCTTCTCAGCTGTATGGGCACAAGGAAATTTCCATTTGGAAACAAGAAAGAGAAAATGCCACAAAAATTGTAATATTATACAAAGATAGTTATTTTTGTGTCACTGGGATCAGTATAGTAGCAATACTAGTCAGTATTCATTGTCTTACTAACACTGGCATAAGGAAATCTAGGAGAATTGGCCCTACTGGATAGGAAGTCTCAAGGTATAGTGGAAAAGCTTCAGTTCTGCAATAAACAAGACTCACTGATGTTGCATCCACAGTCACAAGAAGTCCTTCTGCAACATTGGTTGAATATCAATTGAGTGTGATATACCTTAAGAGAGGGGGAAAAAGTCTATTTAGATTTACATCCATCTATAAAGAAAAAAATCTGAAGTGCAAATTGTGTTGTATTAGACTTCTACATGCATATCTAACACTGTATGTCTGGGCATGGTGTCTGCACAGGCACATGCACTTCGGGAGACGGAAACACTGACTGTTATAATAGCTTACTATACTTGTGTCATGCATTTATGTTTAGATCTTGCCCAGGCAGTTTCAGACTAGAGCAAAGTGTTATGCCTGAACTATTGCAGATCCAGTTTCTTGAGAATTATATATATTCTGGCAAACACTTACTCACAGTAGTGCTTGTGGGGGCTGATTTAATACATATTTTAAAACAAAGTTTAAATATCCCTTTGGGTAAATTGAAAGACATGGATTAAAATAAAATCATTGAACTCATTGCCCTTAACTTATCCTTTTATGCATAAAAGAGGAATATAAAGATCTGTATTGAATGTAAATGTGAAAAATCCACATTTTAAAACCTTTACCTGCTAAACTTAAGTCCCTAATGTCTAACTTTTCTAATCTCAGTTTCATCAAGTCATTTTTTTGTGGGTAAGACAAAAAGGCATTTAATTTCTCTCTTGCATTGTGTTTTCCAGCCTGTCATTTCAAGAGTTATAGAATTTAGACAGATTACAGCATTTATTGTTACAAGTCCGATACAGTCTTTCCAAAGAAAACATATATAAATGTTAATTAGTAGCTATGCCACTCAGTGCCCACTGCAATACTGGCCCTTGTCAGGATCCCAACAAATTGTAAGTAGGGACTATAATAGTGTATTTTTGCAATACAATTAGCAAAAAAATGCTGGAACAGATAGTTTTCCTTATTCTCTGTATTGTCTTTATTATATTTTAATCAATAGCATTGTTCTTTATCCTTTCAATATTTAAAAAGGCAAATAAATTCAAATTTTCTGAAATATCAGATGCCATTACCTTACATTTCCTTTCCTTTCCTATGCTTCTGTTTATGGAGGTATTGCTAATGCGAAACAGATCCCATATAACTTGGGGTAACTGGCTGAAATTAAGAAAGGTTTGGGGGGTTTTTGTTTGTTTGGGGTTTTTTTTGTTTGTTTGTTTGTTTGTTTTAATATAATGAAGATAGCTTTTGGTTCCACTCTATTCTCAGAGACCTACATCTGGTCTCCTCGCTACAGTGATTTTTTTTTTTTTTTAAAGAAGAACAAAACCATGACAGAATTCATATTCTCTATTTTAGACATTGACCTTAAGGTTTCTAAGTCACATGGAGATGCCTCTCTCTCTCTCCAGCTCTCCTCCTCTCTTTTTTTTCTTGCCCTATCTTCACTGGCAACACGGAGTGTACAATGCCTAAGCTTTTAACTTTGGCAGCTAAATGGGATGCTTAAATTCAGGTAGGGAATAATTTTTACTTACTTGAAAATAAATTTTCTAACAGGCGGCTATATTAAAGAAAGCATTCAATTTCTATTCTACCGAAATAATAGTGTGTGCAATGTAGACCAAGGCATTGTTAGTTCAGTGGCAGTAACATAGTCATCATGAAAACATCCTTACATTTGCAAACATTCTGTAGAGTTTAAGCAGATAATACATCTGCTAAATACGATGAATCGTATTAGGAATGGAGCTCTTTAAAACTATTCACAAATAATGTTAGTCTTTTTTTCTGTCAATCATTGAATATTTTTTTAAAATATATTTTCCTCATTAATTGAATACTTGTAAGATTAAGCTATTTGATGTTTTTGCCGATTCATTATGACTTAAGGCATTCAGAATTCTTTGGTAAGCACATTCTGTAAGAATTTATTCCAACCTCTTTTTAATGTTCTGCACAAAGATGTAATCTGCTCTGAGCGGCTTGTTTAATTAAAATTCGTAGAGAGAAAGTAAAATTTGATGCTAGACTTCAGAATTATGATGCATTCTAATTAGTTGGAAAATTAATACCATTCTTCATAGTGAAAAAATAGAAAGGGAGAAACATTCAGTATGAAATATAGCTGATTCATTTCAAGTTTGACTAATACAGTTAGATGTTCTTCATACAGATTTCATCTAATTACTTTAGAGTAAGATTGGTTTTATTGTAATAAAACTATAATAACGTGAATTTTTGTAAACTTGGTAAATCACAACTTGTTTCATTTCTTGTGGCATGATTTACATGAAATGAATATTCTTTTCATTCTTTGTTATGCATTGTTTGATACCAAGAAAAGGTTCTGCAAGTAAAGACGAACACAAACATATGCCTTTTTCCTATTCGGCAAGACAAATAGAAAGCTCTAAAAATATTTCAAATATTTATTCACATTTGGCAAAAAAGAGAAATTATCAGTGGTGTTCTTCAGGGTTCCATTGTGGGACTTTTGCTGTTTACCTTCTTAATAAATGATCTGGGAAAGGGAGTAAACAGGGACACAGTCTGCTGTAGGTACAAACTTCTTTTAAAAAAGTGTATCCAAGGTTATGGTGAAAAGAACAACAAAAACACTTAACAAAATTGAGTTACTGGGGGGAAAAACAAGCAACAAAAGCCACCACTATCACCACAACCACCAAAGAAATCTCAAGCTGATAGATGAAATCGAAAATAGATAAATGTAAATAATTTAGATGGTGAAATAAAAACCTTGCTTCACAGATAAAGTGATGGGCTCTGACTGGCCATTATCACTCTGAGTGAAAATTTAGTTTACGATACATCTATGAAAACATCAAGCTTAGTGCTTGGTGCCAATCAAAATAGCAAGTTGGGTCTGGGTCTTCATGTGTGACTGCAATTACCCAGATATTTGGTGGAAAAACAACACAGCAGTACACAAGTCATCCATCTGGTTTCTGGAATGCATTGACAACTGATTCCTGCTGCAGATGCCAGACAGGCCAACTAGGACCAGCACATTTACTGCTCAAAAACTGAGAAGACTTACTTGACAACATAAATACCAATGGTAGCCTTGGATACAGAGATGATAACATTGTGGAGTTTAGGATCCTGCTGAGTACACTGAAGACCTGTAGTAGAATAAAGACCCTGGATCTTTGGTCTGACTAATATAGAGGTTTTCTATGATGAAGCAACTGCACCAGTGGATAAGGGAAGAGAATCATAGAATAGAATCATAAAATGGTTTAGGTTGGAAAGGACCTTTAAAGGTTGTCTAGTCCAACCCCCCTGCAGTAAGCAGGAATGTCTTCAACTAGATCAGATTGTTCAGAGCCCCATCCAACCTGACCTTGATTCTAGGGATGGCGCATCTACCACCTCTCTGGGGAACCTGTGCCAGTGTTTCATTACCCTCACTGTAAAAAATTTCTTCCTTATATCTAGTCTGTATCTACCCTCTTTTAGTTTAAAACCATTACCCCTTCTCCTGTCATGGCAGGCCCTGCACTTGGCCTTGTTGAACTTCATGAGGTTCACAGGGGGCCACTTCCTGAGCTTGTCCAGGTTCCTCAGGATGCCATCCCATTCCTCAGGTATGTCAACCACACCACTCAGCTTGGTGTCATCTGCAAACTTGCTGAGAGTGCTAAGGGTCCTTCTATGTCATTGTTGAAGATATTAAACAGTACTGGTCCTAATATGGACCCCTGATGGACAACATTTGTCACTGATATCCATCTGGACATTGAGCCGTTGACCGCTACTCTCTGGATGTGACCATCCAGCCAATCCCTCATCCACTGAACAGTCCGTCTGTCAAATCCATATCTCTCCAATTTAGAGAGAAGGATGTTGTGGGGCACCATGTCAAGGCCTTACAGAAGTCCAGATAGATGATACCCATAGTGCTTCCCTTGTCTGCTAATGTAGTCAATCCATCATAGAAAGCCACTAGGTTGGTCAGGCAGGATTTGTGCTTGGTGGAGCCATGCTGGTTGTCTCAAAGCACCTCCCTGTCCTTAGCATAGCTAAGCGTCTGTTCCATGATGTTCCCAGGCTCAGAGGTGAGGCTGACAGGTTGGTAGTTCCCAGGGTCCTCCTTTCTACCCTTTTTAAAAATGAGTGCAATGGTTCCCTTTTTCTAGTCACCAGAGACTACACCTGACTGGCATGACTTTTCAAATATCATGGACAGTGTCTTGGCAACTACATCAGCCAATTCCCTCAGGACCCTGGGATGCATCTCGTCAGGTCCCATAGACTTAGGTATATTCAGGTTCCTCAGGTGGCCATGAACCTGATCTTCTCTTGCAGTGGGAGGGACTTTGCTCCCCTGGTCCCTGCCTTGTGGTCCATCCACTCGAGAGGTGTTGGAAGAGAGGTTGCCAGTGAAGACTGAGGTAAACAAGTTGTTGAGTACCTCAGCCTTTTCCTCATCCGTTGTTACCAGTTTGCCAGTCTTGCTCATCAGGGAGATTACACTTTCTTTGACCTTCCTTTTCTGGCTGACATACTTGTAGAAGCCCTTCTTATTATTCTTTGCGTCCCTTGCCAAGTTCAGCTTCATCCATGCCTTGGCCTTCCTGACCCCATCCCTACACAACTGGTCAGCTACAGATGTCATCTGTCTAGATTTTTGTAAGGCCTTTGATACTGTCCCTCACAATTTTCTGTTCACTAAATTGGAGAGATATGGGTTTGGTGGATGCACTGTTAGATGGATAAAGAAACTGGCTGGATGGCCAGATCCAGAGAGTTACAGTCAATGACTTAATGTCCAAGTGGAAATCAGTAACAAGTGGTGTCCCTCATGGGTCTGTGCTGGAACCAATACTATTTAATCTCTTCATTAATGATATAGATCGTGGGATTGAGTGCACCATCAGCAATTTTGTGGATGACAACAAGCTGAGTGGTGCAGTTGGTATGCTATTGTTGGATGTCCCATGATTGGAAGTGTTCAACGTCAGATTGAATGGGGCTTTGAACAACCTGAACTAGCAGAAGATGTCTCTGCCCATGTCAGGGCGAGGGAGGGGTGGTGGTGGTGTTGGACTAGATGATCTTTAAAGGTCCCTTCTGGCCTAAACCATTCTATGATTGATTCTATGATTCTACGATTCTATGATTCTACAATTCTCTGATTCTATGATTTTAGAAGAGCCAGCTTTGATACACTCAGAGTCCATCTGCGAGGGATTCCATGGGAAACATCCATGAAGGGTGAAGGAGCTTTTGAGTGCTGGGAGTTATTCAAGAACAGCTTCCTGGAAGGACAAGATCAGTCCAAGCCCTCACCACATCTGCTGATGACAGAAAACTGGGTGATGAGGTGAACACATCAGAAGGGCAAGCCATCTCACAAAGAGACCTGGACAGGCTGGAAGAGTGGGCCATCAAGAACTGTGTGAAGTTTAAGAAAGACAAGTGCAAAATCCTGCACCTGGGATGACATAACCAAAGATCCCAGTACAGACTAGGATCTCTGTGGCCTTGCTGAAAGGGACATGGGGTTCCTGGTGGACAACAAACTGAGCATGGGTCAGCAGTGCAGCACTGCAGCAACAAAGACGAATCAGACCCTAGGCTCCATCCACAGGGGCATTATTAGCAGAGATAGAGATGTGATCATTTCACTCTACTCAGGCTGCACCTGGGGTATTGTGCCCAGTTCTGGTTCCCACAATTCAAAAAAGAAGCAAAGAGACTGGAGAGGGTCCAAAAGGGGGGCCACAAAGATGGTCTAAGGACTTGAGAACCTGCCCTGTAAGGAAAGACTGAAGGACTTAGGTCTTTTCTCCTTGAAGAAAAGGCCTAGGGGGGACTTCATCACAATGTGCTAATACTTAAAGGGCAGCTACAAAGAGGACAGAGGTGCTCTCTTTCCACAAGGAACCACATGGAGAAGACAAGGGGCAACAGGTACAAGTTGCATCAGGAGAGGTTTCATCTCAACAGAAGAAAGAAATTTTTTACTTTGAGAGCAATCATTTGTAGGAACAACCTCCCCAGGGGCATGGTAGAGTCCCCATTGCTGGTGGTTTTCAAAATGTGATTGGAGAGAGTGTTAGATAATCTAACCTAGGCTCCCTTTCCCATGAAACGTTGGACCAGATGATCTTTTCTTGCAAATTATCTGAAAAAGAAAATTATTTTTTGGGGTCAAATTTGGAGTTTCAAGCTGAAATAGAAACATATTTTGCTTTTTCATTTTGATGAGGAAAAGGGGGGAAACACCCCCCAAAAAAACCTGTTAGTTTCTGGGGTGTTGTTGGGGTTTCCTTTTGGTGTTGTTTTTTGGTTTGGTTTGGTTTGGTTTGGTTTGAGTTCTGGGGGATTTTTTTTTTTTTTATTTTAATAGCTGAATCAAAAAATTGTATGTGTTCATAACTAATATATACACTGTCTCCTCCAGTTATTCATGACACTTCCATCTAATGTACCATGAAGGGCTATGGCTGGCCTAGTTGTGTCTGTTTCAGCCAAATGGTTTAGACTGTTCATAAATATGTCACTCATTAGAACAGTCAGTAGTGATAGAGAAATCAGGAAAAAATCTATCCACAGGCTACTGTTTAAATCAAATGATGGAACATGTCAACTCCTTCTTCTCAATTACTGCTTGTTTCTAACTCAATTTGATCTTCACTTACTGAAGACCTATATTACTGGGAAAATTGCAACCTTCTAAATGTCTTGCATCACTCAGTCTGTAGTCAGCTATTCAGAATAATGTATGTGCTTTGATGTTTCTGCTTTTGGTTCTGACAACAGTTTAGAGCTGGTAATGTTGTTTCCTTACTTCTCTAAGCAAAAAAACCAATCTTTTATTTCTTTTCTCTAATGTAATATTTCCATTGTCAGCAGAAGAAAACACAATTTTGAGTTTAATATTCAAAATAAGGTACTGCTGAATGAATAACCATAGCTGAAAATGCTGTAATAACCTCTCACCAGATGTCCATGATATTTCCATTTGAGATAGTCTTCTTAAGTCTCCAAATCTTGGTTCTTAATATCCTTCATGTATACACTTATCTGTGCGATCTTGCTGGCTGTTCCTTAATATGATTTTCTTCCCTCAGAGATGGATGTGGTATGCCTCTGGCTTTTAAGGATTATATTGCAGTCTGAATCCTACCCAGTTTATCCAAAATAATTCCACATGATTCAGTTCTGGTTTTGTTTCTGTCTTTAATGTAAATAAATTAGATTTTCTTTTGGTCACATTACTTAATGTAATTTAAACTTGAATTGTCACAAAAAGTCCCTAAACTTGCATATTGGCCAGTAAAAGTACTCTCTTCTCCTAAGTGGGTCTCCATTTACTTTAGCGGATCCCTGCATAGGCTAAGACATTATTTAATGAGGAACAGCTTGCTAGACTGATCTCAATCAACACATAATTAAAATTTAGTCACTTGGTTGCATAAGATTTCATTCCACAAGAAACTGCAAGATAATGAAAATCTTGAGGTTTCATTAAATTGTAAGCACTGAAACTTTTGAAGCTCTAAAAACATAATTTAGGAACCTGAAGTGAAACTTAGAAATTTCAATTTTGACACCACTCCTCAAAAGTTATCAGACGTAATGCCTAAATATTTAAGATGCCTCATTTCCCACAAGTAACTTCTCCACACACATAAAAGTTCAGCTTCTGTTTATGATCAAAGCCTCCTATTCTTGGCAATATTGAAATTTTAACAGTGCTTTGGAATCAAGGCATTCTTTTACCAAAGAAGATTGTACTATTACATTTTGAAGAGGATGCCAAATGGTGGAAGTCAAATATGTTGGCAAGACTTACCTAAAAAATGGAAGAAAAAAAAAAAAATCAACTGAGGAAACCTGTACTGTTTACTAGTGAAGATTAAATTACATAAGAAATGGATGAATTTGATTTAAAACTTCTGTCTGGGGAAGACTTAAAGTCTTATGTTCTCTCTTCCAAATAACTACTTTAGCCACAAGTGGATTTAGCTAGATTTGAAAGTTTACGAGTATGGTCAGTGACTTCCTCTTGAAGCTATTTTAAGTGGCAAAAAAAGAAACTAGACATTTAATGAGCCAGCAAAAGTGTAAACTGTCTAATCTGGGGATGAAAGCACCTGAATGAGGGTGATGTATAAAACCTTCTCCTACAGGCTGTTTACTGTAAGGTGCATATAGTAAATAACCACTGAATAATAAACATCTTGGACCACTCGGACACACTATGAGATGTGATATGTGTGAATTTGAGCCTCATCTAGTTAGAAGGGCAATTGAAACTGCCTGTTTCACATCATGGGTGAATGCTCTAATTACAGAACTGTTGAACACAGTAGAGCAGGAGAGGAGGCTGACCCTTCTGTTTTGTTTCATAAGTAACAATTACCATTTGATATGCTTAACAAAAAGGAAGAAGAGTATAGTTGTTTCATTTCAGGAGAGTTTTAAAACTAGGAATCCAAAGCAGAAGGAGATACAGATATTTTCAGATGCTGACCCTTAGAGCTTAAAATTTTTAGAATATTTTGTACAACAGTCAAAATCATAAAGGATATCTAACAGTTATTTCCTTTTTGTGGGCTATGATTGGGCTGCCACTCTTCTTATTATTAGGCTCTAGATTACAGTTAGGTAATAAGTAAAAAAATTTCTTGTATATTTGCAATGTAATTCATTTTCTTTTGATACTGTTTCTTTACCTCAGGCATACACAATTTATATTTTTTTATGCTGATATTCAAAAATACAGCAATTTGTTTCACTCATGAATTGTAGAAGGAACCTGAGGTAATCTACCACACAAAGGAAGAATACTGTCATTTAGACCTTTAGTTTTGAACCAATGAGCTTAATTCTACAAGGTTTTATTCAGTATCAATCCATTTACTATAATAGAATTTCATGGGAAATAAATGAGAATAGCACTGGCCCCATTATATTTGTGCAAATTTCAGCAAGGATAGTTCAGTAGTGCCTGGAATATTACTAATTTTTAAGATCCAACTTCTTTTCTCTTAGAAAGAAGAATTACAGTAGGAATATTGCTTCTTGATATCTGAATTCTTCATTTATAGTTTTGGTCAAAGAAATTAAGATGCTAAAGAGGGACATATATTTTTCTCAGATCTTTCATACTTTCAGAGAGTCAAAGGAATTTATGCTTGTCTTACTGAATAGCATTAAGTTGTCCCATTGAAAAATGTTAATTCAAAGCAATTTGCATTGAAGGTTATGCTCCCTAACTGGTAACACGTACATCAATGTACTAAGCCTTGTTCTTTTGCCATAATACAACTATTTTTACTTAATAATATACAATTTCAGCTCTTAAAGTCAATTTATAATTTGCTTGACTTATTTATAGGCCAAGCTCATCTCCAGTCATGATCTGACACTTTAAAATTTGCTTCTAAAAACATTTTAACCCTCATTAAAATATGTTACCTGGTAGCAAGACAAGTTAAGATTACCCTGTTGATACAATTTTCATAAATTTTTAAAAATCTAATTGAAACAGTGGTATGTATCATTTAACTACAAACATGTTTAGACCAAAAAGAGATATTATAATGTGACTTTTCTATGACTATGGAGGTAGCTGTCAAAGAATGTTTCTGAGAGTATTCAGCATTTGCAACATTGCAAATTAAGACTTTGATTAACACAGGAACACCTCTGGCATGTAACAACAATTTAGCTGTCTAAATCCTCAAAACTCATTTTAGCCCTAGAGAATCCTAAATTCTCTACAGTAAAGTGAACACCTCAATTTCTGCTACTGAGCATATGCAGAATTTTTCATGTTTTGTGTCTAAACTGAGTGTTGAGTTCCCTTTCTACCTCACATACCTTCAGTAGAAATGTTGCCTGTGTTCCTCCCTAACTTCTAAAAGGATGGCAGAGGAGGATGTTCCTGCTCAGAAATTATATCTTAGTATGGGAGCTCTGCTTTGAATCTCTCTTTTTGCTTGATTGAAAATGGGGAATGAGAACAGGATGTATCCTGCTATTTGGAACTGGGATATTCTCTGTTGGATTTTCCCCAGTCTCTTTTACTGGTCCTGCTGTGAGAGAGAGTAATTAATTTTTCACACTACATGTATGTCCTCAAACAGCACTGAGGTACAGAATCAAGTGCTAGTAACCAAAATACTGGTTACATCTGTATTAACAGGAAGTGCAGGTCAGTAGCAGCAGATCAGTAAAATAAAAGAACAGGTGCTGAAGATACAATGATCACACTGTTTGGCAGGGTCATGTCCTTCGTCCTCATGTCTTGTTTCATGGGGTAGGTTCAAATTCTGCTTTTGGTTCCAGGAAGCAATCAATTACTTTTATGAAATGGATCAACTTTTGTAGGAGCCACTTAAAGATTCTTCCTTACACTGGAGACGGTAAGCCAGTGGGGTTATCGCTCTTCTGAGAGCTGGGACTCTGCTTCCTGAGTCTGCCACATCTTAGATCTAAGTTCTCTGAGTAGTAGTGGGCTTTGGTGAGACCACCTTCCTCTGAGAAAGGGATGGTCTGCCTTTGGTGGAAGTACCTACTTTCAAAGCACTTTTCTGTCCTATACCGTTAGTGGAGATGAATTCTTCCCTTCAGCTCAGTAGCACTAGTTAGTGTTGCCAAAAGAAAGCTACTTCTTCCCCCCGGCTGCTGGGAATCTGGCTCAGGAATTAGACATTACCATGCTGAAATGAAGTCATTCCCACCATTTTTGTAAGTGCACAGAAATGAGGAAATATACACTGACTTATGCACAAGGTAGGAAAATTGCCAGCAGTGTTTAAATTTTAAAATTTATTATTTTTATATGATGCTATTCATGAATTAACAGTATTCTGCTTAGATTTCTTAGCTCTGAGAATACAAACCTTCAAAAGTCTAGCGATTTTCCTCTTCTCATAATCTTAATTTTAAAATATGTATCACCATATTTAAATATTACCTTCTTTACTAAAACTGTGGTTACATTTGAGCACTTTGCTCACTTTCTTAATTGTTTAAAAACCTAAGTCATAATAAAGAACCAGTAAGAGCTTGAAAAGGGCCACTGAGATGTCCTTTAAACTTGAGGTTTTAAAACCTTTCTATTTTTCTCTCTTCTTGTCTTTTATGCATAACATTTATCTTACTTAGTTCAGTAGTATTTCACACTGACCTAAAACACTTCTACATTCTAAAGCTAACTTCCTAACTATGTTTGAGGCAAATTAAGTTTTTAAATTCCTGACAATATCTTCATCATCAATTTTTGCTTACAGCAGCAGCCCACGGTTTCTCCCAATATTTTATTCCTTAATTCCTTTTAAACTACATAATAATATTGTTTAAAGGCTTTTTTCTTTTTCTTCTGATAATTCATCATCAAATACTTCTCATTTTTCCCACTTAATACTTGCAGGTTTTTTTTCTTGTTTTTCTTTCATGTAATAATTTTTTTCTGGGCTGGACACAGCAGAATAATTTCATCTTTTACCTTCAGCTCAGACCTATATGAGTAGTCTAAAATTACTTCTTTCCTGTTCTTCTGTTTTCCTTTTCCCCATGTTTCTGTTATTGTTTGATATTTTTAGACAAAGTGCAATATTGAACAACATGTGCAGAAAATGGAAATACAAAATTAACATTTCCTTTTAAGATGACCATGTTGCTTTTCAGAGGGCTAAAAGGTTGTTATAAGTAAAAATTTTAAACGCATAGACTAATTTGTACTTTATCCACACATGCTCAGGTTTCCTGCATATCTCAGTACGAGAGAGTAACAAATCAGTTTACACTTAGGCAGCTAACAATCCTATTGAATACTTAATCTGTGCAGAAATAATTAGTGTGGAAAATTGGCCAACACAAGGATTTGTCCAACTGTGAATAACAAGGCAGTGAACAGAGAGAATAAGGATATTCACCTGCATGCATACGTAAACTAATGGAGAGGCTGAGGCATAACAAAGGTACTTTAGAAATATGAGTTTTGTTCAAATTTTTTATAAATATTCTGTTGGTTTATTATTGATTTCCATGGCCTAATGTTTCCTCTCCTTCTCAATGAAGTATTTTATATACTGATTTGGTGTTTACAGGGATATTTATGACAAGTAAACTGCCTGACATGGCCAGGGGGTTGGAACTAGATGACCTTTAAGATCCCTTCCAACCCAAACCATTCTGTGATTCTATGATTCTATAAGTAGCCATGAAAAATATTTTCAGGAATTGTCTGGTGATGGTCATTAAGTTTTAAAATAATCTGAAGATAGTTGAATTTGCCCCTTGGAAGCATCAAGCCGCAGGGTTGAAAAGACATCATTACTTGTTTTGTAGCAAGTAATATTATAATTCATGCAGATAGTCAGGAGTATTATGTTCCACAGAAGAATATCTCCTAAGAAGATACTGAGTGCATATCTCTCCTTATTGGACATTCAATAATCCAGGCATAATGAACATGCTTGACTCAGAGAAAATGCAACCAATGCACGTTACAGGGTTTTACCTGTACTTCATTAAACCACCAAGTATATGAATGATGTCATCGTCAATAAAGGAATAAGACTATGCCTGCTACAGAATTTGGCACTTGACAAGATAAGAAAGAAGCAGAAAGAAGGGGTTACAGGAAAAATTGTAGTAAATTGTTGGAAATTACTAGAAAAATACTGTTGACATGAATAGGGACATAAGTAAAGATGACAGATAAGAGACCCTCTGAAAAATCTTCAGAGCGATCTTTACTGAGAACAAAGGAAACACCTTTTTGAACTCTTAGAAATCTGGATGACAGAGAGATAAACCCATAGTTATAGTCCTTACACATGATGACTTTAATCTGTGAGGTGCAGCCTGTCTGTTGCTAAAATAAAAACAGAGAACACATTTGATTCTTTCATAAAATTAAGGGAGATGGTGTTCTATTTCAGTAAAGATATGAAAGTTCTATTCTATTTGTTCCCATCATTGCCAGGGAATATGTAATTTACTGATTTTCTGATTTATTACTTTCACCTTTTATACAGTGACAAAAGTGGAAAGGAGAAGAATGGATTTTTTTTTTCTCCCTAAAAAAAGAAAATATTTTGAGCCCAAACAACCAAAAAGAATTATACTGATTCTTTATCATAGGATATTTTTTCTTAGTTTTAATAATGCTAACAAAATTTAGAACCTGAGTTCTGTCTGGAAATACAAAACAAGACCACTAGCAAGCAAAGTTAAATTTTAGGGTCCATAAAACTAGGGTTATAACTTTTCCATTGATTCAGCAAGCTTTCTGAATGCCAATACTAGTCTCAACTTTCATACATTTTGAACCAGAGAACACTACCAACCCTCTTTGTTGTGGACATAGTCTCAAAAATGTCAGCTGATTGTCAGAGATGTAAGTTATGTTCCTTAAAGTGTTATCTATAAATGTTATGTCTCTGGCTGCTGCTATGTTGGATGAATCTATTTTCTAGGGTGGAATAGACATGCTTCCTTCCCAACAAGTCCAGCACAATAAGAACCATAAAAGTTATACCTCCTGTAATACGCTTTGTTCTTTACTGACACAAAATGTCTCAGCAGAGCACCAAGGCAAGCAGTCCTGGGAGCAGCTCTGTAACTATGAGTGAGTGTCTAATATGGTTCCCTATATAGATTTCACTCACAATCTGGTGCTTTCTAGATGACAATTTCCAAAAAGTACAGAGTGATATGATGCTACCTTCAACATATACACAGTTTTTAAACAGCATAGCATCTTAAAAATATTCTACTACCCTTGATAATAATCTCTTTCTAAATTCTGAGCCTAATGTTAGCAATAGAATATACAATAGGAATTTTTATTATCATCTTCAGAATACAGATGAACTCCAGATGTAAGAATTCACTCATGAAGTGGCAACACATGCCAATAGACAAATTAAATTGAAGTGCATACAGGAATTTTTTCACTTGCTGTGGGTGAGATCATTTAACTTTTAAAATCTTAGTCTAACAAAATACAGTAGCCTTGGGGAATGAATAAGATCATACACAACAGTACAAGAGTACAGCCACAGCACTGAGGTTTTTAAGGAATATTTTATGAGAAAAATTAAAACCCCAGCCTAAAACTGTTGATTGTTCTCTACAGGAAGCGATAGTTCTATCCCACACAATAATTCTTGTCATTCTTCTTCAGACAGAATACCAATGTCACAATGGCTTTAAGACTGAGATCTGTTGGCCACAACTGATTTATAGGAATGTAACAATAAAGGACACTACATTCACATCAGTTTTGCAACAGACTGTCTTATGAGAAAACAGAAAGGTCTAAATTGATAAATATTTTAAAACTTCTTTACCCAGGAGTGTATAAGCTTTTTAAATGACAATATCAAGGGCTACAGGGAGGTATTCTGCATACCAAACACTTACACACACAGTTATACTTTTTTTTTTTTTCTCTGAGGGATAATGTTTTTAATTTAAGAAAGTATGAATACTACAGCTACATTTAACTTGTGCCTAGCATTCAGACTTCAACTTACACACTGAACAGGCTCTGAGACAATTTGATAAAGCCCTGTTTATAATGTATTTTTTAAACAAACAAATGAAACATATACTGAATTCAATGAAACTTGAAAATTTTCACTGTGAGAGTTAAATTAAAAAAAAAAACAACAAACCAACCAGCCACAATATTTATTATTATTATTATTGTTGTTGTTGTTACTATTATCTTGCTTTTCTATCCTATTAAGCTGTCTTTATCTCAACCCATGAGTTTTATCTTTTTCTTTTTTATTTTCTCCCCTACCCCACTGAGGGGTGGAGGGGACAGGGGGACGGGGTGGGGGGGCACAAAGTGAGAATGGCTGTGTGGGTTTTTTAGCTGCCTGCTGGGTTAAAACATGACAGTTCCTTACATGCAGAGCTCAAATGCTGGCAGTCCAACATGCTAATGGACACAGTGCAGTAAATGGTTTTCAGAGCGTTAAGTTGTTGCTTCTTGTTGTTTGTTTGTTTTAATTTCTAATATCTGTTTTAGGATAAAGAGTAGGAATGAAACCTCTTGAGGTCCTTTCCAACTGCAATTATCCTATGATTCTATGGTTTTAGCCTCAAACCCAATTTTTTTTCCATTACATGCTATAATACCACTTATATTTCTGAGATATAACTGTTGACTAAAAATGTCTCCACTGAGTGAATTTGAGAATTCTGATCACTAAGAGTGAAAATACCTGGTTACTGTTTCCAATTAATTGAGTTAAATAAGTCATGGTTACTGCAGATATTGCCTGTCTGTCTATATCTTGCCATAGAATATTACAAAAAAAACTACTAGTTTTTTGATGTGGTTTTCAGATACCTTGTTAAAACCAGTATAAATCAGTTGTAATATCAATTGCCAACAAAAATCAGGATAGATGATTTTCAGAAAGGCTCTAATGCACTGCAAGGTTGCATGTTTTTGTTTGATTAAATATTTTTAGGCAAATATGTGCCTGATTTCAAATGTTCATGTTATGAAACCATGCCTGATACCTATTTGCATATAACAAGCATAAATATTTCTCTGTAGTGATGACATGAAGTATTCTACTTTTATATCTTGTGCAGAAAAACTTTTTATTTAGTTTTTAAATTGCAGGATCATATTATATTCCTGGTGAACGGAGAGATAGTAACATAAATATTATTTTTTAAAAAAAATAAAAATGTAAAAATTTTTAAAATTCCTGAATATTTAATGCCCAGGAGAATAATGTCTTTTCTGGCAAAAATTAATACTGGCAAAACTTAACAATCTGACTACTATGTTTTCCATATAATAAACTCACTCTTATGTGAGACTAAAGAGTTAGGAAAATATTGCAATACATTTTTTATCCAAGATTTTTTTAATTTCTCTAGGTAAAAGGAGCTTCATCAAGAAGGCTGTTATGCACAAAAATGAAACTGAGTTACTGAAGTATGCTAAGAAATTGTTGCTACACTTTAAAACTAAATATGCAAACCTGAAGATCACTTGCAATACTTGGGTATGTAAAAATTTTATAAACTCATACATAGATTTCTCATATATATCCTACAGGCATTAGCATTTATTCTTTAAATGCACAGCTTTATGTTAGTTTAAATGTTCATTCATCATCTTGGCGCCCCTTTAAAAGGAGGACAGAGTGGCAAAACCTTACTCAGTAGATGACTATTTTTCAAAAGTAATTAATGAGACATTTTCAGCTTTTCACAGTATTAAAAACTACTCAGGCAGTAAACAGCAGGCTATCACTTGTATTAAATATACATGGAAGTCTCTAAAGCATTTTATAAGTTTTGAAAACTGAAGTGTGTTATCCAGTGCTGATAAGAAAGAAAATGTAAATTTGCTTAAAGCTTGAGGGGGAGGGGAGATATAAAAAAAAAAATGTTGTTTCTTAGTTTCTACCAGAGAACAAGCATACAACGAAATAAATCGCAAACCCAGAGAGAACAATTGAGGATTACTCTCTCAAACAGAAGTAAAAAACAGTAAAATACTGAGATGATAAGAACATATCAGCCCTGTATGCTGATATGTGAAGCACCTGGGCTTTTGAAAATATTCTGAAAGCCATAAAAGTCTGAAGAAGTTAAAAAAAAAAAAAAAAAGGAAAAATATAAATTTCTCTGGGAATTTACAACTCAATTGACATTTCCTGGACAATATTTTGTCTTTAAGTTACATGAACTTTTTGCATATAATACCAACCTTTTTGATTTATCCAGTCACTAAATACTTGAAGCTAAAATCTCTCCTTACTAAGCAAATGAACATAAATTTTGTCACTAAATAGACATTTTTTAAAACTAAATATTCAAATGGCAATTTGGTCCCATAAATAATGTTTTGACAGTTTTTATACAGGTGCTAGTAAGGACCTAATTACATCATGATTCATACATTAAAGTATGTAAGGTTTAATTACAAAATCTACTTGTATACTTTTTATCTTGCTGTCTTTAACTATAATTTCATGTTTTCAGATGTGAACAGGACCAGCACTTCTTCTCTGAAAGAAGCTTTGAACAAGCAAGTATTGCTTAGATTTTTTTTTATATGCAAGTAATTCTAGATCCTAAAAATTCTATGCTAATTTTTAAAATATAAACAAATTTGTTAGAGTTCAATTTATAAATCATTCATATTCCTAAACTTCTGAAGGAGTCATTACCATATATCTTTCTGTGATAGCATTCTTAGAATAGACAGAAAGCTTCTTTTTTTTCCTGTGTGTAAAGGAATTCCACAGAATAATGTTGAATTGCAGAAGTATGGAATATCTACTACTTTAAACATTCTGAACTATGCAGAAAATATTCATATGGCAGCAAGATGCAAAAAACTACCACATATCAAAGACACTCCTGCTAGATGTGTGGCATCCTTACAAATAGAGTCACAAGCTGTTTACCACTGGTGTAGATGATGAGAGTAACATAGGGCCTCAGATCATCCAAGTTTTCAACTTAAAAATGAAAATTATATTAAAAAAAAAAAAAATCAAGCCTTGCTCTGATGGGTTAGATTAGTGTTTGAGTTCAGGAGGATTAGAGAAAGTAATATTTCTCTTCTTGGAAGGCCAGTACCTACTTCATATGTCTCTTTCCACCCCAATCTGCAGAAGTGTGTATTTTCTTATGGTAACTATAAAATTCTGTCTTACAACACAATTTGCATGGTGAAGAAGATAGAAGAAATGGGAGACAATAATGAGAATCTTCATATTTTAACTCTAAGTTCTGTCTCTATTTTTATGATCAAAGCACTTGGTTTTACCCTGTAATTGATGCTATTTGTAGTCAATAGTTAATGTTTCTTCCCTTGTAAAACCAATCAACTCAGATCTACAAAACAGAGGAATTCAAAATACTTTTTTCTCTAATGGGAATCATTAAGCTCCCTTCTGCTGTTACCTTTGACAAGTAACATATCAAAGAAAATAATTGTAATTATATTGATCTGCCCTTAGTGGATTTGCATTAAACAGTAATACAAGTATGAGTTCTGACCAAGCCTGGCACATAATCATAGCATGCCTTTGCTTATGAATATTTATTTGATAAATTTATCTTCTGGAGAGAAGAAAATAAAACCAAGAAAAACTATCATCACAGTCATTAACAAGATTAAACATTATTGCTATAGAAAGAATTAGGAGAACCCCAAACCCCACCAGGCAAATAAACCTTTAGCATGAATGGGATTTAGCATTAGGTCTGTATAAAAACCATAAAAATTCTTGTTTGTACTTCTATCTAATAGCCAAAATTCAGTCCTATTTTGGTGTTGTTAAAAAATCTTAAAATGGTTTTCAAATTAATGTTTTTCTCTTTAAACAAAAGTAAACAAAATTGAACTGATTATAAAAATGCATTTTTTACACAAAAGTAAGAAGAAATTTCTCTCTGAAAGTTCTGAAGTTTTACCTGGAATGAGTACTTGAAAAAAATACCATTTTTTATTATGGAGCAAATCTCTGATTTAAATACAAATGCTGACACACCCATATTTGAGTGAAGGCATATGTTATTGTTTCCATCTGCATTTCTACATTAACACATCCTTGTATCTTCTCTTTCTTATCACTAGCTTGTCTTGCTTTTATCCTTAAACCTGAGGTCAGAAGTACCTTTATTCTATAGATAGCATGGTAGTAGTGATCACAAAGCAATATGTATATATTTAAGAGCTGGACTATATACAAGCTGCAATATTTTTAAGGGGAAATTTAATAAAGAAAGCTAAATTTTCTACTAAGCTTTGCTTGGAATACATTTATTTGCTTCTTCATTCAACCTTTTTCTTACCTACAATTATTTTTAAAGACTGCTTCAGCTGGTCAGCTTCTTTTACAGCAAGATTATTTAGAAATGGTTTTTGTGGTCTGAGAGCAAAATACTTACTCATAGTTTCTTATTCTGATTATATGAAAGTAAATAATTCTCAGGTATCATTTTTTTCTTACACTAATACAATTAGGGTGTTGAAATAGGAGTTTTGAATACACCATCATATCTAGTTAAGAACAGAATCATAGAATCATAGGCTAAACTAGGTGGGAAGAGGCTTCTGGAGGCTATCTGGTCCACCCCACTACTCAAATCTTAAGGTTACATTTGGTTGCTCAGGGCCTTAAAATAGGTCACCTAAAAGGTCTGTTGAATCTGTTCGTGTTCAAAGTGGGGAACACACAAGAATAAGATAGCTATACTTACCATGAATATTCTTCCAAGATCAATGAATCTATAGTTCAGGCACTTCTTGAGACATAGGTGTTCTTCTGACAGATAGTACTTTCCACTCTCCACCTACAGTAATTCTCTTAGTCCTACCATCTCCATATTCCTGGTGATCTACAACAGCAGCAATGTAGTAATTGCATAATTTAAGATCAAGCTTAACTGCGATGGAATAAGTGACAGAACATTTGCACTGACACAGAAATTATACTTGCTGCATTTCTTTCTTAAGATAATAGCAGCATGGAGTTGTTTCAAATGATTAGGGTATATCTAAGTGCCTAATGGAGCTGATCATTATTTAATAAACTCTGAAGGAAAGTAAAATGTGTCTGACTACACAGATGATACAGAAACTCATATACTTTGTGAGCTTAGTTTTTCTAGGCACAGCTCTGCAAGCTGATATACAGACAGGAGTCATGTCTAACCATTTTAGAATCTGAGCAGAACACAGTATGTTCCTATATAGAAATGTTTTCTATTTGTATAGCTCCTTCAGACACATACATTATTTATCCTTCCTTAAATATTTCATGCATTCATTGCAAATATAAAATTTAGATTGTTTAAGTATGTTTGCACATCTAATTTTAATCACATTAAAATTGTCTTTTCACAATGACTGAGGTGGGTTTAAAAAAAAACAACACAAACCCAAAAAAACCCCAAACCCAAACAAACCAAAACAAAACCGAAAAACCACAAACACACATGACTTTCCTTAAGGTTAGTGTTTGCAGATACTCTTCAAAATGTAAACAGCTTATAAAAACTAGAGTATGAAGATGTTTTCTTTCATGTGTCAAACTACTTCCCATTTGTTACCAAGTGAAATGTGAATATTTTGGATGTTTAGACAGCAGAAGAGAGTTTAGAACAGCGTAAAAATCCTGTAAAATATATATGTGGCATTAAGAGCTATGCCTTTGAATTACATCAGTTTTTATGCTGATAAAAATTCTTCCCAGCACTATTAAATTTGGACTAGGTTTAGCAACTTTCACAAGTATTTTCTAGAGGGAAGTTGATATAGCATAGTTGAGGATTTTGGATCAAGGACATGATATGATTCCTCTCTGTCACTCAGGTATTAAACATGAATTATAGAAGGTGATTACACCTGTCACCTTGCCTGAAGCAATGATATTAAGGTTTTTACAGAGCTATCAAAAACCTGCTTTGTCAGAGATTAGCATGATTTCGGATTATTATCAACCACATGAGGATAATACTTTGAGTAAAATCATATTTGAAGGAACATGAGAAATAGAAAGAAGTTTCCATACTGTCAAACAGTATACCTAAACAGCTGCTGTTACAAAAAATGGTGGGTTTATTTTCCCTCCTAACTTTTTTTAAGAAATATTTAACTATTTTTGCTAGTATAGGAAAAGGTATTGCAGTATGTTTTACGAAAAGTTTTTACTCAAAGCAATTCTATAGAAAAGCAATATTGTCTGAGGTAGGTGTAAAGGAAATGGCTATCACTAAGTACAGTAACAGGAAAGGTGAAGAAAGATTGCATTTGTTGTCACTTAGTAATTTCCAAGACCAAACTGTTCAATTCACAAGAAAAAGACTAGGCTGGTTTGTTTGCTTGTTTTTTCTCTTATCAGCTTCTATCATTCTGGCTTATTCAGCTTGAAAACCAAAATTTTCATTAGACTGGTGGCAATAACACTTTTTAATTAAGCTAAACTGAAGAGAGAATGTTGTATGAGACAATCAGTAAATGAGACAGTAGTACAACTGGATATCTAGTCACTGAAGAGTTATAAAACCTTTCCACATATGATGACACTCAGACATATTCATTATCTGAACCTGTTCATGATCTTTTCATGACCAACCTGTTAAGAAAGAGGCAGATAAAACTGAAGTAACTATGATAACACAGCAACATACTTGGTCATCTTTATATCAATAAAATATGCCAGTATCTAGGGTCTAAACACTTCTATGGGTTAGCTCTTGTATTCCACTGAATAGGTGAAAACAACAAAACATACTCAACGTCTTTTCAGAAACTGGATGTCTTCAATCTCTTAGTAAATCAGAATCACCATGCTTATTTTACAGACTGTAAAGAGAAAGTGGGATTCTCCTCAGCTAAATGTATCTACCTGAAAGTTAGGTGCTTTGACTAAGTCCTGTAATCTTCTTCTGCATTCAGAAATGAGAGCTATGCACTTCCAAACAGGTGAACACAGACCTCTGAACTAGAGAGTGACTCATCCCTTGGAGACTGAAGCATGATCATGGGTTGCTCTTCAAAGACTGTGGGCTATAGCAGGGAGACAGGATAAACTTACCAAAAAGGGGCAAGGACATCTTTGCCAAAAGGTTCGCTAACTTAATGAAGTAGGCTTTAGACTAGCTGCGATGGGAAGTGGAGTCCAAAGTCTGGAGACAAGTAAGGGCCCAAGTGTCAAACTGAAAGTGTGCATGTAATGGAGCAATAACGAAGGTGCCCACACTCCCCTCAAAGACTAGGTGAAGACAGCAGATCTCAAGTACCTGTCCTGCAACGCTCCTAATCAGGGAAACAAGAAGAAATAGAACTATGTGCAGTCATAGAGTCACAATGCTATTGCAGTTATGGAAACTCGGTAGTATAGTTCATGACTGGTATACTGCAATACTGCAATAGACAAGACAGAGGATAGAAGAGGCGAAACGTTGGTTTTCAATGTAAAAGTCCAGCGTGAGCACATAGAGGTTAGCTGTGAAAAAGACAACAGATCTTTTGAGTGCCTTTAGGTCAAAATCAGAGGACTCATCCTCAAGGGGCACTTTGTGGTAGGTGAGGCAGTGAAGAAGAAGTGGTGGGCAAAACCTTCCTCCAACAATTCAAAGCAGCACGCTCTGGTTCTCATGAAGGACTTCAGTTATATTTGCTGGGAAAACAACATGGCAGTGCATAAGCAAATCCAGGAGATTTCTGGAATATGTCAAGGACAACTTCCATACACAGTTGTTGAATATGTCAACTAGGAGTGGTACTCTTCCAGCCTTGGCTGCACTGACCATGAGATCACAGAGTTTTAAGATAAGTTTTTAAGATTTTCAGAAACTTTCTTAAAGGATCAGTCCAGTGACTCAGTCAGAAAATGAAAAAGAATAACATAAAAACCAGCCTGGTTAGAATTAGTAAAAGAACTTAAAACAAACAAACAAACCTAAAAACAAAGCTACTGAAACCCCTGCCAAAAATAAACCAAAACCAAAACAAAACACAAAGAAAAAACATACGAGAAAGGAATGGACAGACTCCAAAAGAGGCATATAGAAATATTGCTTGAGCATTCATAGGTGACATTAGGAGGCCAAAATCTCAGCTGGAGTTCAAATTGGCAAGAGATATGTAAAATAACAAGAAAAGGTTCTGTATCTATGTTAGTAGCAAGCAGACAGACATACAAGGAACATGTAGGTCTACTACTGAATGGAACTGGCAAGTTACTCACAAATAGCATAAAAAGGCCGAGATACTTAATGCCCTCTTTGCCTTAGTCTTCATGGGTAAGGTCAGTCCCAAAGTCTCTTTGCCAAGAGGCAATGATGAAGCAAACAGCAAAGAATGATCAAGTAAGAGAACATCTGAACAAATTAGACATGTATACACCTGCAGGGCTTGACAGGACACATGGCAGGGTCCTAAGAGAGTTATCTGACATCCTTGCAAAATCATTCTCTATCATCTTTGAAAGGGTCACGGAGACCACAGGGAGTCCTGAATGATTGTGAAAGGGAAAATAATACATCCATCTATACACAGGGAAAAAAAGCAAGATCCAGAAAACTGCAGGCCAGTTAGTCTCACTTCAATCACTGGGAAAATTAAGGAATAGGTCCTCATGGAAGATACTTCCCAGCACACGAAGGACAAAGCAAGCAGCAAAAAGTGATGGGAAAAGGCAACACAGATTTACCGAAGCTAAACTGTGCTTCACCAATTGAATTGTGTTCTGTGATGAAACTATTTGCTCAGTAGATGAAGGCAGAGCTGTGGATGTGTATTTTGATTTTAACAAAGCTTTTGACACAATGTCATGGTTTAGCCCCAGCCAGCAGCTAAGTACCATGTTGCTGCTCGCTCACTTCCCCTCAGTGGGATGGGGAGGAGACTCAGTAGACAAAAGTAAAACTCATGGATTCAGATAAGGACGGTTTACTGGGACAGCAAAGGAAGAGGAAGATAGCAACAACAGTACTCAGAATATACAAAGCAGTATGAAAAGCAGGGGTGTAGCTCTGCTGGAAAGGCACTGGAGATCATGGAGATGAGCAACCTGGACACGAGCCAGCAGTGTGTGTCCTGGCAGTAAGGAAGGCAAACCATGTCCTGGACTGCATCAGCAAGAGTATAGTGGACAGATCAAGGGAGGTGATTACTCAGCTCTGCTTGGCACTTGTTAGGCCACGCCAGTTTCAGTCTCCCCAGTCCAAGTAAGACATTGAAAAATTGTAGATGATCCCAGGGAGGGCAACCAAGGTCATTAGGATTGGAAAATTTACCATATGACAAAATATTGAAGGAATTGGATTTGTTCAAAGCAGAGAAGAGAAGCTTTAGGGGGACTCTAATTACACTCTTCCAATACCTAAAAATAATTATAGAGGAAGTGAGGATTGATTCCCCCTTCACAAGGATACGTGGTGATAGGGTAAGAGGCAACAGGCACAAGCTAATTCAGGGCAAATTCTGTCTGAAAAGAAGAAAAGAATTTTTTATCTTGAGAACAATTAAACATTGGATTAGGTCAGCCAGAGAACTGGTGAAATCTTCTTCCCTGGAAATATTCCAGACTTGGCTTGACAGGACCCTGGATAACTTAATCCAAGGCTTTGCTTTCAAACAAAAGTTGGACCAGATGACTTCCAGATGTCCCTTCCAACCTATCACATGATTCTGTGATGTCTGCAAGAAATATCTCTTACAACCAGAGATGATGAGAAGGTGAAAGAATGTGGCTGACACAGGTGTGACCCTTGGTCATTAGCCCTTGTAAAATTCAGGATATGCTTACTCAGATTTGGTGTCACGTTAACAGACTTTTCATGTAACTGCATCTCATTCAAAGGTGGGTAATGTTGCGGGTTTTACGTTCTTTTAAATCACTATGGCAACATTTATGTGAAGCGCCCTTGTGGTAGCAAAAGGGATGATAATCTCTCTGGCTTCAGCTTTCAAAAATTAGGCATCTGATCTAAACTAGCCATCCAGGATCTCATCATAATTAGTGCAGAGAGACAGATGTTTCTCGAAAGAAAGATCTTAGACAACTATCACAAGCCAGATGCCTATCATTTAAGCATGGCTAAAATTAAGTGAGATGAATTGCTTTTTAAGTGACATGCCCAAGGAAAAGTAATTATGTCTTGCATAGTAATTGGCTCAGAATTTTTCTGAAAAGAAGTCTGAAAAGGGATGCACCATGTACAGATACATGTTCTGACTCTGAGAAAATAAAGAAGTTCACATATTTAAGTGGTGCCTTTTTTATGAGGTGTATGACACAATGGTCCTAAGACAGTTATGGGGCTGTATAGAATCTTCTAGTAATGGAAAAAGAATCTTATTGAATACACATAGAAAGATAGCAAATTTAAAAGTCTTTGACAAGAGAAATGTGTTGGGACTAGGAAAAAGAAACCACAACTGTTTTGTGTTGAATTTGGTTTAATTTGTGCTATCCCAGACTTCTGCACCCTTTTAGTACTTTTTTTATACCTAGTCTACCAGAATTTAGTACTGTTTAATAGTATAATAATTTTGATTAGTTTTAAGGGGATATTAAATTTTTTTAATGTTCTGTGACTTCTTTAAAAATAGAATAAACACTTTAGCACAGCCCTAGCCTTGTGAACTACTTGATTTATTCCTTGCCAGCAGCACTGCACCTAAGGTCTTATTTAAAATATGTTGTCCACTGTCGCTGCCTTAACTCCTTCAGTGTTTTAATGTTATTTCAAGGGGAGCCAGAACTGTTTGCCTTGGGCTTTCCACATGATTGTGGTCTTCTGCTTTTCAGATCAATTCCTGAGGCAAGAGGTATAACCACTGCAAATCTTTAGAAACAATACTTTATTGGCTCCAGACATATCTGCCTTATTTTCAGGAACAAGTATAAGGCAGAGCCCATAGAATCTGTGCCTGCAGAGATCAGTTGGGCTCAAAATGCCATTATTGCTTCTCTTGATTTTTGGAAGGGAGTGTGGAACATGGACAAAATTACAAAGTGAGATCTCTAAGTGCTGGACAGTTTTGTACATCATTCTTATCTCAGTTACCTAAATGGTAATTCTCAGAAATATTTTTAAAAGATACCTGTTTTGTGGATTCTGAACTCTTGAAAACACAGTTCTGTGTTATTTGTCATCCATGGCAAAACAATACTTAAAATGACATCCATTCTGTAGTTCTCTTACATACATAGATATTCTCATCCTTGATTTTTTTAGTCAAATCAGATTAAGCTAAAGAAATGAGAACTATAAATGTAAGAAAAAAAAAAGATAAGAAACAGAACAATGCCTTATATTCTTGATTTTCTTAGCCTTTCTTAGCTCACGTCTTAGCTAAACTGAAGATTGTATTATGATCTCTCTGTTTTTATATGCACAACATTCTTCTGTAATAACTGAGGCCCACAGTTCTATTGTAATCTGAGCTCAGCAAATTAGCTTGTGAGTAAACATTTTCTTAATGAATTTCTTGTTATAACAAATGTTATTAAGAAGTACAAAAAAAGAGGCAGAATGTAGTAATAATAGCAAGAACAAAACTCTTCAGTTATTATGGTGTGGTGGGTTGACTTTGGCTGGCATCCAGGTGCCCATCAAGCCATTTTATCACTGCCCCTTCTCAACAGGACAGGAGAAGAAAATATGATGAAAAGCTTGTGGGTTGAGATAAGGACAGAGATCACATACCAATTACTGTCACGAGCCAATCAGACTCAATGTAGGGAAATTAATTTAATTTACTGCCAATTTGTCCAAGTAAGATAATGAGATATAAGAACAAATCTGAAAACACCTTCCCCCCAACCCTCCCCTCTTTCCAGGCTCAACTTCATTTCTGATTTCTCTACCTCCTCCCCTCTAAGTGGCACAGGGGTATGAGGAATGGGGATTGTGGTCAGTTCATAATGTCTTATCTCTGCTACTCCTTCCTCCTCAGACTCTCCTCACAGAAGCAACCTCTGCAGCTCCACCCCCCACTCCAAAACCTTGCCAAATAAACCCAATACATATGGATACTGCGTAAGGACTGTGAGGAGTCCTTAGACTATAAGAAAGTATAATCAGAAGTATATAGAATAAAGCTGATGTGTTAGATTTAAACCTAATTTGTGGACCACTTAGTCAATGTTATATCTGCTCTTTTTGCAGCAATACAAAAATAAATCAAAGTGGTTTTACAAAGCAGCACTTCTCAGTCAAGAATCTCCATTATTAAATCGCCAACTATGAGGAACAAGATATACAGGTTCTACATCTCTTAGAGTCCTGTATCATTTCTTTTTTTCACTATCACATCATACTCACAGAAAATAATTCCCACTTAGAGTGATCAGTGATCACTAAGAGGACTTGCTTGACGGAGTAATAGGCTACTCCATAAGAGGCATGAATATTCCAGTGCAACTGTAAAATAACTTTTACTTTGTTTTCCAGATTTTCTTCTATATATATTACATTCAATACATTTCTGAACATTTCATGGTATTTTTTATTATGAAGTCAGAATATCATTCATTATAACAAATAGAACTGGACAAGCAAAAGGCATTCTTCCGGTTTGCAGATATCACACACTAAACTCAGAAGTACAGATGTGGATTCTTACCAGCAACAGATCACAGTATTTTTATGGACAAGTCTAAAGCTAGTGATCAGCCTAAATATTAGAAGAGATTTGTATTTGTTTCATCTGTTAGCTGCATCTGGTACTTGTAAAGTTTTTATTCTCAAGTGTTAATTTATATCAACAGAATAATTCATAATTGTTGTGAGTTATTTGATAATATACATCATTGTATTTTAATTTCGACACAGCCCCACAGCAATGGGTGAAACTAAATATCTTGCATCTGTGATCCCAATTTGTGCAAATTTTGATAGGCTGTTAAAATTAGCTGTCTCTAGGCTACTTTATAGGACTACATGGGTTGCTTCTTTTGTGTGTGCGTGTGTGTTTGCAGAAGTGAACAACAAAGTGTCTGCTTTTCCTTTCTGACACACACTGCCAGAAAAGAGAGGAATACTGTGTTCTGTCATATATAGTACTGACACATACAATTGAATACCTGCACTTTTTAGTTTTCCTGTTGTAGCTGCTAACAGCTGAGTGCTAAATGATAGAAAAGCTATTTTTAAAAAGCGCATATTTATATATTGGACTGTTTATACTACTTGTTATGTTAAAAATCTACAAATATATTTTCTAATAATTTGTTAGAGCTGGTGGTATAGCCATAATTAAAATTACTTTTGGAGTAAATAATCTTCTGTGATGTGGTAATACATGTATATGCCTCTAAACTGTTAATTTTATTACTCATTTTATCATCTCAACCCATTTAGTTTAGGAGGAACTGTATTTTGTTGAGGTAAGGAGTATGTCCTCTTCTTCTCTCTCTTCTGTCATGTCCAGTGTTCCCAAACCTGAGTTGGTTTTGGTTTTGGTTTTGTTTTCCAGAAGAAATTCTCGACAGGAATATTTATAAAAAATATTTTAAATACTAGAAAAACACTAATTTCAAGGTTTTGAGGCTTTGTCGGTCTCATGTGAGTGGCAAATGTGATCTGAAATGGGGTATTCTCTTTATTAAACTTCTATACGTTTTACTTCCTGCTGCTGCATATTTTGATGGAGATTTAAAAATCCCTCTTAAATTGATCAAACCTTCAATGAGTGAGTTTATTACGAAGTTCAGAAACCATCAAACAGAAAATAATTCAAAGGCCTTTCTCACTATATTTAGATCCAGAAATAATTTTTGTTTGTTTTGCTACTAAAACCATCATAGAATGCATCATGGAAGACTGCAAGTTTCTTTTTTACAGACTTGCAAAGGCTTTCACACAATTGCACAAGACTGCCTACAGGACAACTGTATTTATCAGTGTTGATATCACAGTCTCATAGAGAAGAAAATATATTTATATAGAGAACAAAGAAATACAGAAAAGAAAATACATTAAATGGAATGACTAAGCATTAGGCACCTAGATGGTTAGGGACAGAATTAGATTTTATGAATGGGAAGTACTAGCATTCCCACTGACTTCTGAGGGTTAGGATGGTACCCAGCATTTGGGAATAATAAAGATCCTCTATTACAGGAGAGGATGGAAGCAAACAATGTTGTATTGTCTTCGGGCTTAGAAAGATGAAGACACAATGTACAGTGACAGAAGTATAAAAAAGCTTTTGCAATTTAGGGAGGGAAAAGGCATTTCAGATGGAAGAATATGTATTCATTTTTGTTGACAATTTATTGAATTTGCTCTTTGGCATTTCATCACTTTTAAAATTCTTTTGTGTTGTCTGATAGTTTCAATTCCTTCTCCTCTATTACTTACCCTACTGTGAGGTATTTATTCTGCATGTGCATACTACAGCTATGAGGTAGGCTGACTTCCCTTTGTATTTTTGTGATACCTTCTGAGACACTTTCAGGTAAAAAGAGTGATGAATGTGAGAATGACAAGCATAATGTTAGTATCCAGCAAGGGTAATAAACATTATTTTTTCCTCTCTCACCCTCTTTCCATTCCAAAATTCAGTAGAAACCATTTGGCTTAATATTGTCTCAAACAAAAGCTTTACAATTTAAATTTAAAATGGGTCTTTGATGGGAAGCTAAACAAAACTCTAGACAGCGTACAGGGTCTCTGCTGCAGGGCGGCCCCTGTGAGGAGAGGCCGGGGCTGCCCCGTGCCGGACACAGCCAGTTCCAGCCGGCTCCAACCCACCCACCGCAGGGCACGGCTGAGCCCCGCAGCCAAGGTGGCAGGGAAAAGGTATTTAAGAAAGGGTAAAATGCTGCACAGGCATAGAGGGGTGAAGGAAAAAAATGTGTGAGAAACACATAATGACATCTCTTCCTAGTGATCCACACCCTTGTTTTACTTATTAACTGGATGACACATATTTTCAAGACAGTTTCCTTACTGGTTTTTAACTCCCGTTAGCTTATGAACTACATATAGGATATAGTTCTTTTAAGGGATGAATATGAATGCATTTTGCCTTTCCATTCTTAGTGCTGGGAGCACATCACTATTTCTTTACATGCCTTTGTAATGCAGAATGTATAATGGCAGTGTCATTGCACCAACAATACTCACTGGCTCAAACATGTCTGACTTCTGGGAGCTGTAGTTCTGCTTACTTGACTTGAAAGGGGTCTCTTTCATCCTGTTTTATTAACTTAACCCTCACTACTGAATGCTGTTCATCCTTGTAGTGCAAATACTCCAACCTTAATCAGGCCAACTTGATCATCACTGAAATGATGATTACCTAGGAAAAGTATGTAGGCTGCAAAGTTAAAACCTGTGTGAATATGTATATACTGTATATGAATGATATTTTCTGTGCTATTGCGAATGCTAAAGTAATAAAAGAAACATAAACATTTTAAACCTGGACTAACAAGAAAGGAAAATTGGTATTGATTTATTCACAGAGATTATGTTCAGACGCGGATTTCTTAGCCTTCTAAGTAAACCCTTATCAATTGCCTTGGCTCTTTTGGGCGCTGTCCACTGTGAAAACTGGGAGCACTACTGACCCCATTTCTATGGATTCAGTTTGCACACATTCTCACTTCATGGCATGATCTTGATGCCTACCACATGCCGTATTATTCACACAAATTTTCATGGAAAAGGAACGATGTGTACAGGTGGGAAAGAGACTGTAGTAATCAGGAATTAGGAATCAAAGACATGACGCCATCTGGATATAAAGCACAGTTCAGGTTAATTCTGACTGATCAAGCATTCAATTCTCTGTCCACTGAAAGTATAGTTTCATCAGTGCCATATTAGCAGAGTGTCTGTCTGAACATATCTCCCTAAGTTCATCACAGGTAAAGAAAGGTAACCACAAAAAATGATTCAAGCTGTGCAAGAATATATTCAGATGCAAATGGAATGTCTTGCTATATAAGCCTCTTCCGAAACATCAAGTTTAATAACTTATTAACACCTATTAAAACAGTTGTTAGTTTTGGTTGGGGTCTGTGTGAGAAAAAAAAGGAGAGAAAGGGTGGTAAGGGGGTTCTTAAAATTTATAAGCTTATATAAATGATAGGTAAGTCTTTCGCTTAAACTATAGAATCATAGAATCATTTTGTTTGGAAAGGACCTTTAAGATCATCAAATCCAACTGTTAACCTAGCATTGCCAAGTATGTATTTGTTGGTAGATACTATTTCTAATCAATGTCTTAATACCCTTCAAAAATATTTTTTTGCTGACTGGACCTGAGAACAGTTTAAATAAATTGCTTGGGAGTCAGTAGATAAGTTTTTATTTCCATGCGGTAATGTAGCTGTTGTTGGGTTTATCTAACCAGTGCTAGGATACATATTTAAAAAGAATCTCCAGTGGCTTCTGCTTACAAAACCCTAATGCAGAACCTGAATAGCATTAATGTGATGGAGTATACTTTTACCCACTAAAAAGCCAGATAGTCCTTCCTACAAAAACATTTGGAAGGTGATTCAATTTATTGCATGACAGGTAAGTTACAGTTTATTTATATTTCATAGGGGCTCGCAGGTAAATTGACTCTCATAGTTAGGTCTGATTTGAAGAAAAGAGGAAAAGGAAAATTCATACATTTTCATCTCAAAGGGTTAAAGGAAAGAAGATATAATTCATGGTATCAGTTGCTGTTTTTTTAAAAAAGTAAGATATTTTCACTCTTTAGAATGACAACCTTTGATACATATGCTAACATATTTTTTGTTTATGAGGTATTTGGGAAATATATATTATTTGCTGATCCTGGTAGTCCTTGAGACCTGGATGCTGAAATAAGGAAATCCTCACTTGTAAGAAAACAGCTCACATACTGTTCCCCAGTAACCTTTTCCCTTTCCCCCAAATTCACCCAACAAACTATTATGAAGATGTGAATAAATGTCCTTATATATTTTTGATCACTATACTTTTGTCAAATTAATATATTAGTTCACAAGCTGCAGGTAACGGATTTTGAAGACTAAAAGTGAATATCTTGGCTCATATTGAACAGTAGCTAAGCAAAAACTTGTTGAGCACTTTATTTCTATAACAAAGAAGAAAATAGTGTTCACTGGCCCCTAAAATTCAAACTTCCATCTATGTGGTCAGTATACTTGGCTGCACTGCAATACAGATGGTGTATTATGATACAAACAAGATTGAAAAAGATTAGATGACTTTGTTTTGTTTCCTCAGGACTCCCATTTTGGTACTTTACAGATAAATATTATCAAATATCATAAGAGTTTTGAATAAGATTCAGTGAATGAAATTTTATTCACTGCCTTACCTGCTAAGTATTAGTTCATGATGTGGAGGGGATTCTCAGGGAAATGGTGTTCCTAATATTCATGTAAATTTTTGTTTCTTTGTGTCTTTCTTTTTTAATTTCCTTAGTAACAGACTCGATGCTCTAATGATAGATGATAAAGAGGTTGATGAACAATAAGGGAAAGAGGACCTGTTTTTCATCTCTGAACTCCTCCTCTGAAGAACACACACATATATTGTATTACTGTGTCCCGGGTTTTGAAACTTGGGTGTTTCTGGTGCTTCTTTTTTTTTTTTTTTTTTTTTTTTTGTATTAACAGCATATAAGGCTCATAAAGGGTACATTATCAACATTAAGAACAGGGGAAATTATAGGAAAATACACTGCATATTTTTTATTTAAAATATTCAGCAGTTTCATTATGGAAACTCTAAAATAGGTTATAAGTTGCATTATATAGCAGTGAAAAATAATTAGTATATTTTGTGCATTCTCTCCAGGATCATCCCTTTTTTATTTCTCATTGTAGCTCACAGAGAAGTAACTCAGAGACAACACATACTAAGGTGGCATAACCACTAGATAAATTAGGTATCTGGAAAAGGGATCATGCCTAACTATCCTTTTGCACAAAGTTGTGCCTTGAAGGGTTGTCCAAGCCTTTAGAAAGCTTTTCTGTTTGCTTCAATGAGAGTAAGTCTGAAGGCAAAGGCCTGCTCTCAGCAGGATGAAGCTTTACTCAATATTTCATCCGTGATAGAAGCTCTGTTTCATATGGTATGAAATTTATTACCTGTTTCTAACGATCCCTTAGTCTATTTTCTGACCATACCATTTCCATAGTTATTGCTGTGGACTGTGTTTACTCCTTTGTATGGTCATCAGACATCTTACCATAAATCACAGCATGACAATTTAAATGTCCTTTTCTGATCTTTTTTATGGTGCTGGACATTATAATATATTATTTTCAGTCAATCAATAAACACATCTTCTAGTATTTTGTTTAAAGCATAGAAATTATTATAACTCCTACATTTTTACTTCATCATGAAAAGTTACATATATAAATAGATATTCTTTATTGTGTCGTTATACAAGGAGCGGGGAAGTTGACATGATAAAATAAAGACAAGGCCTGTTGATATCATAAAAGATAAGTGGTGGTTTTTTCTACTTTCAGGACATTTGCAGAATCCAGGATTCAGTATGGTCAGTTCAAAGTGTGCTGCTGGAAATAGCAAAAAGCACCCTGCACTCTGTGAGAAATATTGGTTGTTAGAGCCTACTGAATCCTACCTCAAGCTTTGTCTGCTTGAAAGCCCTGCTCAGTTTGTTAAGCTCTCCTAGTAAGCTACTATTCCTTAAAGGAAAGTGACCTTCGAGCTACATGACACCTGTAAAATTTTCTGCAGAACTCTCATTGACTTGCAAGGGAGTTCAGCGTGTAGTTGAATGTAGCTCACAAACGTGTCAGGAGATAGTTAGCTGGGGTTTTGTAGTGAAGCTTCCATAAATCAGATAACTGTTCTGGGATTTATATAGAGAAGCAGAGCTGGATGACAAGCAAAATATTAGTCAAATAGATAGTTTTTTAAAGAAAAATAATAATATCTAAAAAATAGTGCTCAAAGAATAAGAATATATTGTACTTCTCATAGGATGTAATTAACTGTTTTTACCTTTGTTGGCTTTCATTCTGACCAATAAAAATGGAAATGTCACAGAACATCACAGTTCTATTATAAGTGAAAACAAGTAATGGGGTCGAGTTTCTTTATTGCAAAATCAAGATTGCTAACTTTGTTTTTCTGAATATAGTATGATAAAAAACAATGTGACATGATGTCCAAAAGTATCACCTTGTGGATCTTAAAAATACATCTCCGTAGACATATACTTTGTGGTTTATTTTATTTACATTATTTATATATTTTTAAACATCTTTTTGCCTTATAATCAAAAGAATTCTTTTAAACATTAGGGTAAATTCTTATAAATCGCTAATACTCTTACATATAGGTATAATTCTTACATATATTGTTTTATGGTTTCAAATTCACATCAGAGTTTACTGTGTAACACTAGATGTAGTATTACTACAGTTTGATCTTCTATGTTCTTATGAATCAAAAATAATTGTAGAAAGCAGTCTTAAGAAAAAAAAATCATTATTTTCCTTTTTAATCAGCAAATAAGGTCACTATAACATTTGTAAAAAGATAGATTCTACATATCAGCATACCTGCAATACAACTAATTTACCTCGGACTTATAAGTCCGATACTTTACTTTCACATCTGCGATGTTGAAGTATCTTAGTAGAATGACCTCACATATCACAGTTAGGAACATACTGAACTAATCTGGAAGGTGATAACCTTGAGCCCAGGCCAATATTAATGCAGGCATAGCTGAGTGGCAGAAAATTCTGCCTGATAAGATGTTTATGGACCCCTTCAGGGCATAGAGCATACACTGTCAGTGCCATCTTATAGAAACAGCATTCTGGTGAGCAACAGCATAGCCCACACATTTCAGACATTTTAAAAAGTATAACTTCAAACTTCATGCACTCAACAGGAAACATACACTCAAAAGATAGTAATTCTTTCGAACTTTATGGGTACTGCATGGACCCAGAGAAGAGTCAAGATAAGTGCTGAGTTTTGTGACATTTGTCTCAGGCGAAGTGTTAAAGTGCTCTATAGATCTAGTTTGATGTTGAGGAGCTAGCCTTAAGTGCTGTGTATAGAATTTCCCCCCTCAACTCTTTTCTATTAAGCAATGTATGTATACCCATGGAGTACAGTAAAAGGAATTTGATTTGTCAGGAATCAGCAGCAGGATAGCCACAACCACAGAGCGAGAAAGCTTACTGGCTAAAGTGTGGTGATATATTGATGTGACTTTGCTACATTTAGGGTTGTTATGTATCTCTGTACAATACTGCACTGCATCAAGTTCAAGAAAGTGAATATTAATGTGTGAGAATTGGCATCATGACTCAAGAGGCTTGAACACATTCTTCCTCCTCTCCTCCAAGAGAAATCTACGTATATAAAATCTTAATGATATCTAAGCAAATTTTGATTCATTCCTTTAAAATTATTTTACATACTTTCACTTGTTTTGTACTATACTATAATTTAAGGTTCCTCAAATGACAAGGCTAGCTGCTCTGGGATTTCTGTACTCTTAGTAATCAGTGACTACGCTAATAACAGCTGTCTTTAGTACCTATCTGAGAGTATTTCCTAGGTCTGGCACTCTACCACTATCTTTCACAGTGTCCTACTTCCTGTGCAAAGGTATTCAGTCTACAGACATAAAAAACTGTAATATAATTTAGATATGGCCTTAGAACAGCTTGCATTTAGAGCTGTTTTGGGAAAAAATAAAAAAAAAAAAAAGAGAAAGAAAAGAGAAAGAAAAGAGAAAGAAAAGAGAAAGAAAAGAGAAGAAAAGAGAAGAAAAGAGAAGAGAAGAGAAGAGAAGAGAAGAAAAGAAAAGAAAAGAAAAGAAAAGAAAAGAAAAGAAAAGAAAAGAAAAGAAAAGAAAAGAAAAGAAAAGAAAAGAAAAGAAAAGAAAAGAAAAGAAAAGAAAAGAAAAGAAAGAGAAAAGAGAAAAGAGAAAAGAGAAAAGAGAAAAGAGAAAAGAGAAAAGAGAAAAGAGAAAAGAGAAAAGAGAAAAGAGAAAAGAGAAAAGAGAAAAGAGAAAAGAGAAAAGAAAAAAGAAGAACCTAGGTCATTGATCATTTAGTTACTATTGAAAGGTCAAATGCTCCAACATTTCACCCAAATTACACTTCCAAGTAATGTTCTGTGAAAGCTATGTAACATCTCTTTCTTATTTTTGTTACTGTGATGCACTGTGAAATGGAGACCATGGCATTTCTTGTTGACGTATATTTCTAATAATAGTACCAAGAATATACCAAAAGTATCAAGGCTGCCTTCATTCCATCATCTAGTACAGATGATCTTCAGTCATAACAGCTTGACAGTCTTAGCTTTCTTCCTCTTGAAATTGGTTGTGTAAATTGATTTCTGTCTAGTGCACAAAACAAATGAAAGGATATTTTAAAAAAGAAAACACTTCTGATGAGATCATATTTTATTAACAATACTCACATTTATTTCCTTTTCTTGAAAATGTATGTTTAAGTTTGTTGTGACTTAACCTCAGTATGCAGCTAAGCACCACACAGCCCCTCACTCACTTCCCTTTTCACCCCCAGTGGGACCATGGAAGATGAAAGGAATAATAAAAGTGACAAAACTCATGGGTCATGATAAAAATAGTTTAATAACTGAGGGACAACTGGAAGAAGAAAGAAAGAAACAAAGCAAAACAAATTAAAACAAAACAAGTGATGCAAAGGCAATCACTCACCACCTCCTATAGGCAGACCAATGCTGAGCCAATGCCCGAGCAAAAGACAGCTAATCTGCTCAAACCCTGCTCCTATCTGTTTTATTGCTGAGTATGACATTATATGGCATGGAATATTTCTTTGATTACCTTGGGTTATCTGTCTGCTTGTGTCCCCTCCCAAACTCTTGCGCACCTCCACTCTATTCACTGGGGGAGGTAGAGTGAGAAACTGAGAAGGCCTTGATGCTGTGCAAGCACTGCTCAGCCATAGCTAAAACATTAGTGTGTTATCAGCATTGTTTTGGTCACAAATCTAAAACATAGCACCATATGAGATGCTATGAAGAAAATTACCTCCATCTCAGCCCGAACCAGTAGAAACTTAAATGTACAAAAAGGCTTTCAGATACAGAGGTTGTAGTAGCCTGCCTTTTGTTTGAGCACTTCAAACCTACCACTAGTCTTGATTTTGCTACTATTTTCCTAGTATTTTTCAGTTTGTGTTTATTTTAGGTAGGCCTGTTTGCACTGCTTTTTAAAGTTATTCAACAATTGACAACTATGGAAAAATAAAATAAAACTATTCAGTCATTTCCAAGAAAGTAGTAATGAATGAAGTATTTTTCTGCATGATGACAGTATCTGGATGCTTCCCTCTTAAGCAGTTCTAGTGTTTTCATGGTTCAGAGCAAGGGAACCGCATTGCAAGGGGGCAGTGGTTCCTTTTATATCATCTAGATACTGGCCAGTCTTGAAAACTGCAATTTTTGCTTGCTAATAGGAACTCTAGTTTTTGTAACTGACCTGCCAAAGATTTTATTTTCACCAAGCACTGCAAAACTTCTCACAAATCAGACTACATCTATACTATCTATCAGAATGGGAGAGAACTATGAGTTACTTCATGTCACCGGTAACTAATGTGAGCAGTGACAATGATATTTTCTCAGGCCAAAATTGTGCTCAGACCATTGTAACAAATTCTAAAAAACCTGAGATGCTGTAAAATCTCTTTTTAGGTCCTGAAAATTGCAGGATGGCTTCAAGGTTTACTTCTTGTACGTTCTTAATTATGGGTCTCCATGTAGAAAAGGAGGTAAGCTGGAAGTCATAACTGGAACTCAGAGAGAGTTGGGAAAGGCAAGTGAAGACTGGAAAGAAGATTTGAGGTTAGATAAGAACAAAGTTGGACAAGAATGGGATTATGATGTAGGGGAATGGAAGGGTGGGAAGGGGAAGGAGGGAGGATAGGATGGTTAGAAAGCTCCATCAGAGCAATGATTAATCAGTGGCAAGCAGAAGAAAGGTATAAACTTAATAAGCACTTTTACCCAATATGTACAGTGGAAGCCAAGATTAAAAAGCCATATAACAGAAAGCTGCACAGCAAACCCAGGCTTACAGCCTTGCTGAAGCATTATGTGGGTGTCAATACAATGATACTTCTGCTTTTCTATTTTCTTGTTGATTAAATCTTGGAAAGCACACATGCAAAATCTCAGTAAAAGACATTTTCATCCCCAAGCCCTAAACTTTTAGAATATGTATGATAAAATTACATTTTTTTTTTCCCAAAGTCTGTTCTAAGCATCATGAGTGATATATACGACTGGAATACAATGTCAGGTCCAGTTTTCTGAAACTGAAGACAAGACACTTATTCTCCTTTACACACATCTAGAAAGCTTCACTATGAAAGTAGTTTGGGGAACGTTTTTTGATTACTCATTTTAGAGGACTACTTGGGAACAAATTAAGAAAGTTCTGATCACTACTGAAGTGGTAGAGGGGCACTGAGCAAGCTCTTTTGGTCAGTCTGTGTTACACAGGATCTCCATTTCATAGAATCATTTAGGTTTGAAAAGATCTCTAAGATCATCAAGTCCAACCATTAACCTAATACTGCCAAGTCCACCATTAAACTGTGTCCCTAAGCACCACATCTACATGTCTTCTAAATACCTCCAGGGATGGTGACTCAACCACAATCCTTTCAGTGCAGAATTTTTTCCTAATATCCAATCTAAACCTTCCTTGGCACAACTTGAGGCCATTTCCTCTTGTCCTATCACTTGTTACTTGGGAGAAGAGACTGACACCCACGGGGCTAGAACCTCCTTTCAGGTAGTTGTAGAAAGCAAGAAGGTCTCCTTTCAGCCTCCTTTTCTCCAGGCTAAACAAACCCAGTTCCCTCAGCTGCTCCTCTTAAGACCTGTGCTCCAGACCCTTCACCAGCTTTGCAGCCCTTCTCTGGACACGCTCCAGCACCTCAATGTCTTTCTTGTACTGAGGGGCCAAACACAGTACTCGAGGTGTGGCCTCACCAGTGCCGAGTACAGGGGGACAATCACTTCCCTACTCCTGATGGCCACACTGTTTCTGATAGAAGCCAGGATGCTGTTGGCCTTCTTGGCTACCTGAGCACACTGCTGGATCATATTCAGCCAGCTGTCAACCACACTCCCAGGTCCTTTTCTGCTGGACAGCTTTCCAGCCACTATTCCCAAAGCCTGTAGTGTTGCATGGTGTTGTTGTGACCCAAGTGCAGGACCTGACACTGAGCCTTGTTGAACCTCATACAGTTGGCCTCAGCCCATAGATCCAGCCTGTCCAGATCCCTCTATAGAGCCTTCCTACCCTCCAGAAGATCAACACTCCCACACAACATGGTGTCATCTGCAAATTTACTGAGTGTGCACTCAATCCCCTCATCCAGATCATTGATAAAGATATTGAAAGCAACTGGATTTAACTCCATTCACCACAGCTCTTCGGGCCTGGCCATCAATTCAGATTTTTACTCAGCGAAGAGTATGCCCACCCAAGCCATGATCAGGCCAGTTTCTCCAGGAGAATGCTGTGGGAAACAGTGTCAAAGGCTTTACTAAAGTCTACGTAGACAACATCCACAGCCTTTCCCTCATCCACTAAGCAGGTCACCTTGTCATAGAAGGAGATCAGGTTAATCAAGCAGGACCTGCCTCTCATAAACCCATGCTGACTGGCCTAATCACCTGGTTTTCCTCAATGTGCTGCTGATGGCACTCAAGAGGATCTGCTCCATAACGTTCCCTGGCACCGAGGTCAGACTGACAGGCCTGTAGTTCCCCAAATCCTCCTTCCAGCCCTTCCTGTAGATGGGTGTCACATTGGCTAACCTCCAGTAAACTGGGACCTCCCTGGTTAGCCAGGACTGCTGATGAATGATGGAAAGTAGCTTGGTGAGCACTTCTACCAGCTCTCTCAGTACCCTTGGGTGGATCCCATCCAGCCCCATAGACTTGTGCATGTCTAAGTGGTGTAGCAGGTCGCTAACCACTTCCTCTTGGATTATGGGGCTTCGTTCTGCTCCCCATCCCTGTCTTCCAGCTTAGGGGGCTGGCTACCCAGAGAACAACTGGTCTTACTGCTAAAGACTGAGGCAAGGAAGGCATCAAGTACCTCAGCCTTTTCCTCATCCTTTGTCACTATATTTCCCACCACAGCCAATAAAGGATGGAGATTCTCCTTAGCCGTCCTTTTGTTGTCAATGCATTTACAGAAACATTTTTTATTGTCTTTTATGACAGTAGCCAGATTAAGTTCTAGCTGGGCTTTGGCCCTTCTAATTTCCACCCTGAATAACCTCACGATATCCTTATAGTCCCCCTGAGTGGGCTGCTCCTTTTTGCAAAGGCCGTAAACTCTCCTTTTTTTCCTGAGTTCAAGCCAAAGCTCTCTGTTCAGCCAGGTCAGACTTCTGCCCCGCTGGCTCATCTTTCGGCACATGGGGACAGCCTGCTCCTGCGCTTTTAAAATTTGCTTCCTGAAGAATGTCCAGCCTTCCTGGTCTCCTTTGCCCTTCAGGACTGCCTCCCAAGGGACTCTGTCAACCAGTCTCCTAAACAGGCCAATGTCTGCCCTCCGTATGTCCAAGGTAGCAGTTCTGCTGAACCTCTTCCTTACTTCTCTGGGAATTGAAAACTATAATTTCATGATCATGTCTTACCCATAAACACTGAACCCTATTGTCACCATCATTAAGCTCTAAACAATTAAAACACTCCTTAACATACAGGGCCACCCCATTGCCTCTCCTTCCTTGCCTATCTCTTTTGAAGAGTTTATAGCCAATCATTGCAGCAGCCTAGTTGTGCAAGTCATTCCACCATGTTTCCATGATGGAAACTATATCAAAGTTTTCCCGCTGCACAATGGCTTTTACCTCCTCCTGTTTGTTGTCCTTGCTATGTGCATTGGTGTAGATGTACTTCAGCTGGGCTATTGATCCTGCAACCTTTTTTGGGAGAGACGACCTAATTCCTATGTGACCATTCTCAAATGCTTCCAAGGTTTCTAACTCATCAATAACCTTCGTGTCTTTGCTGTTGCATGGCTCTCAATCTCCTACCTTTATTGAGATTTCCCTAACTAGTCCTCTTAGTCCTAGTCTTGAATCTTAACAGGGTGAAATTATTTCTTTTGAACACGGTGGACATGTTCCAGACATTGTCTCAACAAGGCTGTGTAAATGGCATAGGCACTACCCAAATTCCTTACCTTATACATTTTTGTCCTGGTTTCAGCTCAGATAATTTTCTTCACAGTAGCTAGTATGGGTCTATGTTTTGGATTTGTGCTGAAAACAGTGTTGATAATACAGAGATTTTTTTTGTCGTTGAGCAGTGCTTACACAGACTTGAGGCCTTTTCTGCTTCTCACACCACCCTGCCATCAGGATGGTTGGGGTTGCACAAGAATTTGGGAGGGGACACAGCCGGGACAGCTGACCCCAACTGACCAAAGGGATATTCCATACCATATGACTTCATACTCAGCTTATAAGGGGCTTAGGGAAGAGGAAGGATGGAGAGGGGCAGTGGCGTTCAGAGTGATGGCCATGTCTTCGCAAGTAATTGTTACGCCTGATGGAGCCCTGTTTTCCTGGAGATGGCTGAACACCTGCCTGCCAATGGGAAGTGGTGAATGAATTCCTTGTCTTGATTTGCTTGTGTGCGCAGCTTTTGCTTTACCTATTAAACTGTCTTTACCTCAGTCCATGAGTTTTCTCACTTTCACTCTTTGATTCTCTCTCTCATTCTGCCAGGAGGTAGTGAGCGAGTGGCTGTGTGGTGCTTAGCTGGCAACTGGGGCTAAACCACAACAATCTTGAAATATCTTGTTTAATGCATTGGTCATTCTGTATCATATCTTTTTCTGTGTAGAGGAAATTCTGGTATCACTTCTTAAGGAGAAAGATAGTTCTAAATTAAAAATGTGAGCTGGTAAGAAGATGTGGCTTCTGAAATACCTCTTGCTAAAATATTTCAGTCCTAGTGAATGGGCATTTCCTGACAGAAAAATATTATACCAGTGTGTATTAATTTGTTTCTGCTCCTCAGCCTCTATGTGATAAAAGAACAAGTTTCTTAGCCCAAAGGTTTCACAAGAACTGTTTGCTTTCTTCCTTTTTGGTTTCTCAACCAGAGACCTTGCATAATGATTAATAGATTCCTAGTGCATTCAAAAATCCAGACAAATTCAGTGCAAGCTGTTCTTTAATGTAGAAAAATCCTACTATATGCTACCATACTTGGAGAAATCTGACCAAAAAAGGACAAGATACCCAACAAGCTAAATACCCAAATAATATCCTTTTGCCTTTAATGTATTACTTAAGGCTTACTTCTTCTGTAAAATGGGGATAATACTCTACTTGATTTTCAGTTTATGAAAATAAATGAAGCACTCGAACTATAGGGGTGAAGTTCCAAGAGAAGCAGAACAAAGTGACTAATTCTGTGTATGAACTAGCTTCTCTCACTTAGGCACTAAATTTCCCTGAAGTTTTAGAGGCCAAATGAAATAGTTCTCCTCAATTAAGTATTCATATTTCTTATATCATCAGGAGAAGGAACCTGACTGCACAGACGAATCAAGAGACACACAGGCTAATACCAGTTCTTGATCTTCTGCCTCATTTTTCAGTTGTTTTGCTGGGTTTTTCAATATATGATAGACTTCTTTTGTGGTATGTACTATCACAGTATACAAAAATCTTATATTAAATCAATGGGAGTCTGTCTTCTATTTTACTACTCAATTTTATTACAGAAGCAGAGCTGGGGTCTGAATGACTGAAATTGTTAAAGATTTTAATACAATACATTCCTCTGTACAATAATTTAATTTACCAAACCTGACTTATTTTTTAATTTAGTCTTTCTGTAATGAACATCTTAACTGAATGGTAAAACCTAGCTATATTGTGCTATCATTCATAAATCATATTTTTTTTCATGCCTAATTAAATATAAAGTATCACTTGAATATTGTGAAAAGCTTATTTCTTTCTACTTATACCTTTTCTCCCTTTCAGTTGTTATTAATGAAAATACTTTTGTTATTTTTATTTTTTCAAGGTAATGACTTAGTATACCTTTTGGAACATATACTGATTATTGCATAATTGTCTTCTTTCTTGTATCTGTTTGTATAACTGGATCAAACTTTTTTGGCTTGGAGATTGATTTCTCTCTTAGCTCTTTAACTGTTCTTGTTTCTTTTTTCTTTCATTTTTACCATTATTTCTTCTCCTTTTCTCAAATTGAGTATCAGTATTGTGATGTTGCTTGACATTTGCATAACTAAGTCATAGGCTCATTAAAAATATGAGCTTTGAAGGGGCTGTGGAGATGCTGTCCAGCCCTTGGATTATAACCCCTTCTATTTCATCCATGTGGCCATAAATGCTATTGCCAAGGGAGACTCAGAGAGTATCAGCAGTGAGCACAGATCTCAGAGGGCTAGTGTGAAAGGCAGGGGAGTCCAGGTGATGGTTTCTTTGGCCCCAGTGGTGAAATGGAAAGGCTTGGGCAAGAGTGGATGCATCCCGTGAGCCAGTACCTGGCTACCCAGATGTTGTTGCTGGAAGAACTGTGGCTTAACAATCATGAGTAGTGAGAACAGCTGAAAACAAGCAGAGCAAAAGCCCAGTTAATAAGTCAATAACTTAGGACAGTTTTATAATAGGTTTGTGAAGAGATGGTGGCTAAATACTCATGAGAAGTTAATGCACCAGAGACAGTGAGGAAGTACCCAGGAAATGATATGATGGAGGTGGCTGTCATATTTCTAAGATATCAGCGTGGATGGGCACCCATCCTTCAAGCCTGTATGCAAATGTACAGAGTATGGAAAACAAACAGGAGGAATTAGAGGTCTGTGTGTGTTCAGAGCTTTTATCCTATTTGGATCACAGAGAAATGGTAGGGTAGGCTGCTACCAAGTATGCTGAAATGGATGTATTCAAGCTTTTTAGAAAGTACAGGGAGAGAAGAGGAGGAGTTGTTACACTCCATGCAAAGTTACAGCTTCAATGCATTTTACCTTTCCAGAGGGTGTTAACGCAGTTGAGAACTTAGAGATGGGGATCAGAGGAGAGACCAACAAGAATGATTTTGTTCTAGGTGTCTGCTAGAGACCAAGCAAGAAAACAAAGTGGAAGTCTCCTTAAAGAAACTGAAAGCATCATGGTCAGTGGCGATGCTCTGCTGTTCTTACTACTCACAAATAAATACAAAAATCAGTTGGGATGGAAAGGTCAAGGGCAAACTTGGCTACAGTGAGCATGAGATTTTGAAGTTTAAAATCCTGAGAGAAATAAGTAAGAAGAATACTACAATTACAGCCTGGAACTTTTGGAGACCAGATTTCACTTTATTGGAGGATCTGCTTGTCAGGATTCTATGGAAAACTTCCTTGAAGGGCAAAGGAGCCCAGGTGAGTTGGTTGATCTTCAGGGACAACTGTTTCAATGCACAAGGATGGTCCATTCCAATATGCAAAAATTGAGTATATGGATGCACAGGGAACTGAGCCTAAACACAAAAAGAAAGTACACAGAAGGCAGAATCAGGGATAAGCTACCTAGGAGGAATATAGTGACATTGTCTGAGCTTACAGGGACAGAGTTAGGAAAGCCAAACTTCAACTGGAGCTGCAAGTACTGAGGGGTGTGAAGGGGCTTCTGTAAATACATTGATAGGGAAAGGAAGGACAGAGAAAACATGGGCCTGCTGCTCAGTGGGGCAGGGGACCTAGTGACAAAGGACAAGGAAAAGGCTAATGTACTTGGTATCTTTCCTCAATATTTACTGGTAAGGTTTGCTCTCTGGTCACAGTGTGTGGAGTGAAGCTCTGCCTGCAATAGAGGAAGATAGAGTTAGTGATCATTTAAACAAATTTGACATACAAAAGTCTATGGTATGGGAGTGTCTTCGTGACCCACCCATGGCAAATTACCTGGATAACAGCCATTGATAAGAAGTGTAAATAGTACGTCTGCAGATTGAATACGCAAAAATATCTAGAGGGTGTTTGCCCAAAACAAATCATGTTAAAGAGGAAGATCACCATTGGCTGGATTCAACAATAACAGCCTGGAGAAAATGAGGCTAAAGCAGGCAATCAAAGACTTGTAAAATGACATGAAATAAAATCAGCACATTTTGCAGGAGATTAAACCACAGAAATTTACATTTTCTTTGCCCCATGAATTTTTACTGTAGTAGCAATTTCTTGATGAATGCAAAAATTAGATGCTGATCAAACCACATGGGACAGTCTTTTGAATATTGCTTTCTTAAACGAGTATTATAACATTTCGCTATATGTCCTTTCACCAGAAGTTCTGTCAGATCTAAAAATCAAAACAATTTTTTTTGCTCAACCTATGAACTGTTCAGACTAATGCAATGCATTTTACAATTATTTTTAAGACATTTACAGTAAGAGGTATCATGGACACAGTGTCACATGTTCTCTGGTTAAAAACTATTTTTATCAGATAACAGCTGGATGGCTTTAATGGAGGGAGGGAGAGCTCAATTTTGATGCTCTTCACATCTTACAACACCAAGAAGGATGTCATTTGGTGTTGGTGGTTTAATGGTAGAGACACCTGTTCACTTTCAGCTATTGTGGATAGATAAAACCCCATAACTCATTCTTCATAGACAGTAACACAGAACAGCTGTCAGATGGTAATGACTTTCAGTCACAACTAACATGGAATTAATTTAAACCAGAAACCTAGTAGTAAAATCATGTAGTCCATTGTCAATCAGGGAGCTCATTAAACTAGACTAAGGTCATACAAGAAGACAGTGGCAGATTCAAGCACAGAGGCTTCTCTGACAATTAGACTGCATTGATTAGCATGGAAGAAAGGACCAGAACATCAACATTTAGCTTGATTTTAAACAGAAAAAAAAGTCAAAATTTTACATCTCAATGTCCTTAGTTTGATGAAGTTAGGAACAATATATTCATGTTTTCTTAAGGAGTGATACAAATTACATTTTGGGAAACAAGGCAGCATATGCAAATTTTTTGTTGGCATAATTTTATGGGCTATAGATACTCATGAGACAAAACAAAAATGAACAGAAATCAGGGTAGAAATAACCTCCCATGATTTTATAATATCTTCCATCTTGAGAAATGAATAAAAGTTCTTTAAAGGAGTGAATTATAGGATATTATAGTAGATTTTAGGTGTGTAAAATATGGAGGCCATCTTCAGTTGATGAAGCAATCTATAACCCTCCTACCAGTGTTATATCCACATCCAAAAAAGGGAAATTCAAACCTCCAGGGTTGTCACTTTGAGCTCCTGTTAGAGCAGTAACAAAGGTTAAAAAGTTAGGGGAGTAAATCTAAACATTTCTGAAATTAGTATATAATGCTACTCATAAATAATAATGGAAGAAAGGACGAGAGGCTTGTGGGTATCAGAGAAAGTAATAAAAGATATCAGTGAGGGAAAAACAACATCACATGACATGAAACAAAATATAAAGAGTACTAAGATTATGAAGTAAAGCCAAATGGTTTATAAAAGCTAAAAGTGGCATGAGAAGATTGCCCGGGAAAAGAGTCAAACAATAAAAGATTTTTCATATATAATGTTTTCAACAGTCAGCATGCAGATCATGGGAATCCAAATCATGATGCCTGGAAAGCCCTCAGAATCTTTTGCAATACAGACACTCATCCTCCCAGAGGAGTCCATTCTGTCACAGAGAACTCTTCTGTACTTTTGATTTGACTTCCTTTTCCCATGGTGTTAAAAATCTCTCGGAGTTCTTATTTCTCATTTCGTTCTTCATAGACTAGTACATATCAATATCTACAATGCACCAGAAAATTCATAAACAGGGAACAAGTCATGTTATCTCCCCTTAAAATTAAATGAAAATAAAATAAAATAAATCTCCAGTGTCTAGAGCATCCTTCCGTAATGGATTTATGATGAAAATGACAGTACATTTTCAAGAGATCAGAGGCAAAACATTGATACTGTAAATGTGATAATATATATAATATTGAGAACATAAGTATGAAATGTTGCAATCCAGAGCTATGATGAACAAGCAAGAATTGTGACAGTAATCAAAATACTAACATGCTAATATTAATAGATGAATTATTATGATATTTCATATCTATGTCCACCTAGATTTAAGGAACATAATTTTTTATTTCTTTTATCATTTGGAATCTTAAAATTAGACCACCAAAAATCATCTCTTTCCCTATCTGTCCTCATTGTCCTCATCCTGAAAAATTACAGGAGAATAAATGAATAAAGCATTATGTTCCTTTGCACCAAGAAGTTCACTTTACATTTCAGGGTATTCTTTATGTACACCATTAGGATTTAAGTCTAAGTATTACCTCCTGTACTGATTACATATTTATAGTAATATTGAATCCCTACCCAATCCAAAAATGGTAACAAAAATGATAGAATATGTCAGAAAAAGAAAAGCAGAAGTAAGTCTCACAGAAATGTTTATGTTAACACTTGTTATCTGGATGTTGTTAACTTTGCAAATATTTCTTGACCTTAGGCATCAGTGGGGTTGACACAGAGGTTTGAAGCAGCTTCCAGCACCAGCTTTAGAAGGTCATTCCATGAAGAAGGGAAGGCCTTTTAGAAAATGTAAAAGTGATTGTAGGTGGCAATGCCAGGAATGGGCAAGTAAGCAGTCAAATATGGCTTTACTAGCATAGCAATGCTGGATGTGGGGTAATATAAAGGTTATAAAGATCCTTTACATTAGGAACACAATATTTAAACTTGAAGTAGAGAAGTGACTTCTTCAGAATGAGATCATTAACATAGTTGCTTTGCTGCAGAGTGTGTCCAAGTGTGCATATGCATGAGTGTGTTTGTGCTAGTTAACAATTTCCCTTGACATGGCACAAAGGCATAGTGCAATAGGTATTGAGGTCACAAGGATTGCTCAAAGAATTTAGAATTTACAGCCATCAGTCCAGTTTGCAACCACTTGTCGGTGTAGAATACTGTGATATCTATGACCAGTTGAACTGGATTTCACAACTAAACCAAAAATAATATCTATTAGCAAGACTAGGAACATAGGAATCAGGATTAAGGGAAAAGTATCTTTTACACCTTTATAACTATCTGGGAGTTCTAGTTGTTTAAAAATTCTGGCTATTAATCCTAAATCTATAAACTAATTCCTCCTCCGTGGCCTATTGTGAAGATTATTAAATCCATTAGTGTACTGTCAGGACCTTTTATAGTTTCTATTATTCTGTGGTGTATAAGATGTCTGTAAAAAGTGTGAGAGTGCATTTGATAGCAACAGAATCCTGAGCTATTATGCTTTATTATTACATGCTCAATTTCTAAGCTCATTTTCTTCCTTTTTTATTATTTTCCTTTTTTTCCTTTCACCCTTTGTTAGGACAAAATTCATAGTAGAATGGAGTTAAGGGTAGGAGGAGATCTTTGTACTTGGAAGATCCTGAATCTTTAGATATTATTATATGTAATAATAAGTTAAAGTAATCCAAATATGCTAAGGTAAGGAACAATTATTAGAAATGAATTAGATTTTTAACTGCATATCTTGCCACAAAATTATTATTGGGTAGAATAGAAAACATT